>NC_139944.1:5398006-5520506 GCF_963454915.1 Gymnoscopelus microlampas
CTGTCTGTCTGTCTGTCTGTCTGTCTGTCTGTCTGTCTGTCTGTCTGTCTGTCTGTCTGTCTGTCTGTCTGTCTGTCTGTCTGTCTGTCTGTCTGTCTGTCTTTTTACGTCAATTGAGCGACATTGTTTTTTTTGTGTACAAATGTATTCACTATTAGTTGTATCCTTTTTGGAAACAGTTACATTAAAATGTCTCTCTCTCTCTCTCTCTCTCTCTCTCTCTCTCTCTCTTACACACTCTCTCTCTCTCTCTCTCTCTCTCTCTCTCCAGAGTCTGTGAGGTTGGTGAATGGGACTAGTTTGTGTTCAGGCAGAGTGGAGGTGAAGTCTGATCAGTCGTGGGTCTCAGTGTGTGAAGGTGACTTTGACCAGCAGGATGCAGAGGTGCTGTGCAGGCAGCTAGACTGTGGGTCTCCTTCAGTCCTCCAGGGGGCGCTCTATGGAGAAGTGAAGGCTCCAATGTGGACCAGAGAGTTCCAGTGTGAAGGCAGTGAGTCTGTTCTCCTGGACTGTAGAACCTCAGACTCAACTAGAAACACCTGCTCACCTGACAAGACTGCTGGACTCACCTGCTCACGTAAAACACACACACTACACTTTAGTTTTCATTATCATTTTACAATAAAAGTTATGTACATTGTTATAGTGTTTATTCTATGGTCTCTGTACAGAACCTAATGCCATCAGGTTGGTGGGAGGAGCCAGGCACTGTACTGGTAGACTGGAGATTACACACCAGAGAGAGTGGAGACCAGTGCTTGATGACATCTCTAATCCATCCTGGAACCAGAAGTTATCATCTGTAGTGTGTAGACAGCTGGACTGTGGCTCTGCTGTTTCAACACAAAGGAGTTATGGTTATAGTCAACCTGTGTGGAAGATTGTATCTTCCTGTGATGGATCTGAATCTTCACTGAGGGATTGTGGAACAATGGAGTCTCGTACTTCCTACTACAGTCTGGAGGTGATCTGTTCAGGTAACAAACAATGATTTCAACAATAACTCTTAACTAATCAGTCTCTTATTGCGAACGCAGCGGAAGGAGGCGCGCCGAAGGCGCAAGTGGAGCTTACTATGAAACCGTGCTCGGGTTGTGTGTCCGTCTGTCCGTCTGTCTGTCTGTCTGTCTGTCTGTCTGTCTTGACCGAAGGTTACCCTTTTTGTGGACGTCTGGGTACTTTAAACTGCAATTCTTTTTTGCAATGAAAGCTGAAACATTGTCCTCAGTCTCAGAATTTTGAGTGTAGTTCAGTTGATTGATCGATTGATTCTGGCGATATCACATTGCACTTCAGTTGTGTCTGTCCTGTCTTGTCACAGATCCACTGTTGAAGCCAAATATCAGCCTCTTCACCTCTATAAATGTAGTTTCTGAGAGCCAGCAAGAGGGGCTGCAGGTGATGGAGGGTTCCAACTTCACCATCAGCTGCTCTATCCAGCCACAGTACCCAGGAGGCTCCTTCCACCTCAACTTCATTGGATCCAACACAACGCACACCTACACCCTGACAGCTGTCAATCACTCTGCTGACTTCCTGTTTCCTGAAGCAGACCACACCCACCAAGGGAACTACAGCTGCAGTTATCACATCAATGTTTCTAATCATAACGTCTCCTCTGAGAGTGAGCTCCTGTCTTTCACTGTCACAGGTAACCTGAATAAAATACTGTCTGTCTGTCTGTCTGTCTGTCTGTCTGTCTGTCTGTCTGTCTGTCTGTCTGTCTGTCTGTCTGTCTGTCTGTCTGTCTGTCTGTCTGTCTGTCTGTCTCCACCTATAATGATACATCTGGGTACTTCTAAATTCAATTATGTTTTGCAATGAAAGCTGAAACATTGTCCTCAGACTCAGAATTTCGAGTGTAGTTCAGTTGATTGACTGATTGATTGATTGATTGATTGATTGATTGATTGATTGATTGATAGATTGATTTTGGTGATATCACATAAAAAGAGCACGGTAGCACTTCCTGACAAAATGAACCAAACAGAGGGCTTATTTCCATGTTGGCCCTCTTTATATTATTATCAGAATGTTTGTTCCATCTACATATCTGCTATTTCACCTCTGTCTCGTTACAGATACTCTAGATCTGCTTAAGCCAAACATCACCATCTTCCCCTCCATAAAGGGGGTTTCTGAGGGCCAGCAGCAGAGACAGCATGTGTTCAAGGGTTCCAGTTTCACCATCCGCTGCTCCATCCTGCCACAGTACCCAGGAGGCTCCTTCCACCTTACCTTCACTGGACCCAAACACACCCAGCCAGCTGTCAATCACTCTGACAACATCCTGTTGCCAGCAGCAAACCACACCCACCCAGGGAACGACAGCAGTTTCAACGCAACACACAACGACACCCAGCCAACTGTTAATAACTCTGACAACTTCCTGTTTCTTGAATCAAACCACACCCACCAAGAGAACGAGAGCAGTTCCAACACAATGCAGAATCACACCCTTCCAGCTGTCAATCAATCTGACAACTTCCTGTCTCCTGAAGCAAATCACACCCACCAAGGGAACGACAGCAGTTTCAACACGACACACAACCACACCCAGCCAGCTGTCAATCACTCAGCCAACTTCCTGTTTCCAACGGCAGACCACACCCACCGAGGGAACTACAGTTGTGTTTACCACATCAGTGTTTCTAATCAAAGCTTCTCCTCTGAGAGTGAGCCCCTCTCTCTCACTGTCATAGGTAACATGAAGGACCTCTTTTAAATCTACAGATTTTTTGGAAATATTTGTCATTTGTCATTTTAAGTCAGGACAGTGTCTTCACCTGAACACAGTGTGTCCTCACTGGATGCATGGTATGTTTCTGCACCATGGATCAGCAAGGATCCGCTGTGATTGGCCAGTAGTCGCTCTGATTGATAGTTCGTACTTGTTCCTAGTTGTGTTCAACATATTTTTAGTGTTTTGCAACTAAGCCTAACTCACTAACCTCACAAAACTATACCTACACCTAACATTAATCTTAATTTTAACCTTACAACCCTTACCTGATCAATAGAAATCTAGCAACCACACGGCAGTTTATAACATTTCCAAAAAGAAAGATGACCGTTTAACTTTGTTTGGACGCTGATTGGACTGTTAGGACTCAGGACTCCTGGATCGCTTCCCTCCACTCCCTCCTATCCGGCATCAGAGTCTTGAGCTTTGCAGTATTGTTAGCTCCGCTGTCACACTGCAGTGTGTCTACGTAGGTGGTGCACCTCCTACTAGCTCCACTGTCACACTGCAGTGTGTCTACGTAGGTGGTGCCCCGCCTACTGGCTCCGCTGTTACTCCACGTGTGTCTATGTAGGTGGTGAGCCTCTCCCCATCTAGCTATGCTTTTGGTTGGCTCCCGTCAGTTTGCTCGCCACCAGTTCCGTATGCCTGACATAATGCTCTGCCAGCCTCATCCCTTTCTCTCTGACTTTTTAGCGGCGCTAGCCAGCCGCTCTATACCTTTAGGTATAGAGCTCTATACCTTTAGGTATAGAGCGGATCCTGCTCTATACCTGACTTTGTCCGTGTTCACCGTCAACGCTCTGATTGGTCAGACCCGTCAACGCTCTGATTGGTCAGACCCGTCAACGCTCTGATTGGTCAGACCCGTCAACGCTCTGATTGGTCAGACCCGTCAACGCTCTGATTGGTCAGACCCGTCAACAAAGTGATTGGTCAAGCTTCACGTGACACGTGGCTATAAACACATTATAAACACATATCGATGACAAAATGTATCAAAGGCGCCGCTACCTTCACACAGGGTGTGATTTTTTATTTGGATTCAGAAAAACAAAAAACTGAAAAACATGTCACTGCAATATGAGAAAATAAATCCTGAGGATAGTGCTTGAAAGCATGATTAAAGACACTTTGACTGTTTCCAAAGTGGTTCTCAGTGACCTCCGTAGTGGTTCTCATTTTGGATTCGATCTACACAGGCTATGTGCGCCCGGGGCTGGAGTATGCAGTCCCAGTCTGGCACAGTTCCTTGACTGACGTCAGTCAGTTCCTTGACTGGAAGGAGTTCAGAAACGGGCTTGCAAAATCATACTTGGCCGGAGGTACTTGGGATGCACAGAGGATCTCTGCACCCTCAAATTGTGCACCCTAGCAGAGAGGCGCAATCAACTGTGTCTAGACTTTGCCAGGAAGCTGTTTAAGTCCAACTTCAGAAACTGGCTACCCCGCCTCAGGAGGGAGATCTCTGGTCACGAAACAAGGAATGGAAATGCACTGGACATTCCATCATGCCGAAAGAGATACAATAAATCACCAATCTGAACTTCTCACCCTATCTCTAAGGGAGAGGCCGGCCACCCGTCTGAGAAAACAAATTTTATCCGCTTGTATCCGCAATCTTATTATTTTGGTCATGACCATAGCGCTGTCTCTCCAGGAGCAATTATGTTTCAATATTTTGCTTTACCTAACATTGTCTGCTTTGTTTACATATCTGATATTTCAGCTAATCAACTCTGTCTTGTTACAGATCCGCTGTTTAAGCCAAATATCAGCCTCTTCCCCTCCATAAAGGGGGTTTCTGAGGGCCAGCAGCAGGGGCTGCAGGTGATGGAGGGTTTCAACTTCATCATCAGCTGTTCCATCCAGCCACAGTACCCAGGAGGCTCTGTCCAGCTGACCTTCACTGGATCCAACACAACACATACCTACACCCTGCCAGCTGTCAATCACTCTGCTGACTTCCTGTTACCAGCAGCAAGCCACACCCACCAAGGGAAAGACAGCAGTTTGAACACAAAACACAACCACACCCAGCCAGCTGTCAATAACTCTGACGTCTTCCTGTTTCCTGGAGCAAACCACACCCACCAAGGGAACTACAGCAGTTTCAACACAACACAGAACCAAACCCAAGCTGTCAATAACTCTGACGACTTCCTGTTTCCTGAAGCAAACCACACCCACCAAGGGACCGACAGCAGTTTCAACCACATCCAGCCAGCTGTCAAACACTCTGACAATGTCCAGTTTGCCAACTTCCTGTTTCCTGCAGCAAACCACACCCACCAAGGGAGCTACAGCTGTGTTTATCACGTCGATGTATATTCTCAGAATTTCTCTTCTGAGAGCGAGGTCCTCTTTCTCACTGTCAAAGGTAGCCTGAATGAAATTGGACTTTTCAAGTTGCAATAGCACACTCAGTCAAACAACATGATAGACACATGACTTTGGAAATCTTAATTTGAAATTCTATTAAATTAAACTTTAATTGAAAGCTGATCCATATGATTATTGATGATGTTTCCATCCAAATATTTCTTTCCCAGCCTCTCATCTGACCTCTAACATCATCAGGCCTGGTCTCACAGTATTGCTTCTGCTGCTGTTGATGCTGCTGATCAGTGTGCTCTATCGTCTCTGGAGGGTAATTATACATCTTTATCTAATTAGAAACAAAGTAGCTACACTGTTTGTATTAAAGGTAATTATACATCTTTATCTGATGAAAGACTACAATGCAAATGAAGTAGCTACGCTGTTTGTATTGAAGAGAGCCACATCCGATCCTGTAGGTTAACGTTGTGTGCTGCTCCTGTGTTTCTCCAGGCCACCAGAGGACAGAATGCGGAAGCGGAGAACGTTGAGTTGGTTTATTATAATGTAAGACGGGAGAATGTCGAGCTAGTTTATTGTAACGTTGTCAGTTCTGATGCCGAAGCTGCCGGACCCAGTGAAGAGACAGAATACCACCAGTATGAAGAGATAGATGTCCTTGTAGTTTCTGAACCTGGACCCAGTGAGGAGACAGAAGACCACCAGTATGAAGAGATAGATGTCCAAGTAGATGGTGAATCTGGACCAAGTGGAGAGAATCAACACCATGTGTATGAGGTGGATCTCTAAGGAGGTTCTGATGTTGGACAGAGTTGATCCAGCTCGGTTGAGGCAGGACATCACCTGTATGAGGTGGATGAGCTCTAATGAGCTCTTCTAACATACATTTTGTTCTCTGTTTATATTGGTGTGGCTTATTGTCTGTATCGGCCGAGAACAAGGGTGTCTATCCCCTTATCAATGCCCTCATCTGGAGAGAGTGGAGAGAAGGAGGACAGGCATCATATTTTGGGGTTAGCATTGCTTTTATTGGGGGTTAGCATTGGGTGAGTCAGACACCTTTATAGAGAAGATGGGAAAAGGAGCTGCCGATGTCATCAACCTTCTCAAAGTAGGTAACAAAAGCGTCAGCTGAGAGGGATGAAGGTGGGGTGGGGTGAGGGGGTTTAAGGAGGGAGGAAAAGGTGGAAAGGAGCTTCCTTGGGTTAGAGGCACAGGATTGAATCTTGGCATGGTAGAAAGAGGATTTAGCAGTGGATAGTAAGAGAGAGAAGGCAGAAAGGACTGAGTGAAACACCTACCATCTAGCCTGGCTCCACCCCCTGAATCGTTTGCCTCGCATTCAGGGTCTGGTGACGCTGTCGAAGTCGAGTGTTTCTCGGTTGAAAATCTGTACGACGAATCGGTATCGGGATAATCCAGTATGAACAAATTGCCAAAGAGTCCCACTTCAGGCTGAGTGTCAGGCTACCTACCATCAGCTCCCAGTACTTACAACAACACCTACCATCAGCTCCCAGTACTTACAACAATATCTACCATCAGTTCCCAGTACTTACAACAATATCTACCATCAGCTCCCAGTACTTACAGCAATATCTACCATTATCTCCCAGTACTTACAGCAAAACCTACCATCAGCTCCAGTACAGTTTTGGTAACCCAGGCTGTGCTGCTCATGCTGAGTTGGCGGTGCCTGGCATCAAACCCAGAACATTGTGGTCCAAAGGTTTTAATGACTGAGCTGCCTGGACTCAAAACAGAGATTTGAGGATATATTCATAGTAATGAGGCATAATTATCATTTTAATGTCAATGTTGATGTTTAGTAGTTTCCTAGTGGTGTGATTTCTAATGTTAAAACGTTCGTAGTATCAGTAAACAATAGTGTGCATAGACAGGTTTTCATGAGATGATTTAAAAGCTCTTAGTGGATAATATGAGTGAAGTAGTTCTAGTTTGTATATTATTTTCTAAAGCTCATAAATGTTTTTTAATGTAAAAAATGTAAAGTTGACTGTTTGGATGGACTCATTCTTATGTTACACCGTTGAATTTATAAAACAATGTCTGTTTATTTTATATATATATATATATATATATATATATATATATATATATATATATATATATATATATATAAATAATACATGTTTATTGTAATAGAGGAGGTTGTCATTGGTTAATTGTGGGGATGAAAATGTCCTTGGTTCTGGGACAGTATCCAGTGGTTTATTGCAGGTGTTGAAGCAACAACTCATCATGGACCTGCTATTCCATTGACTTGCCAATTCATTATAGCACATGGGACTTCAACAGGGGGTCCGGGATCCCTAGAGGGTCCTCAGAGTTACTACAAGGAGGCCGCCAAATCTGTGTGTGATAGAGTTACATTAACCACTTGAACCCTAACATCCCTATTCTGGAGGGAACATTAGCCAACAATAGCAGATCTACAAGCTCACAATGTGTCGCACTGAGCTTGTAGATCTGCTATTTTTGGCAAAGAGATTTGGTGTAGACTGTAGAGGGAATAAGACCAGACCAGGAGTAGACCAGAGTAGAGGTCTGGTAATCTGTGGACAGGACCCAGTAGGGAGAGCCTGGAACATCTGGACAAAAAAAACACCATTTGTAATTGAACCGTTTATTGATTTATCAAATCAAACTTTATAGCACATTTCCAAGACCAATGTCGAACCAAAGTGCTGCACAGAGCATATTAAAATACAGAAAGGCAAAAAAAAAGAGGAAATAAATTAAAACAGAGAAAAAGAAAGAAGCTAAATTGAACATTACACAACAAGAAAATGAAACGACATAATCAATATTATGCAGCATATCAAAGGTGTGCCGTGAGGGCCAGGGAAATTACACGGTCAAACAGCATTAAAATCAAGCGAGAAATAATTCAGGATTTAAAACATCCTCAGGCTCAGGACATTCACAATCAGAATCAACTTTATTGTCACATCACAGGTTTACAGGTGTAAAACAGTGGGTGAAATTAGTTTTTGTGCAAGCTACATTGTTTTTGTTATGTTGATATTATTATATTGTAGCCTAGGCCTTATATTAGGCCTACTATAACAGCGGAAATGGACCATGGTCATGGGGGTCCCTGCTACGGGCTTGACTCTATTACTATGTACTGTATAGGGGAGACGAGTCCTCGCCGGACATGCTTGGACATGCTTGCAGAGGCTATTGGGTAATGAAGTCAAAGACGTTGTCTGCCATGTTATTTGTGTCCAAAGTGGCCACTGATACCCCAAACTTACATAGTGCTGCTTTAAGTTTAGGCATGTGTCACCCTTTCCAGATGTGTTCTCTGTCATGATCTGTGTCCTTTCTGTATCCCTGTTGTGTTTTATAGTGTTCCTTGTTTCCTAGCTTTTAGTTAGTGTTTTACTTTTCCGTTGTATTCCTTTAATTTTGAAGTATTGTGTATTTCTTGTTACGGGGCCAGGCTGCCAGCATGGCTCCTTTTTGATATTGGCATTATTCTTCCGATTCTCCTTCTTCTGCCACTTTTTGCAGTTCTGACTTAACTGTACATACGCTTTTTACGAAACTCGGCCATATGATAGATGGTGCTGAAAAACTATCAAGAAAAAAATCTCACAATTTTTCGTCGAAAGGTGGCGCTATAGCACTCAATTGAAAATGCCAACTTTTGAACAGGTACAACTCATGCCCTGTTTGACCTACAGCCATGAAACTTCGATACACACATGCGTCTACTCATGATGAACAACTTTCACACTCTGACTTTTGATCTCTGTTATGACCCTAGGGTCATATTATGTATTTTCCTGTGTGTTCCCCCTCATTGGTGTGTTTGTGAATGAGTGGTGAGGAGTGAGTGATTTGTATACAGCTGGAGTGAATGGTGACTGAGTGAGTGGTGGTTGAGTGTCTGGCTGATTAATAGGTGTAGCCTGCTGATGATTGGCTCCTGTGACTAGGCTGGGGACTATAAAGATGGCTGTCCCCAGTCACTCAGATGTCTTCCTTCGAACCAGCCTTCAACCACACCAGTCATGTGTTTGATAGTGATTTTAGCTCTGTTAAGTGTGTTTTAGAGTTGCTAGTTTTAACATGGGTTAGTTTACAGCTTTTAGGTATTGTAGGGGTGGGTGGCCTTTCTTTTGTTTATGTTTGTGTGAAGTTAGGTAAGAACTATGTATTTCTGTTTGGTACAGGTAAGCATAGGTTTTTTGATTTGAGTTTGATTTGATGTACGAGGGCCCACCCTGAGGTAATTTATCCATGTTTTAATTGTCGTTTAATAAATCACTGTCCTTTGGACATTTAAACTTGTGTTGACTGGTTGTGTTTGGAGACTGGGAAGGAGGGAGTCCATTATGTGTTGCGACCATAGGCTCCAGCTAGGCCGGGTCGTAACAACCTCTGACCTTTAGATCTCCCATCATTTTGAATTATATGAAAAACAGTCATTGGCTCTTAACACATTAAACGCCAAGAACGTAGTCCTACGGTCCATTAAATCCAACTGTTAAGCGCCGAGACCGTAGTGCTACGGTCCGGGTGCTTTTTCCTTTTTTTCGATTTTTTATTTTTTTTCCCCCAATTTTCTACACGGACCATTTTCAGTGTAACACCACCGGAACGGAACTATTTGCGATCCGGTTTTGCCGTTCCCGTCGGCCTCCATTCTAAAGCGCACACAAAAACGCCATTTTCTCCCTTGTAGTTTTTTCTTGGTCATCACTGTTTAACATAAACCGTTCTAACTACAACATGGATGCCCCGTTTGACACGTGGTCTGCACTAGTAGACACAGGGACATGTGCACGATGTTTACAAACAGTGCATCGCGCATTCTTAAGGATTTTAACGGGGTCTATGGCGACGTGAAAAAAACAAAAAACAACAATATAACCTTGGCACTGGTGAGTACATTATGAGATTAACCTCTGGCGGTGGATGTGTTAAAAACTTTATTCTTTCACTTATGGAAAATCCGCCACTAACGTTTTGTCGGCAGAGGTCCAAAGTTCATGTGTAAAGAGTTTCGTGTAGATTACTCAAAAATCCCAGGAGGATAGATTTTAACTATTGCAGTTTTATGACAATCATTCATCTGCTCCTAACACATACATGCAGACTCACATTTCTTTGAAACTTTGCAGAAATGTAGAGGGTCATTCCAAATATCACTGAAACCTCCAATTGGCCAAAGGGGGGCGCTTTAGCAATTCTTTGAAAATGCAAACTTCAGGCATAAGTCATGCCTCGTGAAACTTGCTTACACTTGTGCCTTGACTCATGAGGAACACATGTATCACCTTGACCAGTAAGCTCCGCCCTTAGATTTTCCGCATTTTTTGAAAAACACTTGTTTTTGGCAGTTCTGGCTTAACCGTGCATACGCTTTTTACGAAACTCGGCCATATGGTAGATGGTCATGAAAAACTATCAAGAAATAATTCTCACACTCATTCGTCAAAGGGTGGCGCTATAGCACTCAATTGAAAGTGCCAACTTTGAACAGGTACAACTCATGCCCTGTTTGACCTACAGCCATGAAACTTCGATACACATATGCGTCTCTTCATGCCCGACAACTTTTATGGTCTGACTTTTGACCTCTGACCTTTACATCTCCCACCATTTTGAATTATATGAAAAACTTTCATAGGCTCTTAAAAGCTTAATTCTGTCACTTCTGGAAAATCCGCCGCTAACGTTTTGTCGACAAAGGTCCTAAGTTCATGTTTAAAACGTTTTGTGCAGATTGCTCAAAAATCCAAGGAGGAGATAGGTTTTAACTATTGCAGTTTTATGACAATTATTCATCTACGCCTAACACACATATGCAGACTCACATTTGTTTGAAACTTTGCAGTGATGTAGATCACTGAAACCAATCTTACTCCTATTGGCCAAAGGGGGGCGCTATATACATTTTTTGAAAATGCTAATTCTAAACAGGCATAACGCATGCCTTGTTTGGCCGACAGCCATGAAACCTGCTTACACTTGTGCCTTGACACATGAGTAACACATGTATTACTTTGACCAGTAAGCTCCGCCCTTAGATTTTCCGCAATTTTGAGCAGTTTGAAGAACACTTAAACCCAGGATTTGTTTGCTATTTGCGTGAAACAATATCATCTTTCTGACCTTCTTTTTCACTAGGTCAGGTTTGTTGGTCCAATGGCTTCTCACTTAAGCGTGTGCCTTACAACCTCAAGATCGTCAGTTCAAGCCTCACTTGATGCAGACTTCATTTAAGTTGCATTGCACACAACATGATTGTGTTAA
Source organism: Gymnoscopelus microlampas (assembly GCF_963454915.1). Lineage (NCBI taxonomy): Eukaryota > Metazoa > Chordata > Actinopteri > Myctophiformes > Myctophidae > Gymnoscopelus > Gymnoscopelus microlampas. Next base: position 5,409,381 of record NC_139944.1, read on the forward strand.
TTAATGCATGTGCAATTGTTAAAGATAACCGGAAATGCTTATTTGAGAGTATGTTTTTTCAATGTATGACATACTTAATTATGAAAATAGCCGATCTACAATCTCACAACTTTTCAGATAGCAACGTGTTTCTGCGCTTGTAGATCGGCTACTTTCACTAGTTTTAGTTCCGAGGAGACGTACAATTTCTGTCTGTTTGTCTGTCTGTCTGTCTGTCTGTCTGTCTGTCTGTCTGTCTGTCTCTATCACTCTGTCTGTCTGTCTGTCTGTCTGTCTGTCTGTCTGTCTGTCTGTCTGTCTGTCTGTCTCTCTCACTCTGTCTGTCTGTGTGTCTGTCTGTCTGTCTGTCTGTCTGTCTGTCTGTCTGTCTGTCTGTCTGTCTGTGGGTGGGTCATTCCACTTTTCAAATGCATCGCCCAAAACATGACTGCATCAAATAATGCATGTGCAATTTTTAAAGATAACATGAAATGCTTATTTCAGAGTATGTTTTTACAATGTGTGACATACTTCATTGTGAAAATAGCCGATCTACAATCACACAACTTTTCAGATAGCAACCCTTTGTGAGCTTGTAGATCAGCTACTTTCACTAGTTTTCGTTCCGAGGAGACAAAAAAAATCTTTATTGCTAAATGGTTTGTGAACCAGTGATCTAGAGTAGTTCGGGACACAGATGCTTGGTTCATAATGGACGGAAATAATTATAGATGTCAACAGACGCTGGCAGGGAGGCCATAGCTCAATGAGAAGAGAGGCAGCCTATGAGTCCAGAGGTCACTGGTTCGATCCCTGTCCCGACAATGTGTTGAGGTGTTCATAATTTGGCATTCGTAGGCTTACGCATAGTATTTCTTGAGGTTAGGGGTAGGCATAGTTTTACTGAGGTTAGAGTTAGTGAGGGTTTAAAATGCTCATTTGTTGGGGGCACGGTGGCGCAGTCGGTAGCGCTGTGGCCTCACAGCAAGAAGGTCCTGGGTTCGATTCCCGCTGGGGATGCTGTGGGTGCTGGGGGCGTGTCTCCTCCTCCGCGTCATCAGCGCCCATACCCTAGGTGGGGTTGGCGAAAGGGCCTACTCTGTGTGGAGTTTGCATGTTCTCCCCGTGTCTCCCAGGGTAGTTAATACCCTCACAAAAACATGTAGTAATCCTGGTCACTAAACCGCCTCCCCCATGACAGCCGGGGCGCCTGATGGAGGGGAAGGGAAGTGGTTGGAATAACGTGTTCCTTCCACGCACTACGTCCTACCAGGGAAACTCCCTCCTGTCAGGTGACAAGAAGGTCAGTTGGCTCTCATGCACTGAAGGAAGCATGAGCTCGGCCCTGGCCTCCCCAGGCTGTGGGGGACTGGTGTAGCGCTGGTGTAGGGCTGGTGTAGCGCCCAGGATCACTTAGGAAATTGGCACCGGGTGAAAAAATGGGTTACAAAAATCGCGGGATAAAAAATTAAGAAACAAAAAAAAGCTCATTTGTTAATTAAATGGTCTTCTTTCTCTCAAGTTCAGTCTTCTATGTTTCTATGGTTTATTGTGCATATTACTTATCATTGCTGCTTGCAGCTATATTTGTTTTTGTCTTTGTCACATTCCTAAGCCAATAATTTGATGACCGGCAGCGATTTCGGTAGAATCATTGGTAACACCTGTGAAGGAAGTAAGGAAGAGGCCCAATTTCTTTCCAATATGGCTGCTGTGCATAGAGCCTATTAGCTTGTTAACGAATGAATGGGGGTCCGGGGAGAGTGAACGTAGCATAAACCTCCTGCCTTCCGTGTCTACATGAACTATCGCTACGCTGAATTTGTTTTCATTATTATTACAAAACATACACTAACCACTTCAGCCCTATATACATTTCCGCCTTTTGAAATACAAGCACTCACAATGTGAGCTTGTAGATCTGCTCAAAAGATTTCTATACATTTGAAAAGTTGTGAAATGAGACATTCTGCATGAGTACTTTCTACTTTTGGTACTTTAAGTACAGTTTAGGCATTTAGCAGTAGGCCTACGATTTGATTCCAATACGTTTGTACTCTTTTTTTACTCGGCCAATTTTGAATTCCGGACTCTCACTCGTAACAGGGTATTTCTACATTGCAGTATTGATACTTTTACTGAAGTAAAAAAAAAAGTGAGTACTGTACTTTTCCCACCACTGCTCCTTTCTGCCTTTATCAACAGTCAGCAGCTGCTGCCAGTATACCAGGGAGTTCATTAGCCAGTAAACGCACACTGGGCCCCTGGCTCAGCGCTCTGGGGGGGATGCACGGCTATGATTGGCATTATCTTGGCCTGGGCTGATCATCCTGCATCAGCGTCCTGCTGGTTTTGAGGAGGGATTAACTTGGGGGGGGGGGGACGGACGGTATTAATGTATTAATGAGAGGAACCATGGTAACATCTTAACCATTCACTCTTACAGACCTGGCTGGCTTACATGGCTGGCTTACTGTTCATTTTAGCCCTGTACATCTGTTGTCTATACGTTGTTTTCATGCACAAGTGCCACATGTAATGTCCAATGTCATCACCATTCTGGATCAGTGGTTCCCCAACCTTTTCCGGATCAGGGCCCACTTGGAATATCGTTCGCGGCCCACCCATCTGACCGAAAGTGGCCTGGGCCACGAGCATTTTCAGAGCATGTTTTATTTAAATCAGTTGTGGAACTAACTAACTAATGTAGTAGAATACTTTACGTATCACAATGAAAATTAATCTGTCAAGGGTTTAAAGAAAAAAAAAAGTGACTTAATTTTTTTAAATATATGTTATTGTATGTTATTGGGGGGCCCACTTGCAATATAGCCTACTCATGGCCCACCAGTGGTCCCCGGCCCACGGGTTGGGAACCACGCCAGAGGTTATAATGTTGATAAACATGATGCTGACTGTGATGGTTGTGTCCATCAGTTTATTGAGAATATGCACTGTGTAAAGTTGTACAAATGATTTTGCTCTTTGTCCCTGGAATGGCAAAAGATGGGTCCGAGGGTGGAGCCAGCTTTATGCAGAGGACCATACCAAGAGACTTGATTGAGAGAGGGGGATTGGGAATTGTGTGGTTGATTTTAGTTTGTTCTAAGTGCTGTCCTCCCCTGTGTGTATTCATTGGTTTGGTCCACCACGATTTAAGTCCCCCTCACGTGTTGCAATCAATTTGTCATGTCTGTTAGTCGAGTTCACTTCCTGTTTTGTTACATGTTATATATTCAGTGGAGTTCAAGGGCCCAGCTTCCTGCTTTGAAACTGAGTCCATATAGGAAGTGAAAGTGGCCTGTAGGTGAGAGACAGCGAGATCGCAAAGTGGCGGTGGCGGGCGCCATGGCGGCCGCCATGGCGGCCGCCGCATCCGCCAGATCCTCCGCCCAAAGCGCCACAACCGCCAGTCGCGGTGGCGGCTGCCCTGGTGCCCGCGGCGCACGCCGCGGGCACCAGGGCAGCCGCCACAACCGCCGTGGCATCGACAGGCCTCCGCCGCGCCCGCCAGATCCTCCTCCGCCACAACCGCCGTGGCATCGCCAGGCCTCCGCCACAAGCGCCAAGCCTCCGCCACAAGCGCCAAGCCTCCGCCACAAGCGCCAAGCCTCCGCCACAACCGCCAAGCCTCCCGCCACGAGCGCCAAGCCTCCGCCACAAGCGCCAAGCCTCCCGCCACGAGCGCCAAGCCTCCCGCCACGAGCGCCACCTCCCGCCACGAGTGCCACCTCCCGCCACAAGCACCCACCACGAGCACCAACCCTCCGCCACGAGCGCCAAGTCTCTGCCAGCCTCCGCCGCCTCTGGCACCACGAGCGGCAAGCCACCGACCAGACAGAGCAGTTGAGATTTCATTTGGCCAGATATTTCTCAATTTTACTTGAATTCTTATAATTTTAATGTTTATATGATCTGTAAAGTTTATATTTTCATTTGCTATCAGTCATGAATTTATTTTAATTTATTTTAATTTATTATCTTATTTTCTGTCATTTATTTCCACGCGCAATTGCGCATAATAAACAGAGCAGTTGAGATTTCATTCGGCCAGATCTTTCTGAATTTTACTTGAATTCTTATAATTTTAATGTTTATATGATCTGTAAAGTTTATATTTTCATTTGCTATCAGTCAGTACCGCCAGATCCTCCCCCGCCCTTCTGGCACGAGTGCCAAGCAAGCCTCTGCCAGCCTCCGCAGCCTCTGGTCCCGACCAGACAGAGCAAGCAGTTTTTTCCGTGCGTAATTACGCACGTGTTCTACAAGCTCACAACGTCTCCCGCTGTGAGCTGTTGTGAGCTTGTAGATCGGCTATTTTCACAATATGTATTTAATGCCTAATAACTCCTACATTCCAAATACTTGTCAGGGTGGGGTCCCTGGGGGTCACAGCCTGAAAAGGTTGAGAACCACTGCTCTACACCGATAACTCTTTGCCCAAAATAGCCGATCTCCAAGCTCACACTCCGCGCATATAGTCAAGATGGTTATTATTATTCATATTATTATTAGAATGACAAACAGTGAATGTCTGACGGACAGAAAGCCTTCTCGAATGATGCCCCGTGATAACTCTTTGCCCAAAATAGCCGATCTCCAAGCTCACACTCCGCGCATATAGTCAATAAGATGGTTATTATTCATATTATTATTATAATGACAAACAGTGAATGTCTGACGCCTTCTCGAATGATGCCCCGTTGAAATTATATCAAAACGAATTCATAGTGAGTGTGCTCCAACGGCCTGGGTCTGTCTGTCTGTCTGTCTGTCTGTCTGTGGGTAAGTCTATCTATCCAGTGTTGTGTTCTAGTTTTTTCTTGAAGGTATACTATGATTATTCCCTGCCTCCCACACGCACGGCATGCGCGCGTCTATAATTAATTAAATGTAAAAAATGTGCACGCGCGCGGTGTGGCCCACACAAATATTTAATGTGAACATTTTCCGCGCGCTTCGCGCGCGTGTGTGCCCCACACGCAATATGCTTTGTACTGACTTTTTCTTACTGATGTCTGATCACCTGAGCTCAACCACTTCCAAGCTGAGATGCATTTTCAATGCAACAAACTCGGCCAGGCCCACTCAGGCCCAGTTTCACAGTAACACTGAGTTTTCTACTGTTTCTAATGTTAATCACCCTGTAACTCAACCACTTCGGAGCTGCTTTTAGCCTTGGATGCATTTAAAAAATACATATATATTACCATAGAAGTGCAAGGATTGTTATAAATAAATGATGGTTAGGCGTATCAGATATAATAGCAGTGTTAACAGCGAGCCTTCCTGTATCTATTACAGAATTAACTTGGCATTGAAGACACAAACTGTATTGACAAAACTGTGTTTTGCTGTGCTATGACGCGCAATTTGAATACTAATGAAGTACTCAATTCAGTGACCTATTCAATGAAGTGAATGGCAGGTCGTTGAAATGTGTGAATTCCTTCGCCAGTAGCCATTAATTATCACCTCAAGAACAATATAGCCACGCACATGATAAGCCATCACCTCAGAGTTAGACTAGTCACGGGACACCACTTTGGATAATAATAATCATCGTCTACATAAGATAGGCTATACGTGCTTTTATGGATACAGAGAGAGAGAGAGAGAGAGAGAGAGAGAGAGAGAGAGAGAGAGAGAGAGAGAGAGAGAGAGAGAGAGAGAGAGAGAGAGAGAGAGAGAGAGAGAGAGAGAGAGAGAGAATGCTTGTTTCCATTTGTTGAAGTGCTAAAGACAACAACACTAATTTGGTGCAGCGTTAATGGAGGATCAAAGAAAGTCTGACTATATAGTGGTTAATTTAATATATCTGTTCATTAATAATCATCATCGTATTAATCCTAACATTGACAACAGATACATTGTAAATATTTTATTGTTTTTCAAATATACAACAAACATTTTTTTTCTAGACATGCATTCGAAAATACAGCCTAATAGCACAACAGCAAATGAGATGTACACATGTATCCATATTGACATGAAACGATGATTCATTTACCAAAGTCACATTATAAGCGTGGGATCAGTCAATGTACATTCTACAAAACCAGCACAGCACAATAACACTCTATCAAATCTAAATAAAAAATCTATGTACAGTATAACAAGGACTTAACACAAATAAAAATCATGCAATTGGTATGACATTCAAAGAAACCCCCCCCCCCCAAAATCCAATAATTACAAATTATGTTTCATCAACCATGTACATTTTCTATATCGGTGTTAAACACTGTTTGACTTGGCTCGTAGCTTTCAGTATAAAATAAAATACAGTCTTGGCAAAACATAGCCCAGTCCTTTCCACGTCACATTTTTGGTCAATGTTGCAAGATGGATGTAGCTGATAGTAATAATCCAAATATTACTAGATCAATTCTGTTATATTAGTTAGGCACTTGATTAAATCAACACTCAGAAAGCGAGCAGCAGGCATTCATCATGGGAGTATTCAACAGTAGGCTATGTGCATTGATTGCACGGTTGTAGCAGAATTATTACCTTTTTATAAAATATCAGCACTGAATTTGATAATTTTCTTGTTTCTGCAAAACAGGCCTATTGGCCGAAATTGCCGCTGTTCATTTATCCTTACAACATTACATGTCTGATCATTTAGTTAGAACTAGGGAAAGGCTAAATTACACTAAAGCAGTGTTTCTCAACCTTTTTGGTGCCAAGGCACAGAGAGAGAGAGAGAGAGAGAGAGATTATTGGGCGGGTATAAAGAACCTTAACCATAACAATATAAATCTTTGGCCTACAAATATATAAACTTGGGTCAGTGCAATGAATGGATGAGTAAACCTTCCCAGAGTAAAACTTCTTTGTATAAGTATATTTGGTACCCAATATACTTCTAATATCTGATAATAATATTTAATAATCTGATCCTGATAGCATTATTGCGGACGCATGGCTGTTGCCCACTACAGACGAGAACACCAAAACTCTCGCCCCAAAACAGTCACCCCAGGGGAAATCCGGTGATATTCACCTGGTAGGCTATTCCTAAACGTAACCTCATTAAACTATGCCTAAACCTAACCTTATTCCTAAACGTAACCTCAGTAAAACTAATAACATGGCTAACCGTAAACGTATTTCTAACCTTATCCTCAGTAAAACAAATACAGGATTACAAGAACCGCTGGTCCGCGAAAATAAATAGGGGCGATGGTGTTTTGGGGCGAGTTTTCCAGTCATGTAACTACGCACCATGGCTTGAAGTTGTGCGTGGAAATAAATGACAGAAAATAAGATAATAAATTATAATAAACTATAATAAATTAATGACTGATACCAAATGAAAATATAAACTTTACAGATCATATAAACATTAAAATTATAAGAATTCAAGTAAAATTCAGAAAGATCTGGCCGAATGAAATCTCAACTGCTCTGTTTATTATGCACAATTGCGCGTGGAAATAAATGACAGAAAATAAGATAATAAATTAAAATAAATTCAAAATAAATTCATGACTGATAGCAAATGAAAATATAAACTTTACAGATCATACAAACATTAAAATTATAAGAATTCAAGTAAAATTCAGAAAGATCTGGCCGAATGAAATCTCAACTGCTCTGTTTATTATGCGCCATTGCGCGTGGAAATAAATGACAGAAAATAAGATAATAAATTAAAACAAATTAAAATAAATTCATGACTGATAGCAAATGAAAATATAAACTTTACAGATCATATAAACATTAAAATTATAAGAATTCAAGTAAAATTGAGAAATATCTGGCCAAATGAAATCTCAACTGCTCTGTCTGGTCGGGACCGTGGCTTGCCGTTCGTGGTGCCAGAGGCGGCGGAGGCTGGCAGAGGCTTGGCGCTCGTGGCGGAGGGTTGGTGCTCGTGGTGGGTGCTCGTGGCGGAGGCACGGCGCTCGTGGCGGGAGGTGGCACTCGTGGCGGGAGGTGGTGCTCGTGGCGGGAGGCTTGGCGCTCGTGGCGGGAGGCTTGGCGCTTGTGGCGGAGGCTTGGCGCTCGTGGCGGGAGGCTTGGCGCTCGTGGCGGGAGGCTTGGCGGTTGTGGCGGAGGCTTGGCGCTTGTGGCGGAGGCTTGGCGCTTGTGGAGGAGGCTTGGCGCTTGTGGCGGAGGCCTGGCGATGCCACGGCGGTTGTGGCGGAGGAGGATCTGGCGGGCGCGGCGGAGGCCTGGCGATGCCACGGCGGTTGTGGCGGCTGCCCTGGTGCCCGCAGCGTGCGCCGCGGGCACCAGGCTAGCCGCCACCACGACTGGCGGTCGTGGCGCTTTGGGCGGAGGATCTGGCGGATGCGGCGGCCGCCATGGCGCCCGCCACCGCCTCTTTGGGATCTCGCCCCTCCTGGAGAAGGTTCGCTGTTTTACCCCTGCTGGTGTCAGAAAGACTTCTGTGGGTGGGTTTTTGACAAACTTTAGACTTGATTTTCTTACCTTAATAAACATAGTCATAAATACTATATGCTTCCAGTCGCTAGTTTAAAGTCTTTTTGCAATCATCATGATATGCGTTTTGGTAAATTATGGTCGCATTTATTGTAAAATTTACGATAAAGTCGTGTATGCTCTAGGAGGGGCGGGATGATTTGATTGACAAGCTACACAACCAATAGCATTCATTCCCCGCCCCCGCTCTTGATTGACAAGCTACCCAACCAATATTGGTCTGGTTGCATTCTGCAGGATATGACGCGATATGACGCGATATAGAAAGATTTGAAATTCCTGAACAATCGGCCATTTACGGTCTGTAGAAACCAATGGCGTAGCTTTGTCCATTCATTTTTACAGTCTACGGTGGAGTTATGTTCTGTTGACCTCTTAAGGGCCCTATAACTTGTTTTGTTGAATGATTTGCTCATTATTTGTTATTCTTTTGAAATTAAACAAACCTTGAGTTTGAAAACCTGCGTTGCCTTATGCTTTGACTGCTTGGTCCCTCACACTGACATCATGATGGATCTGGGTCTGCCTCCCGTGGAGTTCAGTTGGATTTAGGCAGAGGTGGAAAAAGTACTCACATTCTTTACTTAAGTAAAAGTGCCAATACTGCAATATAGAAATACTCTGTTAGGGCGTGCTCCCACCGCACTTTTATTTTACCTCTGGGGCGGAATCTGCCAATGCTTTGTCAATGCAAATGCGTGGATTCATGGTCTTGCAGATTTTTTCCAAGAATCCACGCATTTGCATTGACAAAGCATTGGCAGATTCTGCCCCAGAGGTAAAATAAAAGTGCGGTGGGAGCGCGCCCCTATAAGTAAAAGTCCAACATTAAAAATGTACTTGAGAAAAAGGACAAAAGTATTGGCCTCAAAATGTACTTAAAGTACCAAAAATAAAAGTACTAAAATGTTTGAAAATAGCAGATCTACAAGCTCGTAACGTGTCACAATGCGACGCGTTCTGAGCTTGTAGATCTGCTATTTTCAAATAGCCCAGGTATAAAATAGGGCTCAAGTGGTTAATGTATGATATCATAATTTATATAACTAGAAAAGTAACTAAAGTTTTCAAATAATTGTAGTGGAGTAAAAGTACAATATTTGCCTCTGAGATGTAGTGGAGTAGAAGTGAAAAATATTGGAAATTGGAAATACTCAAGTAAAGTACAAATACCTCAAAATTTTACTTAAGTAAATGTACATAGTTACTTTCCACCACTGGATTTAGGTTTCCACAGACGTGTAATGGCTCTATCGTGTCAACAGATGGTGCAGTTGGTCTGCTGTTGACAGGCTTTAAACCAGTGTCACGATAGTCTACTGTAGTTCAATTCTGAAGCATGTGCATTAAATACATTCACACGGCGCGCACACACACACACACACACACACACACACACACACACACACACACACACACACACACACACACACACACACACACACACACACACACACACACACACACACACACACACACACACACATACAAGCACAAGTTTCTTCTCATGTGCTTTTCCAAGTGTATAAGCACATAGACTATGATTTCAGTCTGACAGTAACAAACAATAGTAAAAAAAAAAAAAAACTAGCTGCAAAGGCTGTTTCCTTCTTGGAATAAGGATGGGTACGCAACCAGACTCTGGCACTGTCTTGAAATACTATGTCACGTGTTTGCGAACATAGTTTCTCTTCTGTCGCCGTCGTCCCTTGATAAGGTTCTCCTCTAAAACTCCTTCATGTTGGACAGTTCTGCTGTTTTGTGGTAAGCCGGGCGATCCGGGTCAATGTTCCTGGGCAATAATAGCACCTCCAGTGGTCCTCGCAAACTCCTGCCAAGATTGATTGATGTAGGCTTCTTTATTTAGTAAGACATGAGAACAACAGTACATGGAAGTACAAATTCACGATACAAGGTCTACTAAACTGGAAGACTAAGCACTGAGCTTGTTTAAGATGAGATCCCCATGCACACAAATCATGATGAGGTTCCGCAGGTGTGACTCCTGTGGATTCATGGACTGCCGAGTTTATTTGGCGAAGCGGAAGTCTGACAGGTTCTTGTCCCAGGCTTTATGATTGTCCCCGACATAAGAGGCAATCATGACTTTCAGGGTTCGATTTTTCCTTTCGGTAAAGGTTTGTGGTAAGCCGTAGTCATTTTGTGACCTACATTCCAGCTCTTGCAGGTGGAGTTGAACACTGCCGAGACAAATTGGGATCCTTGGTCCGAAAGAAGATAATCAGGAACCCCCCAGCGAGTCTAGATTTCCTGAGTGAAGAACTTGGACACTATTTCGGCTGTGGCTTTCTTCAAGGGGAACAATTCCACCCACCGAGAATAGTAGTCTACAAAGACCAACAAGTAGAGATTACCTGCAGTACTTCGGGAAAATGGTCCCATAAGATCTACGCCCAGCATTTCCCACGGCCTGTGGACGATCGCCTGCTGTAGCATTCCGGCCACCTTACGACATTCTGGCTTGTACCTCTGGCAAGTTTGATAATTCTGAACCAACTCCCGAACAATGTTAATCCATATAAATGGATTCCATATAAATGGACATGTACTCAAATACTGTACTTAAGTAATTTTGGTTACTAGTTACTTTGTAGATTTCGATTACTATTATAAAACACACGACCACTTCAGCCCTAAATATATTTCGGCCATTTGAAAATAGCAGATCTACAAGCTCACAATGCGATGCGACACATTGTGAGCTTGTAGATTGGTTAATTTCACAAGATTTTTTACACATTTTGAACATGTGAAATGGGACATTCTGCACAATGAGTACTTTTACTTTTGGTATACGCTAAGTATATTTTGATGCCGATACTTTTACTCAAGTACAATTTGAATACAGGACTTCTACTTAAGTTGTAACAGAGTATTATCTACATCGCCGTATTGATACTTTTACTTGAGTAAAACATGTGAGTACTTCTAATTTATCATGTTACGGCTAATGGCACAAGAGGTATAAGGTGCGAGACTATACAGCTTCAAAAGGCATTGTTCTGCATCACTTTTGGAAACGGTGGTATTTTTAAACCTTTCAGTGCCTTCACAAAGACTTGAGGCAGAGCAGAACAGAGAGGTTCCGTGCAGTAGTGAGCCCACGGGGACCGAGGGGTGAAAGCAAGGCCATTACCCTGCTTTTGGCTGATCTCTGTTCGTCTGCATGGCAACACTGTGCGTGTGAGCTCACTAATAGCACTGCCAACCAGAACTAAGGCAAAAGGAGTGAGCGCTGTTCTACTGTTAGGCACAGTGGTGGAAAAAGTACTCACAGTTTTCAATCAAGTAAAATGAACAATACTGCAATGTAAAAGTAAAAGTCCGGAATTCCAAATTTACTTGAGTAAAAGTACAAAAGTATTGGTATAAAAATGTACTTAAAGTACCAAAAGTAGAAAGTACTCATGTGCATTATGTCCCATTTCACAAGTCTTCAAATGTATAAAAATCATTTGAAAATAGCAGATTTGCTATTTTCAAATGGCCGAAATATATATAGGGCTGAAATGAATTAGTATTACAAAATATACAGTAAAGTATATTTTGTAATAATAATCAAAATTCTACATAGTAACTAGTAACTAAAGTTTTCAAATAATTGTAGTGGAGTAAAAGTACAATATTTGCCTCTGAGATGTAGTGGAGTAGAAGTGAAAGTATTGGAAATAATAAATAATTGGAAAAGACTTTGACAGGGGCCAGTTTGGAATTGCAGCTTCCAGAGACGCCAAGAGAAGATTTGTGTTTAAAAAAAAATGCAAAATTAGTTTCCAAACATTTTCAATGTTTTTCAATAATTCAATGTTTTTCAATAATCTTCAAAAATAGCAGCTGTGCAGTGGTTGCTCCTACACCGTGGAACGCTCTACCCTTGGCGATAAAGAAAGCTGAGTCAGTTGACGGTTTCAAGAACTTGTTAAAAAACACATTTGTTTCGTAAGCATTTTGTCTTATGAAGTTTTTACCTGACCCACATCTGCAGGTCAATGTTTATGCTTTACTTCTTGTTGTGCTACTGCTCTCATGTGCCTTGTTTTTAATGTTTATACATTGTTGTCCATTGTACAGCACTTTGTAACATTGTTTTGAAAGGTGCTTTATAAATAAAATGGACTTACTTCCTTACTTGTTGTTTTAATCTGTTTTAGATTTGTCTTTATTGTTTTTCATCTGTTTTGACTTTTGCCGTATTGCACAGCACTTTGAGATGCATTTCGATGTATGAAAAGACAAAGTGCTATATAAATAAAGCTCAATATCATCATTACTTCTACATCACCCCTGCCACTGTTTTCATTAACTGCTTAATTAACTATAACCTCAGATTTACCACCACCCCAACACACTGTAGAATAGTGACACGCCCACTTTGGTTCCCAGTTCCAAAGGGTTCTGAACCAATTCATTTTCAGTGGAAACACTCTGAACTGGTTCAAAATTAGATGGGAAGAAAAGAACCGAACTGAACCGGTTCAACCCCGGTGGAAAAGGGTCCTCACCAGAGTCATAGGGGTCTTTGAAATAAAAATATTTGAGAACCACTGTGTTAACATAGTACAGATGGCTGGATGAAGGGTAAATGACCCATCCATTGACAGGCATATAATACCAGTTCATGTCTGAAGATGATCTCCTTTCTTAAGTGGAAAAGTATGATTAGTAGATGCAGGTAACAGCTCATAGCCTGCATAGCCTATAACCTGCTTTGAATAATGAATAGTTTCTGGGAAAACAAACAAAAACATGCCACATTGATGAAAGTAAAACGGGCATTACCCACTTAAGCCCCAAATGAATGATCATTTGTAGATCTTGGCACATCTTGGGGAAATGAACCAGTGTCACTAGCAAATGTCTGTCTTGATGAATTGAATACATAGGCCCACAATGGAAACACGTCCATTGTGTTAACATTACTTGTGTCATCGTACCGCTGTACTGTTTGCAATGTGTCAATAAAGCATTCAATCACTCAATCAAACCTGGCATCCCTATTGTAAATAAGACATCGCGAAAATAGCAGATCTACAAGCTCACAATGTGATGCGCTCTGAGCTAGTAGATCGGTAATTGTAGCCGCACGACACCCTTGCACGATGAAATGTAAAATAGGGCTTAAGTGGTTAATTGGTCTATCCATCATGTCAACCAACTGGGAGGAAGAGAGAGAGAGAGAGAGAGAGAGAGAGAGAGAGAGAGAGAGAGAGAGAGAGAGAGAGAGAGAGAGAGAGAGAGAGAGAGAGAGAGAGAACCAAAGAACCAAACGTTGACAGGGGTAACGCACAAAACAAAAAAAGAACAGAATGGCGTCCTGCCACTTTGAATGCTGTGAGTGATGGTGGGTGATTTAGTACAGGTGGCACACAGATGGGACCCCTCCTGGCACATGGGCTAGTTAATGAGTCATGGGCAGAGGGGGGGGGGGGGGGGGGGGGGCGGGTGCAGAGGGCTGACATCATGAACCAGACCGAGCCCTCCCGGCAGTGCAACGTCGAGGTACCCAGCATGCAACTCTCCATAGAGGTGCCCCCTTCTCCTCCAAGCGGTTTGATCTGCAGATCTAAGCCTGATTCATACTTGTGCAGTGGTGGGGAAAGTACTTAATGTTTTACTTAAGTAAAAGTATCAATACTGCAAAGTAGAAGTATACTCTGTTACGAGTAAAAGTCTGGAATTCAAAATCTACTTGAGTAAAAGTACAAAAGTATTGGTATCAAAATGTACTTAAAGTACCAAAAGTAAAAGTACTAAAATGTTTGAAAATAGCAGATCTACAAGCTTGTAGATCGGCTATTTTCAAATAGCCTAGGTATAAAATAGGGCTAAAGTGGTGTGTTTTGTAATGTTATAATGTATCTGCAAAAGTAACTAGTATCTAAAATGTTCTAATAATTGTAGCGCGGTAACATTACAATATTTGCCTCTGAGATGTAGTGGAGTAGAAGTAAAAGTACTGAACATTGGAAATACTCCAGTAAAGTAAAAGTACCTCAAAATTGTACTTAAGTACAGTACTCGAGTTCATGTACTTAGTTACTTTACACCACTGTACTTGTGCCACAAATAGCGTGTGCCACAAATCTTAGACCCACAAGCTGTGAGCTTGTAGGTCTGCTATCATAGCACTACCCAGCACCTACAGTCTCTCAAGCCAGACAACTATTTCCACAATCTCTGGAATGCTGCATAGAGTTTGTCATTTCCGCTCTCGAAAATACATTTCGAAATGTCTTTAAAACGTATTTTTGAATTTTCATTGCTGCTAAGCAGCAATCTATGTCGTCTATGTCGGGTGGAAACGTCATATGTCCAATAGGTGTTACTTTTCAGGATTCAAAAATAGCAAAAGTAGCAGATCTACAAGATCTACGAACTTGTAGATCTGCTACTTTTGATACTTTTGTGTGACGCTGGCTGTATCACTCTCACAGATCCGTGATTTCATACCCCACACTTTTTGAAAAAAAAATATATATATATATTTTTTTTTAATAAATCGGTAAAATCAAGCAAAAATAATAATTAAATAACCTAACCCTAACCCTAAAACCGAAATAAAGTAACCAAAACACGAAAAAAAACTAACAAAATCCGCCCAAAAAACACGAAATCTTGAAAATACAGAATTTGTTTACATTTGACAGTTACACATGTTTTTCACGCTTTTTCAAAAATAGCAGATCTACAAGCTCATAGCGCGGCACCGAGTGCCGCTCTATGAGCTTGTATATCTGCTATTTTCGAATAGCCAAAGTGTAAAATAAGGGGTATAGTCCACCGAAAGTCCATCCCCCCTACCTTCTGAGAGCCCGTGACGTCCCTGATGGAGATACAGATAGAGGTTTCTGCCCGACAGCAACGATGTGCATCGATTAATTTGACCGTTTCAGACAGTGGGCTATAACGCGGCAGATCAGACGCAAGTGCAATTGAATCGTGCCCATGGTTGACTGGCAATGAGCACGCCCGATGATCACCCACTAAAGCGTAATCGTTCAGCCCTAATGAATGATGAAAAGGGTGTCTTCTCTGTGGCTACACAATAGCATGGTAACCCCTGGGCAGTGGTGTAAAGTAGCCTACATTTACCCAAGTACTGTACTTAAGTACACTTTTGAGGAATGTTTACTTGAGTATTTCCCATTTTCAATACTTTTACTTCTATTCCATTACATCTCAGAGGCAAATATTGTACTTTTACTCCACTACAATTATTTGACAGCTTTAGTTACTATTTACTTTGCAGATTTGTATTATTATTACAAAACACACATTAACCACTTCAGCCCTGTATACATTTCAGCTATTTGAAAATAGCCGATCTACAAGCTATCCGATCTGCTATTTTCAAAAGATTTTTATACATGTTGAAATTGTGAAATGGGACATTCTGCATGATGAGTACTTTACTTTTAGTACTTTAAGTATATTTTGATGCCTATACTTTTGTACTTTTACTCAAGTAAATTTTGATTACCAGACTTTTACTTGTAACAGAGTATTTCTACACTGCAGTATTGATACTTTTACTTTAAAAAAATGTGAGCACTTTTCCCACCATCTCTTCCAGTCGGACTGAAACTTGAGGTCTATTGAGGCTGTTGGGAGGATGCAGATTAAAACACGGGATTAGCTGGAGAAGTGAAGTTGAGAATGGTCACTGGGTCGAGGACCAAGTCAGGGTTGAGGGCAATGGTTGACGGTTCAGGTAATGAGAAAGGAGTATAATGGTGTCATTTGGGGTCTCAGGGGAGGATGGCAATTGCAACCCCTAGTGTTCACATTTCAACGTCAAAGTCTGTTCTTTTATGCATATTTTCGCCAACTCTGACAAATCTGATTTCAGATCACGCCTGAGCTGCGTCTCAGTCCATGGCCGTCAATCTACACGTGACATCTGACATATGTTATGGATATGTGTTTTCTTGTCTGCAACCATACAGCTATTTAACCACTTTCAACCTCCCCAACCCCCCCACCCCTAAAACTGTGAAAATATAGTGGTTTGTTGATATGGGGTCCCTGCGTGGAGGAGCTATAATCGGTTCAAACACACATTTGTCCCTCTGTCGATCACTCGATGGACTCGTTCCTGAGGGTAGACAGAGGGATAGAAGGTTTTGAGGTGGTCCCAGGCTAAGGTGGTGATCTTGTTCACTATGTACAGTGTACATAGGCTGGGGTGATATATTACGGTGTACTCTATTGTATTGTATTTTATTGTGTGCAGCTGGTCCTCGTCTCCAAGACAAATTTCTCCCCAGAGACAAATTGAAAATAAACGTGAACCTTGATCCACTATTTTCGTTATTTCAGAAATGGGGCCTGAGTGCTAACTTTACTTGCCACCCACTATTCCTCTCTTTCGGAAACGCTTCTGGATACGGATCGCAGCTTTTTAAGGCAACGAGGATGGACATTGCTAAACCATGGGCTGGGGGGGGGGGGGGGGGGGGGGGGGGGAGAGAGGAGGAGAGGAACAGGGGATTTGATTGTCTTGGGGCATTAACACACATCCACCTCAGGAGAACGACGGGTATAGGCTTTAAAACAACCAGAACCTCTCAAGGCAAAGGGATTGGTTACTTGGCAGCTCCCGTTACTTAACCCTTTAAGACCGGGAACGCAGAGTAATTTTTTTCTTTGATTTCTTTGGCTATTCAAAAACAGCTGCTGTTTTTGAAAAATCGTGAACATTTTGTGCAAATCTTTGAACAATCAATTTTTAAGCGGACATTTTAACTCATATCATCTCACTTCTGGGGGTCCCTGGAACATTTTTTTTGTTTTTTGAGATGGGGGTCCACGGCCAAATACATATCATTTTGGGTGGTCCATGACATGACAATGTTTGGGAACCACTGATGTTATAGCAACATACGTTTTTTCAAAAAACTGGGGGCAGATAGGAATCCCCCACTGCCACCCCTGTCCCTCAGTATGTGGATTATAGGCCATATACTAGACCAATTATCCCACACACATATCCGGATGCAGCCTTGGAATATGGGGATTCACAGTCGGGGTGTGGGGTGTGGGGTGGGGGGCAGTTTAGGTTGGCTAAAAGGAATAGACATTCTAAGTCAGTGGTTATCAAACTTTTTTTTTAATTTCAAGAACCCCCTGGGGGCACGGTGGCGCAGTCGGTAGCGCTGTCGCCTCACAGCAAGAAGGTCCTGGGTTCGATTCCCGCCGTGGGCGCTGGGGGCGTGTCTTCTCCTCCGCGTCATCAGCGCCCATACCCTAGGTGGGGTTGGCGAAAGGGCCTACTCTGTGTGGAGTTTGCATGTTCTCCCTGTGTCTCTCAGGGTAGTTAATACCCTCACAAAAACATGTAGTAATCCTGGTCACTATACCGCCTCCCCCATGACAGCCGGGGCGCCTGATGGAGGGGAAGGGAACTGGTTGGAATAACGTGTTCCTTCCACGCGCTACGTCCTACCGGGGAAACTCCCCCCTGTCAGGTGACAAGAAGGTCAGTTGGCTCTCATGCACTGAAGGAAGCATGAGCTCGGCCCTGGCCTCCCTAGGCTGTGGGGGACTGGTGTAGGGCTGGTGTAGGACTGGTGTAGCGCCCAGGATCACTTAGGAAATTGGCACTGGGTGAAAAAAATGGGTTACAAAAATCGCGGGATTAAAAAGAAAAAAAAAATTCAAGGACCCCCCATAACCCTCCCTGAGAGTGTACAAATGGACATTAACGGGTCCATTTTGTGTCCATTTGTGCACTCCCGGAGCTGCAGACCTGCAAGGGTCCTTTTGAAACACCCTCAAGGAACCCTGAGGGTCCCTGGACCCCACTTTGACCCCACAAAATCTATTACTTTCTCCGAGCGATACAGTCGTACGACAAAGTATAAATCCTGACAGTGATGGAAAAAGTACTCAACTGTTTTACTTAAGTAAAAGTATCAATACTGCAATGTAGAAATTCTTCTCTTACAAGTAAAAGTCTGGAATTCTAAATTTACTTTACTTAAGTACAAAAGTATTGGTATCAAAATGTGCTTATGGTACCAAAAGTAGAAAGTACTCAATATGCAGGATGTCCCATTTCAAGCTCACAATGCGTCGCATGTACTGTACATCGGCTATTTTCAAATGGCCAAAATGTATATAGGGCTGACGTGGGTAATGTATGTTTCGTAATAATAATCAAAATCTACAAAGTAACTAGTAACTAAAGTTTTCAAATAAATGTAGTGGAGCAAAAGTTTGGATCCGAGATGTAGTGGAGTAGAAGTAAAAGTATTGGAAATTGGAAATACTCAAGTAAAGTACAAATATCTCAAAATTGTACTCAAGCACAGTACTTGAGCAAAAGTACTTAGTTACTTTCCACCACTGAATCCTGATTGACTTAATTCAGGCTTCGTCGCGTGACCGTCGGTGTCACATGTCAAATAATAGCCGACCTACAAGCTCTCAACGCGTCGCGGATGCACCGCGCTGAGAGCTTGAAGGTTGGCTATTTTCGCTGTGTGACACGGTCATGAGACGAAGCATAAACGAGGCCTTATCATGGCAATTGGACACACATGATGATGACAGGGACAGACCAGAGGAGAGGAGGAGGAAAGAGCTCTGAGATTCCTGTCATGAGTCTCTCATTCCCCTCGCCTGCATGGTCTTCTCTGTGTGTGTGTGTGTGTGTGTGTGTGTGTGTGTGTGTGTGTGTGTGTGTGTGTGTGTGTGTGTGTGTGTGTACTAATTTGTTTTTACTTAAAGGGGAACACCATTAATTTTCAACATTGAACTACAGTATGACTTTAATACACCTTAGAACTGTTGTGTGGAAATAAGAAAAAAGTCCTGTTGCCTAGAACTGGATAATTGATCGAGGTCATGTGATCAGTGACATACGCAAGGTGTACTTTTGGCTGAGGGGGCGGAGTAAATGTACTTAGTTACTCTCCACCACTGGGAACCACTTTGTTATATGACACAGGGATTTTCTTTGAACCTCTTTTCCCTCAATATTTACAGTCTTTGGAAAAGAAGAAAAGATGGTGTCCATTTTGGAGTGTGAATGGGATGCCACAGTGGACCTTTCTTTGGATGTTTGTGGATAAATTAAGCATACAGCAGTTACTCACAGTTAGTCCTCTGCGCCGGAGCAACTTTTGTACTTTCTACTTGGGTAATGATCATGTTTGAGTTATATTTAATTCACGTAACAGTAATTCAACTTGAGTAGGGTGTCTAAGTGTCTTAATTTACCTCCTGCTGTGTGTCTGTGTGAGCTGTGTGAGCTGTGTGTGTGTGTGTGTGTGTGTGTGTGTGTGCGCGTGCGCCTGCACGTGCGTGCGTGCGCGTACGTGCGTGCGTGCGTGCGTACGTGTGTGCGCGCGTGCGGGGGGGGGGGGGGGGGGGAGGAGATAACACACCACCCACATTCCTCCAATTGTAAATAATTGAATCAGGCTATTTTAGTGTGCTCAAGAGTGCAGCTGTAATTTGCAGCCGTTCTACTCTTAAAGGACCGGTAATTATGGCTTTTAGAGTCTTCCAAAACAACTCACCCAGCCTCAACTCATGACAGCTGTGCATCTGGGGCTCCGTGCGGGCACACGGTACACCAACCCAAAGTGATTCTCAAAACTTTTTTATTTATTTCTCTGACCCCAAGTTTGATATGCGTTAGACCACGGACGGACCCCCGTTTGATACGATTTGTGTCTCTCAGACCCCAATGACTGTAAAATCCTCAGTGTTAATTCAACTTGTTTGAGTGTAAATGGAACCAAATGGACAATTTGGTTCCATTTGTACACTCTCGGAGTTACAGACTCCAAAGTGGTGCAGTTTTAACTAAAGCAAATACTACATTTTCTAACTGAAGGGAACACATGTAGCACATGTAGCATTCTCAAAAAACAGTTTGCACAGTTCTTACTAACTGATATGCTTCCATACGTATGGGAGGAAAGGTATAGCTTTCTATAGCTGTCGGACAGACAGGCGGTTGTCCAGAAGTGCCGATCTGACTGAAACGCGCATATATTTACAACGAGCGACCGCCCCGACCCCGTCCATTGAGTTCAATGGACAGGTGGCGCCATCTTGGAAGGTTTTCAGCTTTTACTTTCAATAGTGTGACACCACATTCTCTTTCTATATAAACATGTAATGGAGGTCTGCTTGTGCTTAACCACAGATCCGACCGAGTTGCCCATATATGGGCATGCGCATATACTGTGTGGGACCGGCCGACTTCAAACTTGACGCGTGCATCAGCGAGGACTTGAGGGAGTGCGGTGCCTGCCGTCGAGTCGTTTGGATAGACGGTTGTCCAGAATCACCAATCTGAACGATATTCCCATTGGCATGTACAGTATGGTATAATCCATCGAATGGAACTCCCCATTATATATAAACTTCATAGACTATGAAAAAGCCTTTGACAGCGTGGACAGAGAGACTCTGTGGAAACTGTTGAGGCATTACGCTATCCCAGAGAAAATCATCACCCTGATTCAAAACACCTATCAAGGAACGTCATGCAAAGTTTTACATGCAGGCCAACTGTCAGAGAGTTTTGAGGTCAAGACTGGTGTGCGTCAGGGATGCCTTCTATCACTCTTCCTCTTCCTCCTAGTCATAGACTGGATTATGAAGACCACCACAAAAGGAACGAAGAACGGCATACAGTGGACCCTATGGACACAACTGGATGACCTCGACTTTGCTGATGACCTGGCTCTCCTGTCACACAACTACAACCAGATGCAGGACAAGACAACTAAGCTGGCAAATACATCCCTTGAGACCGGGTTGAGAATAAACAGTAAGAAAACCAACCTAATGATGATCAACACCTCTACCAACAACACAGTCACAGTAGGTGAGGAATCCATACAGGAAGTCAACTCATTCACTTACCTAGGCAGCATCTTAGATAGGCAGGGCGGCACAGACAGCGACGTCACAGCCAGAGCAGCCTTCATCATTCTGAAGAACATCTGGTCCTCCAAGGACATTGCCATGACAACCAAAGTGCGGCTCTTCAACTCAAATGTAAAATCTGTCCTTCTCTATGGTTCAGAGACATGGAGAATGACGAAAAGAACATTGCAGAAGATACAGACTTTTATAAACAGCTGTCTGAAATGCATCTTTGGGATCAGGTGGCCAAACAAAATTAAGAATGAGGAACTATGGCGGAGAGGAAGACAGGAACCAGTAACCAGTAGAGAAGCAGATCCTGAGACGAAAGTGGGGGTGGATAGGCCACACCTTGAGGAAACCGACAACCAGCACTACACGCCAGGCCCTGACTTGGAATCCCCAGGGGAAGCGGAAGAGAGGGCGGCCTAAGAACACCTGGAGGCGGGACACCGAGGCGGAGCTCAAGAGACAAGGAACCAGCTGGGGGGAGGCAGAAAGGACAACCCAAAGCCGTGTTGGATGGAGAAGAGTCGTAGATGGCCTATGCTCCACTGGGAGCGATGGGCCTAAGTAAGTAAGTAAGTATGTATGGTATGGAGATCCGGGTTGTCCAGAACCGCCGATCTGAATGATATGCTCATAGGCATATATAGACATACAGGGTATGGAGATCTGGTTGTTCCGAGCCGCCGATCCAACCGATATGCCCATATACTGAGGACATCAGGGATCTTCTTATATGAGCATAAAAGGGACAAGGACAGACAGATACAGAGATCTCCATATATGGGCACAAAAGGGACACAGACAGACAGACAGACAGATGGACGGACGGACGGACGGACGGACGGACGGACGGACGGACGGACGGACAGACGGACGGACAGACGGACGGAGAGACAGACGGACGGGTACACCGGGTACTCTGACAACGGGTACAATGGGTATTGCATTGATTGATTGATTGATGTACTTTATTTAGTAAGACATGAGAACAGTACATGACAGTACATGACAGTACATGGAAGTACAAATTCGCAATACAAGGTCTACTAAACTGGATAGCTCAGTTAAGCACATAGTTTGTTTAAGATGAGATCCCCATGTACATAAATCATGATGGCATATAAGAGACAGACAGATATACACACTACTATACAGAATGTCATACAATCAGTTTACAGGTTACTGGTATGAAGAGTGAAAAATATGTACAAAAGAAGAAAGAGAAAGGGGGGAGTAGGGGGTAGGTTAGGTTAGGACATGGGGTAGGTTAGGACTTGGACAGGGGCCATTTTTGAATTGCAGCCTCCTGAAGGTGTATCTTTAGGGCATTTTTGAAAGTGAGTAGGGTTTTACACTCCTTTACTCATAACCTGGTGGGGCATGCATTCCCAGTTTGCATCATTCCAGAGTGGACCGTTGCCGGTCTAGTATATACAATCTGGGCCATTTTCCCCAGTTAATATCAATTATGGAATGTTCTGTTATGGAGCTGTTTGTTGTATTTGATATGTGTCTTACTGTACATCTGGCTGCTGGCTGGAAATATGCCTTAGTTCATGAACGAAATAAACGTCTGGGGGAGAGAAATGAGTTTATTTGTCAAATTGTTATTAGATATATATCATAGGTCCTTGGTTGGGAAATAATATTTATGCGAGTTGGGCTGAATCCTGGATGCATTCTAGAAATTATCTAGAGTATCAGCTGTGAGCGATATACTGTATGCATTTTGGAACTTAATGCAGTGGTTCCCAAACCTTTCAGCTCAAGACCCAAACATACAATAATACATTATGAATTAATAACTTAGCCGTATTTAATAGTGAAAATAGCATATCTACAAGGTCACAACAGGTCGCGATGGAATGTGCTTGTATGAGAATCTTTTGAAATACGTTTTTGCAAGAAAATGTTAAAAAGGGACATTCAATCCGATCCATTGTTTGGAAACCACTGCCTTAGTGCAGTGTTTCTCAAATGGGGTACAGGTACCCCTAAGGGTATGCAGACCGGGCATGTGAGAGAAAGTGGAAAAATAGACACATTTACTTGACAGGCATTTTGTGCAAAACGGGCCAATCCCTCAAACTTTGGAAGACAAGCCAATCATAGCCAATCAGGATGAAATATGAGACATCTGAGAACAAATCTGTAGTAATATAAAAATGAGTTTTGCAAAAATCGGCCTCCTGGTTTTCTGGCTTTCGCTATAACAGGCCAAGTGAAGAAGCAGACGGAGCATAGGTTCTTCCTTGGCCTTCCAGGGGCCAGTTGCACCACCTCACACTAAATTCAAACTTAGCCTAGTTATAGCTTAAATGGCTTTTAAAAAAGCCATTTAACCCATTTAGCCGGGAAAGTAGCTCTGTCATTTTTAGATTTCTTTGGCTATTCAAAAATAGCAGATATACAAGCTCATAGCGTGGCACCGAGTGCCGCGCTATGAGCTTGTAGATCTGCTATTTTTTGTTTTTTTATGTGAAAATGTGTGCAAATCTTTAAATATATATATATTTTTTTAATAAATATATTCAAAGATTTGTACTCATTTTCACGATTTTTCATATACCAGATCTACAAGCTCATAGCGCGGCACTCGGTGCTTTTAGATCTGCTATTTTTGAATAGCCAAAGAAATCTAAAATGACAGAGATACTTTCCCGGATTGAATGTGTTTAAGCTATAACTAGGCTAAGTTTAAACTTTGTGTGAGGTGGTGCAGCTGGCCCCTGGAGTATAAGTGCAAAGTTTCACGCCGATTAGTTCAGCGGTGCCGGATATTAGCTGCTCAAAGACACACAGGCGGACACACACACACGCACGCACGCACGCGCGCCTCCAGGTAGAAACTCAAAATAGTCAGAGAAGACATAAAACACCATAAAAAACACCACCAGGGGGCTTAATGAAGTTCTATCAACCTCATAGACACATGAAAAACAGAAAAGGTGCAAAAACCATGGCACCACCTCTTTAAAATGACACGGGTGCTTTCCCAGTTTTAAAGGGTACAAAAGTAAAGTAGAAGAGGTTTTTTAAACTCTTAACCTAGCATCAATCAACAAAGACAAGCATGAAGATGCGGATTTGAACCTATGGTCTTTCATATCACAGGCAGCCAGCAGCACTAACCAGTTGGCTAAACAGCAATGTCCACTAGTAGAATCCAGACTGGTTGCTTATGTCAATCAACTGTAGTCAACCTACCAGGTTCTGAGATGGGGTGGGACTAAAAAAGGAGGAAGAGAGAACCACGTGAGAGAAACATGTGAAAACAGTGATGTTTAAGTGTTGGCTATTACTATAAATTCAATAATCTGGTAAATGTTGTCACTGAATTCAGAGCTAGGGTGAGTTTTGAGGTATTTTTTTTACCATGGAGTATTTCCGATTTTCAATACTTCTACTCCACTACATCTCAGAGGCAAATATTGTACTTTTTACTCCACTCCAATTATTTGAAGACTAGTTACTAGTTACTTTGTACATTTTGATTATTATTACAAAACATACACAACCAATTCAGCCCGATGTATACTGAGGCTATTTGGAAATAGCCGATCTACAAGCTCACTGTATTCTCGACTTCTTTGTTTAAAACGAGTTGGTGAATGGGGGTGTGGGTGGGAGAGGGTGAGCAAGCTACCTGTATCTGTACATGTGTGATGTGTGTATTGTGTATTGTGTACTTGTACTGTAATGTTTTATGTGCATAGGACCCCCTCTAAAATGAGATGCTTCATCTCAAGGGGCTATCCCCTCAATAAATTCTGACCAAACTCACAACGCGTCTGCTATTTTCAAAGCATTTTTATACATGAACTTGTGAAATGGGATATTTTACTTTCAGTACTTAAGTATATTTTAATGTGAATGCTTTTATATTTTTACTCAAATACATTTTTAATATCAGACTTTTATTTGTAACAGAGTATTTCTGCATTTTGGTATCGGTACTTTTACTTAAGTACAAAATGTGAGTATTTTTCCACCACTGGATATATCAGTGTGTAACCCTGTTAAAAACAAGAAGCTTAGCGTGTTAGAAGCTGGGTTTTCACTCAGTATTTCTACCATAACCAGCTGACAATAATTACAAGATGGGCTGTGGCTGGCCAACTAACACGCTAGCCTGGAGGAAAAGAGAGTATGTGAGACATTTCAACAAGTTTTTGAGTAAGTATGGATGCTACCTGAGAACTGCAATGATATGCACATTTATAGTTGAAGGATAGGACGTTTAATAGTGTTGTGGTGTTTTGGATAGTATGCTACCAAAGCTGTTGTAGTGGAGGTGCTCAGGACTTGTCACAGACTGACTGATTGATTTGATTTGATTTGATTTGATTTGATTTGATTTGATTTGATTTGATTTGATTTGATTTGATTTGATTTGATTTGATTGATTTTATTAGGATTCAAACAGAAAAAATCCTTGGTTCTGGTGACAGATATTGTCCTTCTAATATGCAAGGGGGCCATGTTTTTTGATTGATTTTTTTCATTTATCTTTTATATATATTTTTTTTAAATTAAAAAAAATAATAATGGGAGGAAAAAATATATATGTAAAAAGTAATTGAAAAAACACGGTCTCCTCCATCAGAAGGACAGTATCAGTCACCAGAACCAAGGACGGGTGTTTTCAATTAATCATGGTTAAAATGGAGTTTGAAGTTACAATGGGTGTGTATGGGAAGGGGGCGTGTCTGATAAAATGAATATCAAATATCTAAATACTGAATCAAGCAACTTAAAAACTGTCTGTGGTGCTCACATAAGCCCAAGTAGACGTTAACATGACCCCAAACATGGTTGAAAGTGAAATCTCCCTTTAAAACACTTATTTCCAAGTGGTCCTATGTGTAAAATAGACAAATTACAAACACATGGAAATAAATGAATACTATGTAAACAAAGCAAACAACTCTATACTCTATAAACAAAACAACAACAACTCTAGTATCACTTAAAATAACACCAATAGAACCAAAGCAATAAAACAAGCACTAATTTAAACAGCCTACAAGTTCATCATTAGTTCTGCCCATAAACCTGTCCTTCGATTGGCTTTGTTTGGTGCTTAAATGTAGATAGTTTTATAAGGAAATCCTTTTATAAGGAAATCCCCAAAAAGGCATTTCTAGTCATTTTACTCCGCACTGCAGGAACTAACCCTGACATAATACTTGCTCTTGTAGTACAATTATGAGTGTTCTCTTAACCATATCTATTTAAAAACTCTTGTACTCTGGTGCATATTAGTGGATAATGTGACGTCATACACATACTGCACATAATGATTACGTTTCATTTGTTTTACTCTGGTCTCCACCATAGAGTTATAATATATCTGGTCTCCACTGGCAGTAGACCGTCATGTTGTTCTGATATCATACGTCAATGTTTTAACCAGTGGTGGAAAAAGTACTCAAATGTTTTATGACGCATTGTGAGCTTGATACTCAAGAGTACAAATACCTCGAAATTGGTGAAGGTGAAGGATTGTGTGCTCCAGGCCGGAGGGGTCAAACATTTAGGTGAGCCATGACGTGGGCTGGGCGTGTGCACTGCTTAGAGCAGCAGGTTGGAACTTGGGACCCATGGATCGCGGCGGACCCATTGGTTGGGTCGCGATTTTGTTGGGTAGCTCACAATGCGTTGCGATGCGACGCGTTGTGAGCTTGTAGATCGGCTATTTTCAAATAGCCTAGGTTTAAAATAGGGCTAAAGTGGATAATGTATTATAGCGTAATCATTTCTGCAAAGTAACTAGTAACTAAAGTTTTCAAGTAATTGTAGTGGGGTAAAAGTAGGCCTACAATATTTGCCTCTGAGATGTAGTGGAGTAGGCTAGAAGTAAAAGTATTAGAAATTGGAAATACTCAAGTAAAGTAAAATACCTCAACATTTTACTTAAGTAAATGTACTTAGTTACTTTCCACCACTGGTGTGTATTAACTAATGCTCATTGTCCGATGAGACTGTAGGCCTACTATTGAAATGTAAATCAGTGTGAATGTTAAAAAAAGAAAACACACTTATATGGTACTCCTAAATAAATAAAGTCATACTATATTTAGAATAAATGTACTGTTGTCGTCACATTATGACAAAGGCTAATACTTTGTTCCCTTTGTGATCTGTTTTTGTATTTAATTGATTGAAATACATGCATAAAATGGAAGAGGTTGGATTCAGTTTACTTAATTTGTCATCCCTGAGTCACTAGAATAGCACAAAACAAATCAATGTAATTTCCAAGTATGGGGCTCTGGCTATACTTGACTATTGATTTGATATGCTGCATGCCATGAGTGGATGGTATTTTCAAACTTAATTCAGCCAATCAAAGAGGAACTGTGGTCATAATACAACACTTAGTTGTATTATGACACTTAGTTGTATATAATACAACACTTACTTGTATTATGACCAACTAAGTTTTGGTCATAATACCAACTAGTTGAAAACTTTATAACCCAAAATTATATGACAATAACAGCCTGAAATGACTAATATATTATGACAATAATGGGTAATGACATTACTAAGGGTAAAACGAATCTTCTCTAATGACAAAGTAAATGTGGGTGAAGAGTATATGTTCTAAAAGATGTTTTAGACAGTAACCTAAATGTCAGTTGTGTCGTAAAGAACCCTGATAATCAGTAGGTAGGCTATATCTAGTCGTTTTCAGTCATTCTGTCAGGGGGAGAGATGTTTGCTGTGGACTTTCATCTTTTGACCTGCTACCCCTTCAACCTCAAATATAACCTCAGAATTCTCATTAGTGTGAAAAGCCTGGAGGCACAGGAGAAAAGGAGAGGCTTCACTAGCTGAAGGTTGGGGGTTGGTCCTGGTAAATCTTTATCTCTTTGTAAGGCGAGGGCTCCGTTTAGAGGGAGGAGCTTGGAGGGAGCCCCACCTCCAGAGGGAGGAGCTTAAGAAATGTACATATTAAACAAAGTGATAATTGTCTTTACTTAAGTAAAGACAATTATCGCTTATGGAACAATTAAGCCATGGAAGTTAAGTGTGAAAACCAAATAGTTAAAGGGGCTACACCATGAATTTCATTTTTTTTTAGGTTTTTAGAATTTTTTGGGCTCCCCAGTGTCTCTTGTACCCAAAAAAATATTTTTTTTTAACATTCAGTCATTCATGCTCATTTCATGGATTTCCTGAATGGGCGTGTCTGAACAGGCCATTTCAGAATGGCTGGGCAAGTGATGTCACTTGCCCGGATTTTGCATTGATGATGGCCAGACAGAATTGCTCAGTAGCTCCCTCCTGCCCAATAGGACGTTTTGGTATTGCAGTTGAAAAAGCTTGGAATGACAGACAGTCAGATTGTGAGAAAAAATATCTGGATGTTTTTTAGGCTTAAAACCTGTTTAAAACGTATTAGGGGGCAATATTTATATATAATATATTTTTTTTTAATTCATGGTGTAGCCCCTTTAACCGTATAGAGTTCAGATTACCTTTTAGACCTTTTAGCAGGGCCTTTTAGCGGCCCGAACTATACAGTAGATGTCCAAACCCAGTGGCGTGCACAGACATTTTGAGGGGCAGGTGCTCAAGTAAATTATACTTTTTTTTGTTTACTTGGTCTGCTCTTTTTTCCCTCTACACCTATACCTCTTTGCCAAAAATAGCCGATCTACAAGCTCACAACGCCTCGCAGCACGAGGCGTTGTGAGCTTGTAGATCTGCTATTTTTGGCTAAAGTTCTCCTCAGAAGAGGGATGCTAGGTTTCGAGTGGTTATGGTAAAAAGAAAAATCATATCACATAAAGATTTGGCGGACCCCCTGTAGTAACTCTGAGGACCCCCTAGGGGTCCCGGACCCCCTGTTGAAGACCCCTGCTGTAAACTGGGAAAAAAAACTTTTGTTTTTCTTTTTTTCAAAAGGGCACTTCTGGTCAAGAGGGCAAAGGGCAGGTGCTCTAGCACCACCTAGAGTCTATCTGTGCACGTCCCTGAAACCTCTAGTAGTGAATAGCCGATCTACAAGCTCAGAAGCTGTACTTTTGAATACTTAAGTATTGTTTTAAAGCAAGCACTCCAGTACTTTAATTCAAGTACAAAATAGACTTTCACTTGTAGTTGAATAATATTTGGCTAGGAGTGTCTATACTTTGACCCTAATAACTTCACCACCGCTGAGCACCACCGCCTTTGTGTGTGCAAGGGACTGGAAAGCATTCCTCTCCTATATTGCATGGAATTTTAACAATCTCAAAAACCAGAAAACAGGCTTTGTGCAGAAGTTTGACTGCAGTCCCAAAGAGAGGCCCAGTGCGTGTCCATTTACACAGGCCGGATCAGCTGGTGTGCGCGTTGGCGCGCACGCCAGCTCATCCAGCACATACCTCAGAGTTAACTGCAGAGAGAGAGCGTGATCTGTTCTCCTTTCACTGACATCGCCGTCAACCGTGAATAAGCAAACTAAACTGCAGCTATTTCTCAGACTCTCAATTGCGTTTTGCATCGTGACTGCATGCTATACTTGGTGGTCACATGAAACGATTTCTGTCTGTGCACAGCCGAGCCAGAGGAATGTTAAAGATAGATATACACAGTCCAATCCAACAGCCTTGTACAAAAATTCCACCGAATGGATCTGGTAAACATTTTGTTACAAGTGGATAAATTGACACTGAGGGACTGTGTAAAAAAGTTACGCACATTCTTCATAGCGCAAAAACTCAAGTTTTTTTGGGGGGGGAATCATGCAAGTTTTCTTCCTTGGAACTCAGCATGCTTTCGTGATAGTCAAGATGACAATAAAATACCAAGGGAGATATTGAAGCTTAAAGCTGCTATCTCAAAGTTATTTGTCCTATACCCAGTATTGTAATACATACAAACTTTGTGTTGTTAAAATGTTTGAAAAATATTCCTCAAAAAAACTCAAATGTTTTGAAAATAGCAGATCTAAAAGCTAACTGTGCCTCGCATCATCACGCATTGTGAGCTTGTAGATCAGCTATTTTCATATAGCCTTTTCACTCTGTCCATCCCTTTTACTGTTTGGATATAATCCCAATGTTATTCTTTCACATTCAGAGACAAAATAATAATCCTTGCTACTTCAACAGCTGCAAAAAAAAGACCATCTCAAGAGCTGGTTTGATGGAGGTATTGTACGTATTATGGGCTGTAATGTTTGCTTGTAATTGTAATGTTTTGCTTGTATATAGATTTGCTACTTTTGAAGCAAGAATATGGAGATAAGAGTTTTCTGCCCGACAGTGCCGAGCCGATGTGCTTCAGACTTATTAGGTAGACATGTTCTGTTGTCATCAGACAAGGTTATTGGTCTGATTAATTCTGCAATTAACATGTTAAATTAAAAAGCTGCAAGCTTGCTGGGGGTGGCGAGGGGCACATGCCATTAAGCTGATACACAGCATCTCACAGCTCAGGTTTAAGGGTTTAAGCTCTCCATCTCTCCATTGTGCAGAAACCACTTTATGAAAAAAAGATTCATTAAAGGGATATTTCACTTTCAAAAAGACTTTGGGTCATTTTATCGTCTACTCGGGCTTTTTTCAGCCCCCAAGACAGTTTTTAAGTTGCTTGATTCAGTATTTAGATATTTGATAATCATGTTATCAGACACGCCCCCTTCCTATACAAACCCATTGTAACTTCAAACTCCATTTTTAACATGTTAGATTCATCAAAAACACCCGCCCTTGGTTCTGGTGACTCACCCTGCCCTCCTAATACGCGAGGGGGCCGTGTTTTTTCGATAACTTTTTTCATTTATTTTTAATATTTTTGGGGGAAAATTAAAAAAATGAAATACAGTGGTGGAAAGTAAATTTACTCAAGTACTGTACTTAAGTACAATTCTGAGGTAGGCCTATTTTTTTTTTTACCGTACTGGAGTATTTCCATTTTTCAATACTTCTACTCTACATCTCAGTGGCAAATGTAGGCCTACTTATTACTCCACAATAATTATTTGAAAACTTTAGTTACAAGTTACTTTGTAGATTTTGATTATTACTACAAAACATACATTAAAGGTAGGGTAGTAAGTGATATTCTTAGGTTAAAGCATATATTGTGATAGTACTCATTGCTAGTATTTGTTCATTAACAGGAGTCTCCCCGTCTCTCCAGCTCAGTTTAATGAACAGAAAATACATTTTTGGGTAGGTGACAAACGTTCAGCCAATCAGGAGAGAGTACTCATTTATCAGCTACTATTTTAGAGTGTTCCAGTTCCAATTTTGTCAGCTCATTTCTTTGTGTCATGTGTGATTTTGTCCAATCTGTATGGTAGAGTATGTTAATAAAATATAACTTATACAATTGGGGTGGTTGTATTTTGTCTCCCTGCTCTTCTATTGAGACATTTAGATTGTGTCAAAGGTCATAGTTGGGTCATCTGTGGCACTTCCGTGACCGTGGAGAGCGAAGGTCCGTTTCGCAATGGATTTGTCATCTAGGAGGGTTATTAAACAAATTTAGCCGGGGTGTATTTTTAAAAGGGGCGGGGAGAGACCAAAATGGCGACCGTGAAAATGAACTTTTTAATGGTTTGACCTACAAAGATGCACAATACATGGTTTCAGAGCTTATTTTGGTCAAGGAATACATATTTGGTGTTTATATAATGATTTGACCTATTGTTGACCTTCAAATGCAAGATGGCTGCAAATTATGAGCTCCAAAAGGTTTTTCTTTCAAAATCGTCACAGAGCCTTCTTATTAGGCTCTAATGAAAGCTCTGCTCATGATGAGTTAAATAATATACAGTATAAGTACACAGAAGTCATCTCTGAGGTCAATACAGTCAATGTTTGTGTGTAAACAACAGTTACTGAGTTGCAGTTTCCCATTAAATAGTGTAGGCTACTGAGAATATGGTGTCCAGTTCATCCCATCACATTTTCATAATGAACCAAGCCTCAAATCACTCTAAGATTGCCACATTGTTGACTTGACCTGGAATCGTACCCAGGACATCCAGGACCTCTGGTTCACCAGGCAGGCCCACTAACCACTCTGCTATGGCACTCTGATTAACATCATGTCAAAAAATGAAAGGAAACAAAAGTCTGACTATACTGAGTCAGAGTCAAGCTTTATAAAATGTAAGTTGTGTAAAAAAAAGTCTGACTATACTAAGTTGTTATTTGTTTGTTTAAGTCAGGCTATGCTCTACTCAGAGTCATAAGTTTACAAAATGTACTAAAGTACAGTGAACGTCTGTGCGGTTTGTCTCCATCACTGAAAATCACGGACATGTAAACAGATATAAAACTGCTGTCCTGTGCAGTTGGGGTGAAAAAACACAACCATTTCACTCCTAATAATACCTATTTGATTTGACATCCTGACTTGTTGCTGTGGCTGAGCCTTGAAACTGTTACCTGCGGCTCACTAGTCAGTGACTCTATCCATTCACCTACAGCTGTTTCCTTGGAGTCTGTGGTTCTAAAACGTTTTGTTGTCAACCCCCCAAATTGACATGTATTTGGGCAGTGGACCCCAATGTGAAAAGTAACACATTTGTTTTAAGTTATTCAATGTTAGGGACCAAAAAAAGTCACTACAAAGTACTACCAATCAACTCTAAATTGCCTGAAACGTACTCCTAACAGGTTTTTGGGGGGACGATTTTGGCCTCCACACTTAGTGATTTTTTCGGATTTAACTTTCGTTTCGGTAAAATAAATTTTACCTTTCGGTAAAACGAAAATTACCAATCAACTCTAAATTGTCTGAAACGTACTCCTAACAGGTTTTTGGGGGGACGATTTTGGCCTCCACACTTGATTTTTTCGGATTTAACTTTCGTTTCGGTAGTGACAAACTTTCGTTTCGGTAGTGACACAATGGTGAAAAAATAAATGTATTTGTCTTGTTTGTTGTTCAAGTCAAAGCACCAGGAAGGCTGTATTTCTTGGCCAACAGTTAGCTCAATGGGTTGAGACGCAGTATTCATGATCCAGAGGTCTTGAGTTCAAATCCCACTGGTGTCTTTACTGTGATGCTTCCCTTTGCAGACTAACTTCTAGAAAAACAAATTAAAACCACCAGGAAACCTGTAACTCTCAGCCAACAGCATAGCTCAACTGGTAGAGCGTCTGTCCAATAACATGACTTGACTTGACTTGACTGGGTTAGATTCCCACTCGAGTCAAGTGTCCCCGGTAACTTGGGGCAACGGATAAATTGACTGGTATCCTTAGTGATGCTTCCCTTTGCAGACTAACTTCTAGAAAAACAAGTTAAAACCACCAGGAAACCTGTAACTCTCAGCCAACAGCATAGCTCAACTGGTAGAGCGTCTGTCCAATAACATGACTTGACTTGACTGGGTTCGATTCCCACTCGGGTCAAGTGTCCCTGGTAACTTGGGGCAACGGATAAATTGACTGGTATCCTTAGTGATGCTTCCCTTTGCAGACTAACTTCTAGAAAAACAAGTTAATTCTAGAAAAACAAAAGCACCAGGAAACATCTAACTCTCAGCCAACAGCATAGCTCAACTGGTAGAGCGTCTGTCCAATAACATGACTTGACTTGACTTGAGTGGGTTCGATTCCCACTCGAGTCAAGTGTCCCCGGTAACTTGGGGCAACGGATAAATTGACTGGTATCCTTAGTGATGCTTCCCTTTGCAGACTAACTTCTAGAAAAATAAGTTAATTCTAGAAAAACAAGTTAAAACCACCAGGAAACCTGTAACTCTCAGCCAACAGCATAGCTCAACTGGTAGAGCGTCTGTCCAATAACATGACTTGACTTGACTTGAGTGGGTTCGATTCCCACTCGAGTCAAGTGTCCTCGGTAACTTGGGGCAACGGATAAATTGACTGATATCCTTAGTGATGCTTCCCTTTGCAGACTAACTTCTAGAAAAACAAGTTAATTAAAAAAAAAAAAAAAAAGTTAAAACCACTAGGAAACCTGTAACTCTCAGCCAACAGCATAGCTCAACTGGTAGAGCGTCTGTCCAATAACATGACTTGACTTGCCTTGAGTGGGTTCGATTCACACTCGAGTCAAGTGTCCCCGGTAACTTGGGGCAACGGATAAATTGACTGATATCCGTAGAATAACTTGTAGGAGTGTGCTGGTTCAAATCCAGTTCAACCCAGGACCGAGCGGTCCTGGGTTCTTATGTAGGAGTATTCCTACTCCGCCTCCCTACTCCTCCCCCTACTCTGGGCCCTATTCCTACTCCGCCTCCCTACTCTGGGCCCTACTCCTCCCCCTACTCTGGGCCCTACTCCTACTCCTCCCCCTACTCTGGGCCCTATTCCTACTCCTCCCCCTACTCTGGCCCCTATTCCTACTCCTCCCCCTACTCTGGGCCCTACTCCTACTCCTCCCCCTACTCTGGAACCTATTCCTACTCCTCCCCCTACTCTGGGCCCTACTCCTATACCTACTCCACCCCCTACTCTGGGCCCTACTCCTACTCCTCCCCCTACTCTGGAACCTATTCCTACTCCTCCCCCTACTCTGTGCCCTACTCCTCCCCCTACTCTGGGCCCTACTCCTCCCCCTACTCCCCGACTATATTCCCTCTTTACTCTACCCCTACTCTACTCACTAATCTACTCCGCCTACTCTACCACCCTCTATCTATCTATCTCAGTAACTGAGACCGAATTGGCCAGATTCGGTTTCAGTTACTAAGGTGGTGACTGGATTTGAACCAGGACACTCCTACAAGTTATTCTACGGATATCAGTCAATTTATCCGCTGCCCCAATTTACCGGGAACTTGACGTTAGTGGGAATCGAACCCAGGACCGCTCGGTCCTGGGTTGAACTGGATTTGAACCAGCACACTCCTACAAGTTATTCTACGGATATCAGTCAATTTATCCGTTGCCCCAAGTTACCGGGGACACTTGACTCGAGTGGGAATCGAACGCACTCAAGGCAAGTCAAGTCATGTTATTGGACAGACGCTCTACCAGTTGAGCTATGCTGTTGGCTGAGAGTTACAGGTTTCCTAGTGGTTTTAACTTGTTTTTTTAGTTTTTTTAATTAACTTGTTTTTCTAGAAGTTAGTCTGCAAAGGGAAGCATCACTAAGGATATCAGTCAATTTATCCGTTGCCCCAAGTTACCGAGGACACTTGACTCGAGTGGGAATCGAACCCAGTCAAGTCAAGTCAAGTCATGTTATTGGACAGACGCTCTACCAGTTGAGCTATGCTGTTGGCTGAGAGTTACAGGTTTCCTGGTGGTTTTAACTTGTTTTTCTAGAATTAACTTGTTTTTCTAGAAGTTAGTCTGCAAAGGGAAGCATCACTAAGGATACCAGTCAATTTATCCGTTGCCCCAAGTTACCGGGGACACTTGACTCGAGTGGGAATC
Organism: Gymnoscopelus microlampas; assembly: GCF_963454915.1. Lineage (NCBI taxonomy): Eukaryota > Metazoa > Chordata > Actinopteri > Myctophiformes > Myctophidae > Gymnoscopelus > Gymnoscopelus microlampas. Next base: position 5,445,095 of record NC_139944.1, read on the forward strand.
GAACCCAGTCAAGTCAAGTCAAGTCATGTTATTGGACAGACGCTCTACCAGTTGAGCTATGCTGTTGGCTGAGAGTTACAGGTTTCCTGGTGGTTTTAACTTGTTTTTATAGAAGTTAGTCTGCAAAGGGAAGCATCACTAAGGATACCAGTCAATTTATCCGTTGCCCCAAGTTACCGGGGACACTTGACTCGAGTGGGAATCAAACCCACTCAAGTCAAGTCAAGTCATGTTATTGGACAGACGCTCTACCAGTTGAGCTATACTGTTGGCTGAGAGTTACAGGTTTCCTGGTGGTTTTAACTTGTTTTTCTAGAATTAACTTGTTTTTCTAGAAGTTAGTCTGCAAAGGGAAGCATCACTAAGGATATCAGCCAACTTATCCGTTGCCCCAAGTTACCGGGGACACTTGACTCGAGTGGGAATCGAACCCAGTCAAGTCAAGTCATGTTATTGGACAGACTCTCTACCAGTTGAGCTATGCTGTTGGCTGAGAGTTACAGGTTTCCTGGTGGTTTTAACTTGTTTTTCTAGAATTAACTTGTTTTTCTAGAAGTTAGTCTGCAAAGGGAAGCATCACTAAGGATATCAGTCAATTTATCCGTTGCCCCAAGTTACCGGGGACACTTGACTCGAGTGGGAATTGAACCCAGTCAAGTCAAGTCAAGTCATGTTATTGGACAGACGCTCTACTGCATCTCAACCCATTGAGCTAAGCAGTTGGATGACAAATACAGCCTTCCTGGTGGTTTTCACTTGATCTTCTGGAAGCCAGTCTGCAAAGGAAAGCATCACAGTAAAGACACCAGTGGGATTTGAACTCATGGACTCTGGATCATGAATACTGCATCTCAACCCATTGAGCTAACTGTTGGCCAAGAAATACAGCCTTCCTGGTGCTTTGACTTGAACAACAAACAAGACAAATAACTTAAATAAATGTGTTACTTTTCACATTGGGGTCCACTGCCCAAATACATGTCAATTTGGGGGGTTGACAACAAAAGGTTTTAGAACCACAGATTTCAAGGAAATCCCCAATTCATCCCCTGAGCAAGCAGCCAGGCTTTATTAGCTCAATGGTAAACATGTCAGCACTTGCACAGGAAACCGGGTTCAAATCCGGGGTAGAAGCGGAAAGTTACTGGGAGGCGTTGTGAGCTTGTAGATCGGCTATTTTCACAATGTTTGCCTCTTTCTTACATAATATTTGACAATTTGGCCTATTGAGTGAGAAAACAATGTTGCACAGTGAGCTAATCAACTGGGGACCCACCAAAATAATTTGGGGACCCCCCCTGGGAGTCCCGACCCCCAGCTTGGGAACCACAGCTCTAGACTAGAGTCTTCTAATCTAGACTATACACAGCAGTGCTGTAAAGTAAATAAGTACATGTACTCAAGTACTGTACTTTGGAATTTGGAAGTATTTTTTTACTTTACCCGAGTATTTCCAATTCTCTATACTTTTACTTCCACACCACTACATCTCAGAGACAAACAGTATACTTTTACTCCTTTTACTTTTACTTATTATTACAAAACATACATTACCCACTTCAGCCCTATATACATTTCGGCCATTTGAAAATAGCCGAGCTACTGAGCTTGTAGATCTGCTATTTTCAAAAGATGTTTATACATATGAAAAAAATCTGCATAATGAGTACTTTCTACTTTTGGTACTTTAAGTACAATTTTATACCAATACTTGTGGGCTTTTGCTCAAGTAAATATTGAATTCCTGACTTGTAACAGAGTATATACCCTCATTGCAGTATCGGTACTTTTACTTAATTAACAAATGTGAGTACTTTTCCCACCACTGGTATACAGTATATGAAGGCTCTTTTGTGTGTGTCCGGTTTATAACCACTCGTGGATTAGATTTTCCCTGAGGAGTCCTGAGCCGGACAACGGCACACTGTCACTTACTGGGTGCTTCAACACGACTCAGGGATTAACCCCCCCCCCCCCCGATACCTTGGATAATATGGCACGGCCCACAAAGCATATGGCTGCAATCTGTGGCACCCCCCCTTCACTATATGTCCTCCACTTGCTTTTAATTAAACACATGGAGATGCCACACACACACACACACACACACACACACACACACACACACACACACACACACACACACACACACACACACACACACACACACACACACATACACACACACACACACACACACACACACACACACACACACACACACACACAGTACACTTTACAGACTTTACTCTCTCACACACCATACTGGAATAGGCTCTATGCACAGCAGCCATATTGGGAATTAATTGGGCCCCTTCCTTACTTCTTTCACAAGTGTTACCAATGATACTAATTAAGGCTCTGTTCCATTTAGTGTGGCATAGTGGTTGTCTTATTTTCAAGGATCCCCATAAGACTGAGAGTGTACAAATGGAACCAAATGGACCCTTACGGGTCCATTTGGTTCCATGTGTACACTCTCAGAGTTACACACCCACCATAAGGGGCCATTTGGGAACCAAAATGGAGTGTTTCTAGTAAGCCAACATGCACGATATCAGCACCCTGACCAGAATGGAACAGAGCCTTCATTAGTATCATTGGTAACACCTGTGAAGGAAGTAAGAAGAGGCCCAATTTCTTTCCAATATGGCTGCTGTGCATAGAGCCTATTAGGGTTCCGGGCGATATGGACACAATCTAATTATCACAATGCTTTTGACCAAATACCTGAATATTTATATTGTGGGGGCCATAACATCTTATTGGGACGATAATCTTTTTCCTTTTAAAGTGAAAATAGCAGATCTCCCGACTCACAACGCATCGATGTGTTGTGAGCTTGTAGATCTTTTTTTAGTTATTATTTATCTTGAAAGAATAAAAATAGGGCTGAAGTCATTACAACCAGGGAAAGACGACATTCATACCATATCACAATATAATTATATCTAACCAAGTCCCAAACAATATCATGTCACTATCACTACATCGATAATATATACTGCATTGTCCCAACTCAAATGACCCCCCCCCCCACACACACACACACACACACACACACACACACACACACACACACGCATGAGGTTAAGTGCATAAAAAAAAACATGAAGAGGTGTGTGGGATACATTAATACAAACCGCCTGGTTTGTGACTTGAGAGAAAGGCAAACCTTTGTATGTATAGAGACCCAGATGCAACCAGAAGAACATGTGATTGAAAGTATACAGCTTTGCTTGGGTGTATGTTTGTCTTATTCCTGAGCGATCTCATTAATTTAGAAAAAAACGATCACCGCGATAAACATTCCATGTCTCAGCTGCAGTCGTTAAAGGTTTTTGAGGATCCACTCCCGAGTCGGGCGGGGCCCCGTACGCACCACACCGCCCCATCGGCGGGAGTGACATGATGTATCGCGTATGTTTATGCAGCTGTTATTGTCATAACAAGGCTGACTAAATGAGCAGCCCCCCCCCCCTTCGGGGAGTTATTTGATTATCCCAAAGTAAACACGAAAACTGGAACACATGGCGGCGGAGTCGAGGCTATAGGGGTAGAAGTAAACCCACTAATGTGCCAGTTCATGTCAACAGCATTAGTGCCCCATCGCCTCTAATCAAGAGGCTGAGGTTAGAATACCTGGGCTCCAAGCGTGCGTGTGGATTATTGGGTGGGGGAGAGACATTGGCGAGCAATGGCGACAGTAATCCCCCCCCCCGACCACATGGACGTCAGAGGGAATCCAATTTACGGTGCGCCGCGCGCCTTAACCCCTTACAATCGCCACCTCGACCTGCCATGCCTACTAATACAATAGATAAGGGTGAACGTGTGGACTTTTTTTCTTGAGTAGCTTTTTTTTATCCCCCTTTTCCCCCCCATATTTTGTCATCACAACGCGTCACGATGCGACGCGTTGTGAGCTTGTAGATCGGCTATTTTCAAATCAAATCTTGCGGGGAAATTATAATAAGCAGATCTGGCAACCCTGGGTGGAGGGCAGGGTCTTCACCACTGCACCACCCGAGCGCCTAAGGATGATAATTCTGAAGTCACTGAACGTACCATCATCTATCTATCTATCTATCTATCTATCTACTGTATCTATTCTGGTTAGTAGGCTATTGAAGAGTGACTCCTTCAACCTCTGTTCTCATTCATTATGCATTAGACAGATGGAGAAGATGACAGATAGCAGGGAGACCAGTCTCTTACACACTCTCGTGCACACCACATGCATTATTATTCGTGCTCACAAACACACACACACACACACACACACACGCGCGCGCGCGCGCACACGCTCTCTCTCTCACGTCACAAACACGACACGTCACTCTCAAGATCTCTCTGAAATACTCTTTTTTATTCCAACTGCAGGATCAGGTCAGCCAAATGAAGCAATGCATGCGTTGTGTTTGTCATGGTCTTCTACCTCTACATTATAGATATTCAATACATAAATGATTCTATCCATACAAAATATAAAAATATGTGGGGCCTCATTTTTACTGTACAATCATATTTACATTGACTTCCTTAACTTAAGTGAATTTATTCATCCATTTACCTATGTACATCACTATGAACCGAATACAATAGTACAGTATATCCTATCATCTAAAACCACACTATACGCATGAGAAAAGCGGGACCGTACTAATGTGACTTGTACCTTATAAACACGGCTTTCTGCATGGAAAGGACGTTATTGTATATTAACTGCACTGCATTGGCTTTCAGAAGCATTTTTGCCTTGACTATAGGATTTGCGCGTGTACTGTTAGCCGCAAAACACTCAGGAGTATTTCTGACACGTTAGATCAGGGGTCTTCAACGTTTTTCAGGCCAAGGACCCCCTTAGCAGAGAGAGATAGAGAGAATAAGCAGGGACCCCCCCCCCCCTACTACATATTGTATAAAATGTTGCAGATTAAACTTTTTCATAGATAGCTTCATAGACTTTTTTTGACAGCACTGTCATCAGCGTTGGATTCATGTTTGATGTGTATTTTCAGGCATTTAACCACTTAAAACCCTCAATACCTAGTAAACCTGACGTTTCCCTCCGTACTTAGTCTGCTCCTTTTTCCCTCCACACCAAACCACTTTGCCCCAAAAAATAGCCGATCTACAAGCTCACAACGCCTCGCAGCGCGAGGCGTTGTGAGCTTGTGGATCTGCCATTTTTTTTTGCTAATGTTCTCCTCAGAAAAGGGATGCTGGAGTTCAAGAGGTTAATGTTAAAAAGATTTGGCGTCCCCCCCACCCCTGTAGTAACTCTGAGCAACCCCTAGGGGTCCCGGAACCCCACCGTTGAAGACCCCTGCGTTAGATGGATAAACATGCAAACATTGGTGCTTTTACACTGTTTACCCGACTTCAGTAAGTATACCACTGTCGACCACACGACACTCAACACTCATCAACACTGAAAAGAAGTGAAGTTGTTTTTTTTAAAACATTTTTAGTTTCAGATGAAATATACTAGTGTACACACACACACACACGACATTTCCTTTAGCCCAGACGTCGGTGTGTGTGTGTGTGTGTGTGTGTGTGTGTGTGTGTGTGTGTGTGTGTGTGTTCGGAGAGAGAACGTTAGGAGATAATGCAGTTCTTGCTTTTCCGCCGCTTGCGGGTGTGCAGCTGCCCGGCGCGGCCGCTGGGCCCGCCCCCCACGCCGCCGCCACCGCCACCGTTGCCGTTGTATTTGTGCATGAGCTCCTGGTTGCTGAGGTAGCGCAGCTGGACGGGCCTGGGGATGGGCTCGCCCAGGAAGTAGCCCTCGTCCTCCGACTCGGAGGACGAGGAGCAGGTGGAGCACCAGTCGTCGTCGTCGTCCTCGTCGTCGTAGTCGTCCCAGGACGAGTACTGACTCAGGCCCTGCGCGCGGCGGCGGTGGTGGTGAGCGCCGGCGTTCTGCAGGGTCAGGTCCGAGGTGGTCCGGGGGCACGGCCGGAAGGGCTGCGGCTGGTACCGCCCGTCCCCGCCGCCGCGGACGACGACCCCCCCGCCCCCGAATTGGTCCTTGTTATTGGCGCCTCTCGGCGGCGGGAAGCGGTCGTAGTCCTCGCGGACGCGCAGCTGCGGCCGCTCCGGGGGCCGTTCGCTCCGCCGCTCCGCCGCCAAGTGCAGGGCGTTCTCCGAGCGGGAGCGGCGGGACCTCCGGGAGCGGTGGTGGTGGTGGTGGTGGTGCCGGCGCCTCTGCGGGGTCTCCCCGGGGTCTTCGATGCGGATCCCGGCTCCTCCCCTGCCTCCTCCGACTCCTCCGACTCCGACGCCGTCTCGGCGTTCGGCGATGGGCGGCAGGCGGGCGGCGTTGGCGCTGCTCACCAGGCTGACACGGTCCTCCTCCTGGTAGGTGAAGCCAGGGGGCAGGTGTGCCACGCCCCCCATGCCGGGCGGGTCGCAGTACTGCACGGGGTACTGCTGGCGGGAGGAGGAGGAGGAGGAGGAGGCGTGGTTGGGGGGCTCCATCTCCATGTAGGGCGGTCCGGCGGCGAGGCTGCGGAGGGACTCGGAGCTGCGGAACTGCGCCGAGGAGTTGAGGGTGCCCGCGATGCTCTTCTCCGACACGTTCATCCCGGAGTCTTTGCTCAGGTCGGGCATGGAGAAACGAGAGAGGTGCTCCTGACGCTTGTTGCCGCCCCTGTCTGCCGAGTTCCCTGGAAGATGAAGAGTAAATAGGTTTTTGTTCATTGTAAAACATTTTTTTAATGTTTTGCTCAAGTGGAAGGATAAAAGTGAAATCAAAATTCAACGTGACAATATGCTGGTATGAGAAGACCATGAAATCCAGCAGAACGTACTCATCGCAATAGCAATACATACGTAACACACGGTACACCTAGCTTCTCCTTAACGCTATGTGACTCTTTCAACCTCTGTTGACATTCTCATTCATTATGCATTAGACAGATGGAGAAGATGACAGATAGCAGGGAGACCAGTCTCCTACACACTCTCGTGCACACCACATGCATTAGCGCTCACACGCGCACACACACACACACACACACACACACACACACACACACACACACACACACACACACACACACACACACACACACACACACACACACACACACACACACACACACACACACACACACACACACACACACACTCTCGCAGTCATCGGGCATTTCTTTCATATTGCCGGTAGCGCAGTCTCTCAACTTTAGTAAAAATAAAGCATGCACTTTTGCAACCAAAACACAACAAAATACACTTTTTGGCCAGAAAATAAAATATTCCCCCGGACATTTTTTTGTTTAGTTACTCCACTGCGCCACCTAACAGGTCTTGTCAATAGAAAAATGTCATTGACGAGAAGTTGTGAGGCTGCTCTACCGGCTGTATGCAGGCAATGCCCGAAAAGTCACATAGGGTTAAAGGGGTACTGTGCCAGTCCCAAAATAACGATTTTTAGTAATCTCTGCGGGTCACTACCATCATTGCAGGTCTTTAGCGGATTCCTGCATTACCCAGAATTCCATTTGTTTTCACCGTAAGGTGGAAGCGTTTCAAAAAGCATTCTTTTTGTTGATTTATACTCTCTGCGGATCATTTCTCTTAGCCAGTGGAGCTTTAGTTACCGTGAGCTGTGTTTTCTTTTGCTGTTGTTTTCAAATCCTATAATGCCATAAAAAACGGCGTGAAATTCCTTTTTGTTAATAGCGCGGTAGTTCCGGGACAAAGAGGAAACCGGTGCATTTCCGTTTCCTCTTGCCGGCCGGATGACGTCATTTTCACGGGAAAGACGCCCCTGTCCACTTTCAATAGAAAATATCTTTATAAAAGGCTTTCGGGGGTAAAATTCATGCAATGGGTGTTGTGAAACATTTGCCACTCACAAAAGATATACAACGTAACTTTATTTTTTTTGAAAAAGTGACCTAGTATTACTTTAAGGAGAACTCCTTGCAACGCTATGGACCAGAGCTACGGTACACCTATTCTCAAACATCTTCCCCATCTCTCCTTGACAAATCTAACCCATGACCAATGCAGACAGACAGAGCCCTGTAAACCAACCTGTAGCGTTGGAGAGGGCCAGAGACTCCACGGATCCTCTCGGGGTCTGCTCCAGAGGCGTGAGCTGCTCGGCGAAGCTAAGTGCGTTGATGGGGTTCCTGCTTCTCCCCTGCTGGGCGGCCGGCGGCACGTCTCTGTCCCTCTGGAACCCGTGCAGGCTGACCGAGCGCCTGTCGGGAGAGAAGCCGTTGTGGTGATGATGCTGGGAGCCGTGGTGTGCGACGACGGGCATGTCGCCGAAGCTCTGCTGGCCCCTCAGCTTGGGCGGATAGTAGTCCTCCGGTGGTCCGCCCGGCTGGTGGTGGAACCAGGTCTCGTTCAGCGAGTGGCCCTTCAGGGCCGAGATGGGCGGCCTCTTCATCACGCCTCCGTTCTCCTTGACCCTGGGCTCCTGCTGCTGCTGTTGGCCGTTCTGCCCGCACGAGGCGGGGTTGTTATTGTTACTATAGGCAGTCCTGACGTTGCACTGGCTGAGGAGTTGGAGAGGGGTGGGGTTGGCGCCCGCGGCGGCGGGATCGGACTGGGAGCGACGGACCTCGTAGGGGTAGCAGTCGGCGCCGCCGCCGCCGCCGTGGTCCTGGCTCTGCCACGCGGGCGGCTCGCGGCTCAAGCTGGGCGTCTGGCTGGAGAGGCTGAGGAGATCCATCTGCAGGGACAGCGGGTCCACCTCGCCGGAGAACCTCGCCGCCTGCCCGCCGCCCGTTCCTCCTCCTCCTCCTCCTCCTCCTCCTCCTCCTCCGCTCTTTCCCGCCTTGGAGCTGCCCCGCCTCGACTCTCTGGTGGAGCGGGCGCTCTGGAAGGCGGAGTCCGAGGAGTCCCCAGAGCCGTTGGGCTCCTCCCCCAGGCTGCAGGAGCGCGAGCAGAAGATCTGGCCCTGTTTGGGCAGGAAGGGCCGGCCCAGCAGCGAGCGCTTGCACCGCGCGCAGCAGAAGCAGCCCTCCGTGGCGTGCCAGTGTTGCCCGTCGTACGTCATCTGACCTTGGTCAATGCCTGTGTGTGTGTGTGTGTGGGGGGAAAGACAAGAGAGGCGGTGGTGGAATAAGTACTCACATTTTTTTCACTTAAGTAAAAGTAGCAATGCCACATTATAAAAATACTCTATTTCAGGTGAAAGTAGTTCAAGTGTTCAAAATGTTACTCGAGTAAAAGTATAAAAGTATTGGCATCAAAATGTACTTAAAGTACCAAAAGTAAAAGTACTAAAATGTTTGAAAATAGCAGATCTACAAGCTCACAACGCGTCGGCTATTTTCAAATAGCCTATGTATAAAATAGGGCTAAAGTGGTTAATGTATGTTTTATAATATCATATTTTTTATCTGCAAAGTAACTAAAGTTTTCAAATAATTGTAGTGGAGTAAAAGTACAATATTTGCCTCTGAGATGTAGTGGAGTAGAAGTAAAAGTATTGGAAATTGGAAATACTCAAGTAAAGTGCAAATGCCTCAAAATTGAACTTAAGCTGAGTAAATCTACTTCGTTACTTTACACCACTGCAGAGAGGCATGCGCGTTTGTCCACAGGGAATGGAACACTGACTTGAGCCCATATCATTATCCAAGAGCTCCATATAAAACACTGGAGCTAGAGTTAGAAATGTGCTTAATTAAAAAGGCACTTTTATGGGAACGGAGTACAATATTACAAGTCGGTGTTTGACTGAGAGGGGGGGGTGAGAAAGCGGAGCCTTGCAGCACTAACACTTATCTGGGTTTAGGGGCAAACTCATTACAAAGCTTGCCCAGCGCTGTATAAACACATTGCATTTTAAGTATGTTTGGAGTTGTCGGAGGGGAGAGAAAAAGCAGCTATTTGCTAATGGCTGCCATCTGGTTCCAGTATGTTTTCCGATGGTTCCAATTTATAATCAGTTGGGGTTTTTTTTTTCGAGCCAAATACTTTCCTGTATCCTGTCTGACGAATAATTACAGAGCAAATTTGTCGAGTGGGACGTGCCAAGTCACAGCTGGGCATCCTGAAGAGGGCTATAGGTGCACAGCGCGCACACACACACACACACACACACACACACACACACACACACACACACTGTACAAGCACTCCCCCAAAAAATATCTAAGTCTGTTGTACTTTGTAAGTGGCTTGCTCAATACTACAGTATTTGCCTCATGAAAATATTAGGTTAGTAAATGATGTCCCTGAGGTTATCTATGATCTACAATGTAGATTATGAATAATAAGATATCTGACATCATGTCGATTATTTTAACCCATTAAGACCTGAGATACGAATTCTACAAATGTCCTCTAAATCCTAACAGTTAATAATAATATCAGTGGTTCTCAAACTTTCTCATGTCAAAGGACCCCCGAAATTAAATGTATTTGGCCGCGGACCCCCATATGAAAATATTTGAGTAAAAAAAAATGCTTTAAAATGTATATATATATTCAAAGATTTGCACCCATTTTCAAGATTTTTCAAAAATAGCAGATCTACAAGCTCATAGTGCGGCACTCGGTGCCGCGCTATGAGCTTGCAGATCTGCTATTTTTAAATTGCCAAAGCATGAAATAATGGCTAAAGTGGCTACGCAGATGCGTTCCCGGTCTTAATGGGTTAAGTGATATGTTACATGTCTGTGCTACACACCTGTAAGCTAATCATCCAGAGCTGCGTGGCCTTACCTGTGGGGCCACCACAGGTGGCCGCCATTTGATGACATATCAGTCATTAGTACAAAAAGTGAAAAGAAAAAGCCACAAATCAGCTATAGGCCACATGACGTCTCCTCGAACTCGTTTAATTCCCCCAAAAAACTTATTCTCGCACAATAACACTCCAGCTACGTCAGAAGCAGACGCCCATTCCTCTTACATCATGGGTTCTTCAACGATTTTCAGGCCAAGGACCCCTTAGCTGAGAGAGAGTTGAAGCAGGGACCCCCTGCTTCAACTTTATGCGTGTTGCATAAAATGTGTTTCAGATGAAACTTGTTCATAGATTTCACGGATAGCTTCGTAGACTTGTTTGACAGCACTATCAGTGTTGTGTAAGTTAAAGGGATGGTTCACCACCGAAAGGACTTTTTTTTCTCTATCGATTGGTCGCCTCATGGAGACTTGAATTCATGGATTTTTTGTTGTTGTTTTTGTCGCATTCCTAAGGCAATAATTTGATGACCGGCAGAGGTTCCGGTAGGAGACAGAAAGAGCCTCCTTTGTGTCTCCTACCGGAACCGCTGGTCATCAAAATATTGGCTTAGGAATGCGACAAAAACAAAAAAATATCCATAAAATCAAGTCTCCATGAGGTGACCAATCGATAATTTTTTTTTGTTTTGGGTGAAATATCCCTTTAATAATATCCTTTTGTTTTTGTTTGTTTAAACATAATCATATTTTCTACTAATATGTTGGATTCATGTTAATGCTTCGGACATTTAACCACTTAAACCATCTGTACTTGACCTTTTAATCTGTACTTTTAATCTGATCTGCTCTATTTACCCCTCTACACCAAACCTCTTCTCCCGAAAACAGCCAATCTACAAGCTTTGCCATTTTCAGGCCAATGTTCCCCCCCAGAATAGTGATGCTGTGTCACTTTTTGATTTGAGCTAAAAAGCATTATTTTACACTTTGGCTCGTAGCACGGCACTCCTATTTTTGAAAAATCATGAAAATGCAAATCTTTGAATATATTGTTTTAAAACATTTTTAACTCAAATCTTTGCTTCTGGGGGGTCCCTGGAACAACATATTGTGAGATGGGGGTCCGTGGCCAAATACATATCATTTTGGGTGGTCCTTGACATGACAAAGGTTTGAGAAGCACTGATTATAGCAACATACGTTTTTTTTTCAAAAACCTGTTATGATTTAGAAGACATTTGTAGAATCCCCCCAGAAGCAAAGATTTGAGTTAAAAAATGTTCGCTTTAAAAATATACGTATTCAAAGATTTGCACAAGAAATCATGATTTTTCAAAAAAAATAGCAGATCTTGTCGATCTGCTATTTTTTGAAATGCCCAAAGAAATCTAAAAACCACACCCAGTGTGAAGAGAGTGGTGCCTTTGAATTAGTGTAACTGGTTGCATCCTTGTGTTGCACTCAGCTGCAGCTGTTGAGGCCGTGCTCAAACGGACGGAAGGACGGACGGACGGACCGACACACACGGTCAAGTGTAGGAGTGGCTGGCACCACTCAAAAATGTTCCCGGTCTTAATGGGTTCATGTACAAAGGCATGGCTGTGGCCGGCTGTATACCTATGTGTTCCCCGCAGGAGTCGCAGTACTCGGCGTACAGGGACTCGAAGCAGGTGCAGCAGTACGGCCGGCCTTCCTTCATGATGTAGCGCTGGCCGCCCAGCACCGTCTCGCACTCGAAGCAGCAGAAGTGCTTCATGTGCCAGTGGCGGCCCTCCGCCTCGGTGCACTCGTCCGCAAAGATGATCTGAAAGAGGAAAGACGGGAGGATGAGACGGGGAGGGGGGGGTTTGTCATTTATCACAAATCCCTAGAGGGAAACACTTCCTGCTTATTCCGGTGAATAACAGGACAAAAGGCTTTTGCTGGGTGCTGGTAATTCTTGGGTTTTCCCCCCATCCATCCACCCACCCAACCAACCAAGCCACCCCCCCCCCCCCCCCCCCCGTCCCACTTTCTCCGCTCTGCAATGCTGTTATTAGCTCATCCTTTGTCACTGCGTCGCCGTTTGGTGGAAACCTCGTATGAAACCGTTTTTTTTTTTATCTTTATTTTTTAACACAACAGCCAGTGCCAGCGTTTTTAACATTTTTTCTACCCTTTTCAAGTAGTCACAAAATATTTTCTGTGATCACCGTCCTCACGGTGATCCCCTCATTACACACACAGGGGTCTCGTAGAAAAAAAAAAAAAAAAAAAACATTCAGTAATCCGCTCCATAGTTGCAGTCGAAAATACATAGTAAAAAACAAAAGGTACACAGGAGCCGAGATACAGGCCTTTAAAGTAATAAGTTAACCAGGAAGTGGATAGGAGTCTAAATCTTTGATAAATATTTGATAAATGAAATCTCCTGGTGCTGTGAAGGAAAACAATTTTTTTTCTATATATATTCTTTTCACTCAATGGTTGGATTATGAAAAATGGCCAGGGCCGTTTATGGCACTCAATGTGTTAAGATGTGGGCTTGTACATCGGCTATTTTCGCGACTTCTGTGCGACACCATTGAAGGGCGAAGTAGGACATTCATTCGCGAAAGAAACAACACAAGTGTGAAATGTGGAGATACAAGGTTTCTGCCCGACAGCAACGATTTGGCTGCAGTGGGTGGCTAATGGGGAGTGGGGATCTGGAGAATCGCTAATCGTGCCTTTACTTTTAATGATGGTGCTATTAAAACTCTTGATTTGTCTTTTAGTGCCATGTCCACTGAAGCGCGATGTCCCTGTCACCCTCTTAAGAGGGTCATCCTGGCCAGACCACGTTACTGAGAGCTGACCCCATGAAGGAGTAAGAGAGAGAGACAGAGGGTGTGTGTGTGTGTGTGTGTGTGTGTGTGTGTGTGTGTGTGTGTGTGTGTGTGTGTGTCCACCTGTTATAAATAGCCGTGACAGTGCCACTGTCCCACATTAAAGCTAGGCTCAAAGTAGGCTATGTGTGTCAGTGTGAGTGAGAGAGTAACACATTTCCCCACTTTTACAATATGGACACAGTATAGTGTATATTAGGGGTGTGCCGATGTGACACTAATTTCACGAAACGATACGATACGATAGTGGGCTCAGCAAATCGATACGAATCGATATGATATATGGCACTTTTTTATTATGAAAATATATGGGGGGGGGGGGAAAGCAAATGCAAACAAATACTTCTGTTTTTGCATTATTCAGACATGCAAACTTGTAGCTTTTCAGCTACAATAGCCGTTTTGAATCCAAATAGGGCAATTGTGTGACACCTGAGCCGAAAAAAAACCCCAATATGTTGTCATCTTTTTCACCTCAGGTTTTTGAAAACGATCTTTTTCCCCCCCAAAACGATACATATCGTCACGAAAACGTATCGCGGGACGATATATCGTATATCAGTTAATTTATCCATTTGTACACTCTCAGAGTTATTTACTGTATGTATATACATGCATGTATGTATAGTGTGTATGTTATATGTATATGCATCTATGCATGTAAACTATGTGTATGCATGCATACACTTACATGCATACTGTATGTACGTATGTATGTATGCATGTTATGTACAGCATGTACAGTATGTGTGTGTGTGTGTGTGTGTGCGTGTGTGTGTGTGTGTCGTTACGGTCGAGGCGAAACCTTATCTCCCGATCTCCATGTTTCAAACGTTTTTTCCCTCATAAATCAATTCCCAACTTCTTCATTCAAGAGCGTCGCGCAAAAAGCAGTGAAAATAGCAGATCTACACCCTCACAGCGTGTCGCGATGCGACGCGTTGTGAGCTTGTAGATCGGCTACGTTCACTGCTTTACTTAAGGTCTCTGTCGGGAGGAAACCTCATATGTCCAAAACTGTTACTTTTCAGGGTTCAAAAACAGCTTAACCCATTAAGACCTGGGACGCATCTGTGTCATTTTTAGATTTTAGCTTAAAATAATTATTTTACACTTTGGCTATTCAAAAATAGCAGATCTACAAGCTCATAGCGCGGCACCGAGTGCCGCGCTACTTGTAGATCTGCTATTTTTGAAAATTCAAGAAGAATTGTGCAAATCTTTGAATATGTATATTTTTAAAGCGAACATTTGTAACTCAAGTCTTTGCTTCTGGGGGGTCCCTGGACAAAATATTTCGAGATTGGGGTCCACGGCCAAATACACATACATTTTGGGGTCCTTGACATTAAAAAGTTTGAAAACCACTGACATAGCAACATAAGTTTTTTCAAAAAAACTGTTAGGATTTAGAAGACATTTTGTAGAGTCGGGAAAAAAACGCAAAAAGTTAGAATATGGAGACAAGAGGTTTCTGCCCGACAACAACGCTATAATAATAAGGATTTTGGACAGGATTTGGACGTGCAAGGTTTCAACCCGACAGCGGCCATATGCGCCACGGTGCAGTGTGTTGTACGCGTGCAGACAGACGGGCGTACCTCGTCGCAGGCCGTGCAGCGTGGTTTGAGCCTCTCGGCGTGGTGGCGGCCGCAGTAGATCTTGCCCTCCTGGTAGAAGTAGATGAGGTCCACCAGCAGCTCGTCGCAGATGCCGCACACAAAGCAGCCGGGGTGCCAGCACACGCCGTGGCCCGCCCGCGACGCAAACACCGCGATGTCCCCGCCGTTTATCTGGCCTCCGCACTGAAAGGGTGAGAGAGAGAGAGAGAGAGAGAGGGGGAAAGAGAGAGAGAGCGTTAATGCGATCATCATGTGTTAACCAATTAAGACCAGAGGCCGATTCTACAAAATGTCTTCTAAATCCTAACGGTTTTCTGAAAAAAACGTATGTTGCTATATCAGTGGTGCTCAAACTTTTTCATGTCAAGGACCCCCAAAATGATATGTATTTGGCCGTGGACCCCCCATCTCAAAATGTTTTGTCTCCCAGAAGCAAAGATTTGAGTTTTGTCGACACTGCCTAAAATGCTGTTTATCGGTAGCGGCGGAATAGCAGATCTAAAAGCTCTACAAGCTCATAGCGCGGCACCGAGTGCCGTGCTATGAGCTTGTAGATCTGCTATTTTTTGAAAAATCTTGAAAACATTTTTTTTAAAGATATCTTTCAAAAAACTGTTTAAAAAAAAACGACAGACCTGAAGGTCAGGACAGTAACGAGGAGAGATATCGAGGACAGACGGAGAGAATTGGGTGAGAGAGTGATGGAGAGAATTGTTCATATGAAGATGGGCGGGCGATGATGGCGGGGGGGGGGGGGGGTGCATGAGAGGGGCGAGAAAGAAAGAAAGATGGTGGCAAGAGGAAAAGACGGGGGGGTAGGTGTAAATGAAAAGGAAGAGCAAAAAGAGAGACAGAAAGGTCAGGAGGGAGATTTAGAGAGGTGGGGAAAGGGATGGATGGAAGGAGGTGGAGAGAGTGTTACAATCGGGTTACCTAACTGGTGCACGGCATACGGCTGCGGGGAGGTCATGGGGGGAGGGGAATGCAATCAATACACAACAATCTGCTCCCTCGCCCCTGGGGTGGGTGGGGGTGTGTGTGTGTGTGCGTGCGTGTGTACCTGATGGGGCTGAAGTTGTAAAAAGGTTTATACCGAGAGTGTACAAATGTAACCAAATGGACCCGTGGGTCCATTTGGTTACATTTGTACACTCTCATATATTTCCATCACATGGCGATGTTTCCACGATAAACTTGTGATTTAAACGTTTTTTTTCTTCTTCTAACTTCCTGGAATTGTGTTTTTTTTTACCTGCCCTCAATCATAAATTGTGATTTTTTAAATTTATTTTTTACTCTGTATTTGTGTGATGATGATTTTGAACTGTTTGGTGCAATTGTATGTGTTTATGAATTGAATACAATGACTATCGTTGGTGAAATTTCATGCCATATATCGGAGTGCCGCTCTACGAGCTTGTAGATCTGCTATTTTTGAAAAATCTTGAACCTCAGGTCTTAATGGGCTATTGTAGAGGCTAAGCGTGTTCATATCGTTGCCCTTTAGAAGTCACCAGAGACAGAGAGCCCCCTGCATCTAATATATCACAACAAAAGGCCAGAAATGGCAGCAGAACGCTATTCAGAATGCCTGTCACACCAACCGCAACGGCCGGAACGACGCGGCTTTGATACCGTTGCGCTCGATTCACCGGGAACGCCACGCGGAAAATGGTATTTCGAAACCGAGCGACGTTTTTTTTTTTCAGAGCGTTTGTCATTTCATTCGCTTCCTTTCACGATGAGAGATGGTGTTTAGAATGCAATCTCTCGAACGCATCGTTTGTGTGTCATCGTTACCTGTTCACAGATGGCTCCTGTCACCGTCACAGGAAAAAAATCTATAATCTGTAACTTGAAACTATACATATATATAGGATGCCATGTCTACAAATTAACCTGGCATCTGTCTACATAACATGTAATCTAGAGGGATTTAGGGTGTTTAGAATGCAATCTCTCGAACACATCGTTTGTGTGTCATCGTTACCTGTTCACAGATGGCGCCCGTCATCGTCACGGGGAACGGGCGGACGTTGCCGCGGCCCAGGTTCTCCCGCTTCCGCTGGTTGCTGAAGAGCTTGAGCTCTCGCTTCTCCTCGTCGTCGAGGCTGTTGCAGTAGCGCACCTGGGACACGTGACACGTACAATTGTACAATTTAGGCATTTAGCAGACGCTCGTAATCCAGAGCGATTTACACAGTAAGCAAGGTAAACACGAGGTAATTACATCAAATGCTTAGGAATAGTAACCTAGGATCATAGGTAAACCAAGAACCTATCATCAGTCTAAACAGTATAATATTAAAAAAAAGGTCTACAAATGACCTGGCATCTGTCTACATAAGATGCTATCAGTGTTGCCAGGTGTTGTGAGAGAAACAAGCAACCAGGTCGGTCTACAAATTACCTGGCATCTGTCTACATAAGATGCTATCAGTGTTGCCAGATGTTGTGAGAGAAACAAGCAACATGAGCACTTTAACATGTACATCAGCTATTTGAAAATAGCAGATCTACAAGCTCACAACGCGTCGCGATGCGACGCGTTGTGAGCTTGTAGATCAGCTATTTTCAAATAAAATCTTGCGGGGAAATTATTATAAGCAGATCTGGCAACCCTGGATGCTATCTAAATGACCTTTTAGCCTTTGCATAAGCCTGCAAGGTTGTCAAGGCTAGGTCAAGTGCTACGGGCTGAGAGGGAAGAGGTACACGTGATTTTATAAAGCAGGGGTGACGCGATTAATCGAATAACTGATCAACAGAAAATGTATAAAGTTAAACTTTTGTAACTGAATAGCCGGCAATCAAATTGTTTCAATGTGTCATGTAAAATGTGCTATATACACATTCACTGAAATGGGAACGCTTGTCTTTGTTCTATATTATTAAATACAAACGGTACGTTTTTGACTACTGGGTAAACTCAGGATATCTGTTTGGGTTCAGATAACCTGTGTTGAGCATCATTTTCTACCTTATTTTAACCCATTAAGACCGGGAACGCATCTGTCTCATTTTTTGTTTTCTTTGGCTATTCAATAGCGCGGCACCGAGTGCCGCGCTATTGAAGAGCTTGTAGATCTGCAAGATTTTGAGAAAAATCGTGAAAATTAGTGCATATCTTTAAATATATATTTATTTTAAGGCAAACATTTGTCAAATATTTAGTTCCAGGGACCCCCCAGAAGCAAAGATTTCAGTTGTTCGCTTAAAAAATATATATATTCAAAGATTCATGTTTTTTTTTTTTTAAATAGCCGATCTACAAGCTCATAGCGCGGCACTCGGTGCCGCGCTATGAGCTTGTAGATCGGCTATTTTGTGAATAGCCAAAGACATCTTAAAATGACACACATCCGGTCTTGATGGGCTAATGCACTTTTATGGCCTAAAAAAAGAACCAGAAAAACAATCCATCGTTTCAAATGGGGTGAAAATACCACTAGTTGCACCACCAGTAGAAAGTGTGCCTGGGGGCAGGGAGTTGGCTGGTCGGGGGTCAGTCAGGGCTATAGGAGGAGGGTCTTTGATGGTGTCTCACCTCATTGTCGTGGGGGGGAAGCTGGTGCAGGAGCTGCTTGATGCGATGCTTCTCTCCCGGGCTGTTCACGTAGGGCACCTTGTCCTCGGGCAGGGAGCTGTAGTACTGATGCACCTATGGGTGACACACAAGAGACAGTTTTTTGAAGAAAAAAAAAATATTTTTTTTTTCACACATTTCTTCAAAAATAGCAGATCTACAAGCTCGTAGCGCGGCACTCGGTGCCGCGCTACGAGCTTGTAGATCTGCTATTTCTGAAAAGCCAAAGAAATCTAAAGTGACACAGATGCGTTCCAGGTCTTCATGGGTTAAGACCTGAGGCGATTCTTCAAAATGTTTTCTAAATCCTAACAGTTTTTTGAAACAAATCTAAAACATTTTTTTCCCAAGATTTTTCAAAAATAGCAGATCTATAAGCTCGTAGCGCGGCACCGAGTGCCGCGCTACGAGCTTGTAGATCTGCTATTTTTGAATGGCCAAACAAATCTTAAGTGACACAGATGCGTTTCCAGGTCTTGATGTGTTAAAGGCAGTGGTGGAGAGTAACTAGTACATTTACTCAAGTACTGTACTTAAATACAATTTTGAGTTTTTTTTTTGCTTTACTGGAGTATTTGCAATTTTCAGTACTTTTACTCCACTACAATTATTAGAAAACTTTAGTTACTAGTTACTTTGTAGATTTTGATTATTAACACAAAACATACATTGACCACTTCAGCTCTATGTACATTTCGGTCATCTGAAAATAGCCGATCTACAAGCTCACAACGCGTCGCATCGCTACGCGTTGTAAGCTTGTAGATCGGCTATTTGTATACATTTGAAACCTGTGAAATGGGACATTTGGCTTCTTTTACTTTTAATACTCTAGGTATGTTTTGATGCCAATACTTTTTGGTACTTTTACTCAAGTACATTTTGAATTCTGGACTTTTATTTGTAACAGAGCATTTTCCACATTGCAGTATTGATACTTTTACTTAAGTAACGAATGTGGGTACTTTTTCCACCACCGATTATAGGCAAAACATTCTCAAAAGGCTTAAAACAATAGAGAAAGTGGCAGATCTAGGCTCCCCGACGCGTCGCGACGTGATGCGCTGTGAGCTTAAGTAGTAAAGAGGTAGACACAGGGCATAAGTGGTTTAAGGGATAGACAATACTGTTGTGCTTGTCCACAAATGCTCGGAATGTTACAGGAATGTCCAGGAATGTCCACAGGCCCGCAACGCGTCACGTCACAACGTGATTCTTTGAGAGCTTGTAGATCGGCTAGTTTGGGTATTTCTGAACATGTTTCAAAGTACAAAATAGGCCTCGGGCGGGTTAAGAGATAGACATTCTGTATACTACTTGCTTGTCCACAAATGCAAAGAATGTCCTTTATGTTGTTTGGACAGATGCTAGGTTTCATGTTTACCTGGTATCTCTTGGTTACTTTGTTTTTGTTTAGCCCTCTATTTGCCTGGCCGTTTACCCAGTTTGTTGACTGTAGGGTTAATGCCGTTTAGTCCGATCTTGCACTTTATCATAAGAGCTTCACAGAGCCAGTCATGATGCACATTGGCAACATGTTTTCAAATGTAAACGACTCAAGACAAAAAAAAAGTCTGAAGATGCAGTCCTTGAGGCGCAGTGGTGGAAAGTGTAAGTACTCAAGTACAATTTTGAGGTATTTGTACTTTACTTGAGTATTTCCAATTTCAAATACTTTTACTTCTACTCCACTACATCTCAGAGGCAAATATTGTAACTTTGACTCTACAATTATTTGAAAACTTTGGTTACTTGTTACTTTAACATGCATTAACCACTTCAGCCCTATATACATTTCGGCCATTTGAAAATAGCCGATCTACAAGCTCACAATGCGTCGCGATGCGACGCATTGTGAGCTTGTAGATCTGCTATTTTCAAAAGATGTTTATGCATTTGAAACATTTGAAAAACTTTCTGACATTCTGCATAATGAGTACTTTCTACTGTTGGAACTTTAAGTACATTTTGATACCAATCCGTTTGCACTTTTACTCAAGTAGATTTTGAATTCCGGACTTTTACTTGTAACAAGAGTATTTCTACATTGCAGTATTGATAGTTTTACTTAAGTAAAAAAAAATGGAGTACTTTTTCCCATCACTGCTCGAGTGGAGCCACACGTGCAAAAAGGCAGACACACACACACACACACACACGCACAATCACTTTGATTTATGGTCAGCCTGCGGAGACTTAATGGAATCTAGCCTCACACCCAGCACTTTGACGTAGGAATGCACTATTGACCCATCACACACACACGCGCACAATTTAAAATGTATGCACAGGCTAACATACATGTGGGGGCGTGCACGTGTGACAAGGAGGAATTCATGCTAATCTCACCGTTCCCAATTACTTTGGACATTCCTTACATTACAATGGACCGACAACTAATGTCCTCTCCCTGTTATTTATTGCAGCGCTTGTATTACACTGTAGCGGAGGGGCTACAGTATAATTGGGGGCCGGCGGTCACATAAGAAAGACTGAGGTCGGGGGGGGACAGTCATGGGATTTACACGCCGAGCAAGAAGACAAAGGTCGAGGGAAGGGGAGAGCGAGAGAATGAGGAGAAAGGTGAACACAGGGATAGAAACAGAGCGACGGCAAAAGGCTGTCTAAATGTATTTGTGACAAACTGCAACAACACACTTCTGACCGTCTGAACAGTCAGAGCAACTTGTCTGATGTGAACCGGACACTCTTCCGGATCTGACTGACGCAAGAGGACATGAAGGGAAAAGCCTCGTTCTCTAAATTACCCACAGGTGCGCTCATTAATCAACCGCAGGTGCGTTCAAGCAGGATTAGGGTCATGATGACCCGTGCACACCTTTAACGAGCACACACACTTCACTCTCTCACTGGCGGCCTTTTGTACAGTAGTGAAGGTGACAGAAACGCAAAACAAAGAACGAGAGGCATAGAGTGGACAGGGGGTTCGAAAGGTGAGGAATTTGAAAAGATTGGATGCAACGCGTTGTTGTCGGCAGGGAGTTAAAGGCGAACACTTTCAAACAGCGTATTCTTTGCAGCGGTTAAGGAGAGAGAGAGAAACAATCAATAGGTGCTGACTAGGTTAGCGCCAAGCCAATCTTAATGGCCTATCTTTCTAATGAATGGATCTACTGACGGAAACTCATCACATCTGTCCTTGGCAAAGCCCTCTCTACCATTCAAAGTCATATATAAATGTATACATACTCTGCTGTCCGGCAGAAACCAGCTAACTCCAAAATGTTCATTTTTTCAGGAAATGAAACAAAGTGGAGTTAGGAGGTTTTGTTCGTCATTGATAAGAACAGCTGAATGGACCTCCAAGCTCACAATGAGGTTGGAGGTCGAAAAGGGGGTGGAGCCTGTAGTCCGCAAAACCAGCTAACTCCGGTGGACTTAGCTGGTTTAGCAGAAGGTTTGAGGATCCAATGGAGTTAGCTGGTTTTGTCCAAAGCGCTTTTTAATGCTTTTCATTGGTTCAATATTTTCTTTACCAACACACGGACGTGAAGGGTGTTCAATGGCCCTGATTTATGGGAAAAAATACAAAAGCGTCAAAGAGGAGTTAGCTGGTTTCTTCCGGACAGCAAGGATTATACACATTACACACATATACAGACAAAAACACACTACTCAAATAATCTATACGGTTCAGAACATAGCAAAAACTGCACACGCGCACACAGGCAAGAACACGCCGCGGAAAAACAACTGCACGATGGACCGCATTCACAACCATTTGCTGCGTTTTTTCCCCAAATCCTCACATTTTACACTTTGGCTATTCAAAAATAGCAGATCTACAAGCTCGTAGCGCGGCACCGAGTGCCGCGCTACGAGCTTGTAGATCTGCTATTTTTTTTTTAATGGTGAAAATGTGTGCAAATCTTTGAATATATATTGTTATAATAAAGCGAAGCCGAGCTCTCGCCAGGGGCTTCATGAAAATTGCGTTATGTCAACATGTTTGTTGTTGGGAGTGAATTTATAGCCGGTCCAGGTTGCGGCAGGGGCCTCTTGTTCTCAGTGTAACTCAATTCCTCATGCTCTGCTTTTGTTGGCTTCCACTGGTGTTGCCGGGGGGGGGGGTGACGGATCTGTGTCCAGCAGCATAGCTTGGGGCACTGGGGTGGGGGGGGGGGGTCTCTGGATAGCCCCCGAAAAACAACTCAATGGTCAAGAGCCGATAAATCACAGAGCTCTGATATTATGCACGTGAGGAAACAGTCTCTATCTCACAAGTGCGCAGTCGCTCTCACTCACACACACACACACACTTGCAATCATGTACAACCACATACAGATGTAGTGTTAAAAGACTTGTATACACACACACACACACACACACACGCACACGCACACACACACACACATACACATACACATACACATACACACACACACACACACACACACACACACACACAGATAAATCAGGCAACATACTTCCAACAATAACAGGCTTACACTCTAGGGGTGAAAGACACACTGCCCTGAGCAAAGTTCTAAAGGAAAATACACATACGCACAGACACACACACACACACACACACACACACACACACACACACACACACACACACACACACACACACACACACACATGCACGCACACACACAGCCTTGGCGAGAGAGCCAGGAGAAGCAGCTTGTGATAATAACTGTAATCGAAAGCAGACGAAACTGAAGACGAAGCGAAAACTCCTCCACTGACTGTACAGAAAGGCGTGTTTTTTGAAAAAGCTAAAGCAAATGGCAGGGCTTCACAGCGGAGAGCCGGGCCGAGGGTGACTGACAGGGGTGAAGGCTCCGCGTACAGCTGGTTTCTATTGCCTTCCAACCGGCCAGACAGACAGACAGACAGACAGACAGGAGAGAGATGACACAAGCGGTCCTGACGCTCTCAACGAGCCACTTCGGGAGCGTTTATATTGGTCACACTAGACGTAATATTACGAGAGGGAAACCAGCCAGTAGTAACAGCAAAACAGGTTGAGCAGCAGTGAGCAATTTCTAGGAATACCGAGAGGAGATGACGAGGTGCGTGAGGTCAGGGTAATAAGCTCAGTGACCCAGCAGGAAAGGCTCTATTCTATTCTATGCAGCTATGTCCACTTATAGGCCATTAATCGATTTTAATTGGTCGGTTCGGTGTGTTTTTCCATGTAAAACTTCATGTCGTTGCCGTCGGGCAGAAACCTCTTAACTCCACCGGAGTTAGCTGGTTTAGCTGACTCCAGGCTCCACCCCCTTTTGACCTCCAACCTCATTGTGTGAGCTTGGAAGTCCATTCAGCTGTTCTTATCAATGATGAACAAAACCTCCTAACTCCACTTTTTTTGTTTAATTTCCTGAAAAATGAACATTTTGGAGTTAGCTGGTTCCTGCCGGACGGCAGTGGTATATATAATAACCTTTCAATTCCGCCAGTCTATAACTTTCAATAGCCAGTTACCATTGTGAAATCAACACTAAGAATGTTCAATCAGTTCTCCTTCTCCACCATGGCTGATAAGGCCTGGTCTCTACATGATTGTGTGTGCCGCACACACAATGTTCCTTTTCTAATGCTACATCTCGAAACGAGTCGATATATATATCAACAGTGGGGACTCTACAGCATTGGTTCTCAAAGTGGGGTCCGGGGACCCCCAGGGGTACTTGAGGGTGTTCCAGGGGGTACCCAGACAAATGTGTAAATATAGCATCAGAATAATTATGACCTTTTACACTTTGGCTATTCAAAAATAGCAGATCTACAAGCTCCTAGCGCGGCACCGAGTGCCGCGCTAGGAGCTTGTAGATCTGCTATTTTTGAAAAATCGAGAAAACGCGTGCAAATCTTTGAACATATATCTTTTAAAGCGAACATTTGTAACTGAAATCTTTGCTTCCGGGGGGGTCCCTGGAACAAAATATTTTTAGATGGGAGTCCGCGGCCAAATACATTCATTTTGGGGGGTCCTTGACATGAAAACTTTTGAGAACCCACTCTGCTCTACAGCAAAACCACAGCTTCGTATTATCTCCCATGCAGCAATAGAGAGAGAGAGAGATAGACTATCAGCGACAGGGCCCACACTCGTCGTCGGTGACATTCTTGGCCTCCGCTAGCCGTATCCTGGCAACTTCCTGCGTTTTTTTATTAGACAGCGATGGAGGGGAGGTGGGGGGGGACAGATGAGGAAAGAGAATACGGCGTTATTGGCACAGGCTCGGGGGCTCGGGGGCTGCGGCCCAATCAAACTCCTCCACCGGACTCAATAAAGGCCATCTTTGGGGAGATACGGGGTGGAACGCGGCGCTGGATGCACACACGGGGGGGGGGGGGGGGGGGGGAATTATTTCATTGAGTTCTGTGTTACAGGGATAGGGCTTATGAAACGCAATCGGAGGTGAAGATTTATTAACCCTTTAAGACCTGGGACGCATCTGTGTATTTTTTTTTCTATTTGAGCTAAAAAAAAAGCATTATTTTATACTTTGGGCCATTCGAAAATAGCAGATCTACAAGCTCGTAGCGCGGCACCGAGTGCCGCGCTACGAGCTTGTAGATCTGCTATTTTCGAAAAATCGTGAAAAATGTGTGCAAATCTCTAATACGTATTGTTTTAAAGCGAACATTTTTAACTCAAATCTTTGCCTCTGGGGGTCCCTGGAACTTAATATTTTGAGATGGGGGTCAGCGGCAAAATACATATGAGTTTGGGGGTCCTTGACATGAAAACGTGTGAGCACCACCGATATAAAAACATTCGCCTTTTCAGAATACCGTTGGGATTTAGAAGACATTTTGTAGAATTGGCCTCGGGCCTTAATGGGTTAAATGGAAAACGATACCTTCTTTTCAGTAACGGACGTTTTTGTTTGATGCGAATCGGAACGCGTGCGCACACAGTCGGAGGGCACGTGAATATTACTCCCTGGGCCTACGAGCAGCAATGTTTGAGTTATCCGTCATAATCCGGCCGACAGGATTTGATTGAATGCCGCAGTTCGGGGTCTTAAATCTCCCGTTACGGAGGCACGATTTGATACCAGCAGAGACTGAAAAGCAGACCCCTCTGCGCGGAGCGCGGATAGGCTTTGCTCCCAGTGGGGGTAACCTAAACCTAGCATGCAGATCCTGGAGATTAGCTCATATTCACAGTTTCTCCTCTCTGTCTCTCTCTCGTGCTCTCTCTCTCTCTCGCTCTCTCTCTCTCCGTGTCCTTGTTCCTTGCAGCTACAGGAGGGCGTTGAAAAGCCCCACAGCAGACGCGCTTCCGCTCCAAAGCGAGAGAGGTCAACAACATGTTTCCACAGCTTGAATGACTTGTACTTGGGTGTTGGAGAACTAAGGAACGGCTCTGGCTATGGATGCCACTTGGATCACAATAGACGCTATTGTCATGTGTGCCATTTATGGAACGCTCTGCCTATCGTGGCCGGCCCATCTCCGTTGCGTTAAAGCTGCAGTCCAGGAATGTGAATAATGGATACAACTTTAGTTTAACCAATCTGTATGGCAGAGTGTGTTCTTCATACAATAGAACTGCTACTCTTCCATTGCGATAGTTTAGACTGTGGTGTCCGGTAGGACACGTTGACTGGTTGACAATGTCAATAAAGTTATTTGAAGGAGGTGATTCAAGCAGATTGGACACTAGATCCCGCCATACTGTCACCTGCAGGCAACGTACAGATTGTAGCTTTACAAAGCACGAGGCGATAAAAGACGTTGCTTCTTTACTCCACTACATCTCAGAGGCAAATATTGTACTCTTACTCCACTACAATTATTTGAAAACTTTAGTGACCAGTTACTTTGCAGATATAAATGATTACATTATAAAACATACACTAACCACTTTAGCCCTATTTCATACATAAGCTATTTGAAAATAGACAGATCTACAAGCTCACAGTGAGCTTGTAGATCTGCTATTTTCAAACATTTTAGTACTTTTACTTCCGGTACTTTAAGTATATTTTAATGCCAATACTTTTACTCAAGCAACATTTTGAACACGGAGCATTTGTCATAATGTGGTATCGCTACTTTTACTTAAGTAAAACAATTTGAGTACTTTTTCCACCACTGGTCCAGATGCAATGAATCAATCAAACATCATTATTCTTTAGTACCCCGGCAGCATTCCTTTCTTCTGGCGCTATATAAACCCCGGTACAGCAGAGGTACCGTTTCAGCGAGGCCGTTCCAGTGGCCACGTCCCCCCCCCCCCTCCCCCCCCGCCCGCTAGACGAGAACCTAATTGACTTGGAGGGGTCAGACAAGAATGACCCCAGCGGGGAGGGATGAGAAATAGCTGCGCTCAGCGCTGCGAGGGCGAAAGCAGGGTGCCGAACTAACCCGTTAAGACCTGAAGACGATTCTACAAATGTCTTCTAAATCCCAACAGTATTCTGAAGAAAAAAAAACGTATGTTTCTATATCAGTGGTGCTCAAACTTTTTCATGTCAAGGACCCCCAAGATGATATGTATTTGGCCGCGGACCCCCATCTCAAAATATCGTGTTCCAGGGACCCCCCAGAAGCAAAGATTTGAGTTAAAAAATGCTTGCTTTAAAACAATATATATTCAAAGATTTGCACACATTTTCACGATTTTTCAAAAAATAGCAGATCTACAAGCTCGTAGCGCGGCACTCGGTGCCGCGCTATGAGCTTGTATATCTGCTATTTTTGAATAGCCCAAAGTGTAAAATAATGCTTTTTTAGCTCAAATCAAGAAGTGACACAGATGCGTTTCCAGGTCCTAAAGGGCTAACAGCATATTGACCGGCCCCATTGCTCAGGCAATAAGGCTCGCTCTCTCAGCGCGTCCAAGGAAATGAAACCGCCATCCATAAAAACGCTTTCATTGTCCTATAAAAAGCCAGGAGACCCTCCCCACGCGTGTACACCTATGGTCCAACTGAGCCTTGTAAACCCGGGATTTGGTTAGTATGCGCATGGGGCCATATAATATGTTTGCGTATTACGCTAGGCTTAGCCGAGTCGACTCGAGGCCCCCGTCGAAACACGAAGACCACAGTAAACATTTTGCCAGCGGAACAAATCGGAGATTCATATGACCACTGGAGCCACATAATCCTTGTTTATATCCCCTCGCTGGTTGTTTGAGAATAACTGGCGAGCAGAGCATTACAGTGACACGGCAATATTCGTTTGTCCTACTTAATTAACCTTTTAAGACAAGGGAACGCCTCTGTGCGTCACGTTTTAAGATTTCGTTTGGCTATTCAAAAATAGCAGATCTACAAGCTCATATCGCGGCACTCGGTGCCACGCTATGAGCTTGTAGATCTGCTATTTTTTGGGGGAAAAAAACATAAAAATGTGTCAAACCTTTGAATATATATATCTTTTTAAAGCAACTCTTTTTTAACTCAAATCTTTGCTTTTGGGGGTCCCTGGAACGAAACACTTTGAGATGGGGGGTCTGCGGCCAAATATACAGTATATCATTTTGGGGGGTCCTTGAGAACCACTGATATATAGAAACATCTTTCAAAACAACTGTATTTAGGAGACATTTGCAGAATCCCCAGAAGCAATAAGATATGAGTTACAAGTGTTTGCTTTAAAAAAATATCTATATTCAAAGATTTGCACAAATTGTCAAGAAGACATTTAAAAAGAACTGCAGATCTACAAGCTCGTAGCGCGGCACTCGGTGCCGCGCTACGAGCTTGTAGATCTGCTATTTTGTGAATAGCCAAAGACATCTAAAAGATGCCACACAGATGCGTTCCCGGGTCTTAATGGGTTAATTAAATATGGAGATGAATAATCCATGTTTGGGTGAGGTCTGAGTCAGCATCTCATGTACAGCGAGACACGCGTGGAAATATCTAACCAATAACTAAGGAAGCTAGCCTTGCGAGCAGAAATGCCTCAGCTGTGTGTTTCTCAACAATACAAAGTACTTTGACGTCCTTCATACTTCTTAGGTTTAGAAGTTCCCCCTAAGAGCACAAAAAAGGGATTGAATGATATCCCCATATTATGTGCAATTCTGATGAGAAGGACCAAACCGTATGCTGTACACAGCAGACAGCACATATGGCAGATAGGAGACATTTACACCTAGACATGATGCGGAGACAGTAGTCTAAATATAGCACCGTAGAGCCACATGCTCCAATCTTACCAGACAATATTGGAAAACTGCGGGAGATCACATTCGTACAGAGTGTTACATTATGGTCATCAAAAATAAATCTAGCACTCCTCTAGAGCAGTGGTTTTCAACCAGTGGTCCGGGGACCACCAGTGGTCCTTGGGGGGGGGGGTACCAGGGGGTCCCTAGCACAAATGAGTTAACCTAGCGTCACAATCATTTTAACCACTTAGCTTTGGCTACTTAAAAATAGCAGATATACAAGCTCATAGCGCGGCACCGAGTGCCGCGCTATGAGCTTGTAGATCTGCTGTTTTCGAAAAATCGTGAAAATGTGTGCAAATCTTTGAATGCATATTTTTTAAAGCAAACATTTTTAACTCAAATCTTTGCTTCTGGGGGGTCGCTGGCACAAAACATTTTCAGATGGGGGTCCGCGGCCAAATGTATATCAATTTAGGGGTCCTTGGCATGAAAAAAGGTTGAAAACCACTGCTCTAGAGTGAGTGTGACGTGTGTGTGTGCGTGTTTGTGTGAGAACGGGTATGCGCTGCGGACGGTGTTATTACCTGTTCGGGTTTGAGTCCGGGCGGGACCCAGGCGTACTCCTCCAGGGCGCACCCCGAGTCGTCGTCCGACGTGGAGTTCCTCTGGAAGTCGTACATGAGCTTGGTCACGGTCTTCTCCATCTCCACCGGCATGACCGTCACTGCATGCTCCTCGCGGCGACACTTACAGTGAACGCAGATCTTCCTACAGACAGCAAGCAAACAGGAAAAAAGGAGGTTTTCAGAGACACAGCGGAGTCGTTAGGTGGGGAAAAGTGTATCTTTTTGTCGAACGCTTGTGGTGCATTCGCACCGGATGTGACACGATTCATTGTTAACCCCATTAAGACCTGGAACGCATCTGTGTCATTTTTTAGATTTGAGCTAAAAAGCATTATTTTACACTTTGGCTATTAAAAAATAGCAGATATACAAGCGAGTGCCGCGCTATGAGCTTGTAGATCTGCTATATTTGAAGAATCTTGAAAATGTGTGCAAACCTTTGAATTATACTTATTTTTAAAGCGAACATTTTTAACTCAAATCTTTGCTGCTGGGGGTCCCTGCAACAAAATATTTTGAGATGGGGGTCCGCGGCCAAATACATATCATT
Source organism: Gymnoscopelus microlampas (assembly GCF_963454915.1). Taxonomy (NCBI): domain Eukaryota; kingdom Metazoa; phylum Chordata; class Actinopteri; order Myctophiformes; family Myctophidae; genus Gymnoscopelus; species Gymnoscopelus microlampas. The sequence continues at coordinate 5,475,123 of NC_139944.1, forward strand.
TTGGGGGTCCTTGACATGAAAAAGCTTGAGCACCACAGATATAGAAACATAGGTTTTTTTAGAAAACGGTTAGGATTTAGGAGACATGTAGAATCGGCTTCACGTCTTAATGAGTTAAGAGATTTTTTTGAGCGATTCAATACAAAGTCAATGTAAAGACATTGAGCGGTATTTTGCAGCGAAGCAAAACATTTTCAACTCAGAGCGAAGTCAAGTGTGTGTGTTTGGAAAATACTGCTTCACGCCAAAATTGACACGTGTGAATGGTGTGAATGCCGCAGTCTTTAGTCCTATCAATAATAATGGTATACGGTTGATTATGAGAAAAGGCCATTCGAGATATGACCTGGAAATGATGTACTTGACCAGACTTGAACAGTAACAGCCTGTAGATTTGAAAGTAAGCTTTTTGGAACTTTCTTAACCCAACTCTAAAATGCTAGTTTAAGTATGTTGTACGTTTATACTGGAGAAAAAAAAACACAGTTTACAAATCTAAACAAGAATATCTTTCGGATTATAAAGTATGTTCCCAGGTTCCTGGAACGTTTTGGTTGAAAAGGGCGTAATGTAAACCAAGTAATAATGGGGTGATAGAGTTTCGACAGGGTCCGTTACTGACGGTAGTCTCTGAAGCCTTTAATTAGTCACCCCTGATCAAATTGATATGACGTTTTTTCCAAGAGAGAGAGAAAAATAACAACCACCAGATTTGTGCTGAAACCTGCTCGGTTACGTGTAATGAAACCTAGAGATGAGGCTAAAGATAACCAGCCACTGGCTTCATCTGCAGAGCCTTCATCCGTGCAGGACGTGAAACGTAAACTCCGCATAGATCAAAGGTCGGAGTTCACGAGTCAAGGCTTCCTGCTGCGGCGCCTTTTCACTGTGAAACCCAACGGGTCCCCCCCCCCCCCACAGATACTATATCCCCCACAATCCTCCGGGGCACCACGAGCAACGATGTAATGACAAACAGGCTAGGGAAATAACCAGCACACTTCCACTGACAGTGATGTAAAGCAGTACTGTAAATACACATAAATGCGCACACGCGCACACACACACACACGCACACACGCACACGCTGTCTGTCTGTACAAGGTTTGCTTCAAATGCTAGCAGACGCTTAGCCAGGATAGCGCTCCTCGTTCTCATCCGTCAGGTTGAGTAGGAGAGACCCACCCAGCCATAAAATGGAAACTATCCCGTGTTCGGAGGGGAAAAAGCCGCCTGGGTGTGTTTCAATTTGACACTTATCAGATACCCAGCTGCTCTTTTTATCTCACAGACATGTTAAGAAAGCAATAAACTGACACATGTCATATTTACATTAGACCGCCACACCTAGCGTACAGTACTGCTGTAAACATGGTGATAAAACTATACAGCCCAGGTGTAATTGAGAATCTTGGAAAAGAAAAAAAAAAAAAATAATAATAATAATAATAAACTTTATTTGTATAGCACCTTTCATGACATGAAATGCAGCGCAAAGTGCTTTACAGAGCAAGAATACAGTTACAGTTACAACCAATTTAACAATAAAGCAAACAAAAAATAAAATAAAATAAAAGCAAAAGCATAAAACATTAAAATAGGCAATACAGTGAGGACTTAAAAATCAACCAAAGAGTCAGCTAAAAGCAAGAGTGAAGAAATAGGTCTTGAGCTGTGCTTTAAAGCTATCGACAGAGGCTGCCTGTTTTAGGTGTAATGGGAGTTTATTCCACACTGTTGGTCCGTAAAAGCAGAATGCTGCTTCACCGTATTTTTTATGTCATTTTAGGCACCTCGAGTAGGTCAGCACTTGAAGACCTGAGGGTCCGGTAATGAAAGAATAGATATCGTCTCCGTCTCGTGGAAACCACATAGGTCCAAAGCTGTTACTTTTCGGGATTAAAATTCAAAAGCGTCAAAAGTAGCAGATCTACAAGCTCGAAACACGTCGCGAACGCTGTCGGGCGTTCATTTACGAAAAAAACACCAAAACTTGGAATACGGAGATAAAGAGGTTTCTGCCCGACAGCAACGATATATGCTTTCGTCTTCACAATGAAGACAAAATGTGTCCCGGTTCGTTGTACGTCGCAGCTCTGCTTACAAAAGATAAATACAGGCCTACACACACACACACACACACAGCTCTGGTTTTGTATTCCAATAACGTCAAGGCAGGAGACACCGTACGCATACAAATCCTGTCTGTGTCCTTGACAGCTCCGAACCGAGCTCTAGTGCACACAGGGAAACTCTGGGTGGCCACTGACTAGGTCACTTCCCCACTAACCTCTCCCTCTGCCCCTCAGGCGGGCCAACCCCGGGAGGCAATCCCATTACCCACCCAGACAGACGCCTGTCTGCCTTGCGAGCATGCTCCCCGGGCCTGACAGATTGACAGACTGACAGGTCTCTTGACTGAGATTCTGTTAAGCGTATAAAGCACTTAAGGCACGGAGAGAGATTTGGTCAAATGTCACCTTGGTTCTCCTTGTCAAAATGGTGATTTAAAAAAAAAAATGGGTATTTCCTCCTCCAATCTTCTTTTTTTGTTTTTTTTACATATACGCAGTGGTGTAAAGTATCTAAGTACATTTACTCAAGTACTGTACTTAAGTACACTTTTGAGGATTTTTGACTTTACTGGAGTATTTCCCATTTTCTGTACTTTTACTTCTACTCCACTACATCTCAAGAGGCAAATAATAATACTTTTACTCCACTACAATTATTTGAAAACTTGATGTTATGAAACATACATTAACCACTTCAGCCCTGTTTTATACCTAGGCTATTTGAAAATCGCCGATCTACAAGCTTACAACGTGTCGCACCGTGACGCGTTGTGAGCTTGTAGATCTGCTATTTTCAAACATTTTAGTACTTTTACTTGTGTTACTTTGAGTACATTTTAATGCCAATACTTTTGTACTAGAAATAAATCTCCATCCATATGAAAATGCAAAAACGTGGGCGTCATCGCGAGACTGTCCTCTGACTGCCTGTCATCACCTGCAGTCTCACAAAGACAGCCCATGATGCAGCCCAATCAGAAGCTTACTCAGTGCTCTTGTGTGGATACCTCTATACAAGAATACGGCGAGCACATGGAAAAACAAGAGATCAGAGAACAGTGCGTTCGCCCCTCTTTTACTTCCCCGAACCGATTGTTTGACAACGGTTGCGATCATTCAAAGAGAGTTTTTGAGTGGTGCCAGCCACTCCTACACTTGACCGTGTGTGTGGGTCCGTCCGTCCGTCCGTTTGAGCATGGCCTCAACAGCTGCAGCTGATTGCAACACAAGGATGCAACCAGTTACACAAATTCAAAAGGCACAACTCTCTTCACACTGGGTGTGATTTTTATTCATACCCTTGTCTCATTAACGTCAGTGCATTCCATCGGTGCCTAGAACGTAACATATTACATAGCCTGTATAGACACCTGTTCCTCAATATGATGGGATAGTAAGCAACAACAAAAAAAAACCTCTGGCACATACTATGATGTGGCAGACAACTACTAACAACAGAACAAACTCTGTTTTTCTGGTCCACATGGCAATGCAAATGCGCATTTTTAAATGTCTTCACCATGAACAAAGTTATAGTTTTCAGGGGCCAAATACTCGTTTGCCTGTGGATGACAGGCCCAAACACAAAGAAAAGAAATGCGGTATGGACAGGGCCTGAATATTAGCTTGGTTAAAAAATGATATACACAGTCAAATCTGTTCATTTAACTCTGAGGGTTACCCTTACGAGACCCATAAGTGTATGTATATAACAACGAGGGCTACTTGGCTTAGCTTTTAATGGATGCAGATGATGGAATTTACACGGGAAGCACCTTTTTAAACATCCCCATGTAACTCAGTGCAGTGATTACAACATTACGCTGACAGGGCCGGGACTGGTGGTATGAGAAGCGATCCTTTAAATAAACATACGCGCATTTTGGGATTTAACTTGGGATGAATTCTCTATCGTCACCTGAGGGGATTCCTCGCCATCGGGGGCCGCAAGCCGCCGCAGCCAATTACCCGCTCATCTTCAGCTTTCTACACGCTGCGTCAAGCAAAGAGGCCTCTGCGACTTCCCCGCGTGCCCTTGTAGAAGAAGGGCAATCACCATGATGGAGCCACAGGCTTCAGCAAACCGTCCGGCATTAATATTAACGCCAAGCTACGTGACATGCCCAGATATCACTCCCATGAATATTGATGGGGGTATACGGCGCAGCTAGCTAAAGCGGACTGAAGTCATCAAGCAGCTGTCCTGGCTGACAGAGGAAGGGGGCGATCAGCCGGAAAAAAAAAACCCTGTCCCGCAGTGTGGCGTCAAGCGCTGTAGCCCGGGGGCAAGCAAGCATCTCGAGGCCCTCATCTCATTACAACGCAGCACCTTCAGCATCATCATTTATTTATGGGTGATTAGCTGGGATGACACTCAAGAGGCCACTCACAGCTTCAAGTACACACGTTCCAACAGAACGGATAAACTATTGCTTTCCCGTTTCCTTAGAGACTCTCCCCCTCACACACACACACACACACACACACACGCTCGCACATACGTGCATCACCACCACCGCCAACTGTGCTGGAACGCAGCTGACGGTTGGCCTTGCCAACATGGCAAACGGCACCGATAAACACGAGGACGGAAAAGAAAGGAAAGAGAAGAAAAAAACACATGAAACATGAAGCACGCGGGCGCACATCTCCCACTCTTTTTGACACGCTGCCAGGTGGCGGCTTGCAGTCGATTCTGCCTCAGAATGGCAGGGGCAAGCTTGGAGATAGGGGGTATATAAATAGCCCCCGGAGGAGCACGAGGAGAGGTCGGACCTGAAGGAAAGCATTTCACACCGCATTCCTGCTCGACACACCACAAACCGGACTGTCCAAACACACAGCCATGCATGGCGCTTTCTCTGTGCTTATACGGCCATGGAGGTTCAGGAGCGCCGGCTTGGCCCTCAAGAGCATCTCTCTCTCTCTCTCTCTCTCTCTCTAAAAGTATCAATACTGCAATACAGAAATACTCCGTTACAGGTAAAAGTCTGGAATTAAAAAATATACTTGATTAAAAGTACAAAAGTATTGGCATCAAAATGTACTTTAAGTACGAAAAGTAAAAGTAGTCATTATGCAGAATGTGCCATATCACGTTTTCAAATGTATATAAATCTTTTGAAAATAGCTGATCTACAAGCTCACAATGCGTCGCGATGCGACGCATTGTGAGCTTGTAGATCGGCTATTTTTTCAAATGGCTGAAATGCATATAGGGCTGAGGGGGTTAATGTATGTTGTGTAATAATAATCAAAAAATCTTGAAAGTAACTAGTAACTAAAGTTTTCAAATAATTGTAGTGGAGTAAAAGTACAACATTTGCCTCTGAGACGTAGTGGAGTAGAAGTAAAAGTATTGGAAATTGGAGATAGTCAGGTAAAGTACAAATACCTCAAAATGTTACTCAAGTACAGTACTGATCTCGCATCTGATCTCGCCCCCACATGAGGATTGGTTAAAGATTTGCCTCCAGGGGCCTGTCGTTCGTTGTATATTCCCTTTCTCCATCCCTCCTGATTTACAGCACACTTCATGCACATGTCGAGGAAATCCCCCCCCCCCAAACACACACACACACACACACACACGCACACCACCATCAATTCATGCACATGTCGAGGGAACACCCCCCCCCCCTCCCCCGGTGAAATAGAACCTGTGTTTTTCCATGTCATCTACGTGATTTCAATTAGGACAGATCGGCGGCTCTCGTTTGGTAGTCCAAGTCAAGCACATCACACGCGCCTCATAAATGACTCCCAAGTTAAAGCGAGGGAAGAGAGAGAGAGAGAGAGAGAGAGAGAGAGAGAGAGAGAGAGAGAGAGAGAAGTGGACTGTTTCCTCTCTCTAAAAGATTGGCCTTTCCTCTCCGGGGGGAGACATAAATTCAGCTCTATCACTCTGTTCACGATGGAACATGAGGTTCGTTTTCAAAACGAGTAGTAACTATGTGGTTCGGACAGTAATCTCTGCGAAACCGCGATTTCAGCCGGACAATCATTCACTACGTCGGGTTAATTATCGTCGCGCTGTTTGCTCGGGATTAGCCCCGTAACCCAGACGATGGCTGTTTTTAATAGATAACCAGAGTGTGATAGGGACCCTTAAACAGCCAGACACCGACCAAACGCTGGCTATTGGTTCAGTGGCTTTTAGATCAACAACCCAGGAAACATCCATCACAAAAGTGTCTTAACTCATTATAAGACCTGAGGCAGGTTCTACAAATGCCTTCTAAACCAGTAGTTGTCACACTTTCAAAAATGTTTAAAAAATAGGAGATGTAGATGAGGTTGTATATCTACTGTTTTTGAATAGCCAATAAAAAGCTAAAATCACAAAGGATTTCCCGGTTTTAATGGGTGAATGTGCACCTGACGCATATGATGTGAGTTTGCACAGTTTGACGCTTAAAAAAAACAACATCTGTCCAAATCCTCCAGGTTAGCAAATCGGCATCAGCGGAAAAGATGGTTAACCTAAATTCATGCAGGAATCACTGGAAGAAACGGTAACGCGGGAACTCTGAAACAAGTTGAGCTTTCACAGGCCCCACTGCACACGAACGATGTTGGCAAAGAAAGCCAAATATGTGCCCCGAGACTCCGCTCGGGCTCGCTCTAACGAAAACAAAAAAGAACCCTGACTCGATTCAACCCCTCTATGCAAAAAAAACAGCCGCGCTGCAGAAGCGCAGCCTTGGTGGGTTTGGGGAGCGGAATCCACCAGAAAAAGCCCCGTTCCGCGCGCCCATTCCTAAGTGACTCCCAGAACCGCAACTGCAACTTTTCCATGGCATCACTCCGGACAGTGGGATTAAAATCCCATCATTAAATGGCAGCTCTGCAAGAAAAGAGGAGGCGGGGATGGAGAGAGAGGAGAGGAGAGGTCGGGCGAACAGCTGGGAGCAGGCAGCAGCCAAGTCTTCTCTCTTTTTCTCTCTCTCTCTCTCTCTCTCTCTCTCTCTCTCTCTCTCTCTCTCTCTCTCTCACCCCTGCTTTTGTTTTCACTGGAACAACGGGGGAGAAAAAAAAGAGGAGGACACTTTCCTTTTTAACAGCCTTTTGTTCGGGCGAGAACAAGACATTTCCGTTCACTGTTTCGAAAAGACTTGTTGAAGCCGACGCTGACATTTGCACGCTTTTTTTGCGGTCCGGGTAACGCTACACGTACCACAGACCAGACTTCCAGGTGTTAACGCGTTTACAGATAGGCCTCTGGCTGTATTTTGAAATTCAAGCAGGTACGGTTGGATTTAATCACCGTCTGGAGGTGCTTTTGGACAAGAATCAAACTTGACAAAGGTGCTTGCCATTAGCAGCCAATTAGTGTGGCTCCATCTTCCCACTGATACAGATTACTGTGTCCAACTGCCGGAATAAATGATAATCAAGTAGTGACTAATGAATGTGGTACCACTAATAAGTGTGTATTCGTGCGCGCACACGCACACACTCACTCATATTCCCCATCCAACACATGCACTTTTATCCTTTTACAAGCAGGCAAGGACATGCAACACAATCTATGGTATGGTAGTCTACACTATACAAGTACACGACCTCAGCATGCAATTCTACATGCAAGAATTTGTTACATTAGCACAAGTTGGGGAAAAAAGTCCAGTGTCTTCTTTCTCGCTGCTGCAGTCGAATAGAAAATGTTCCCTTTCTCTCTCTCTCTCTCTTTGAAATCAAACGTACAGGTCATTTGTGGGACGTGGGTGGACGTGGGTGGATGTGGAAGAGGGAGGTAGATATTTTTTGTAACATCAAACTGCTTTCCAGCAATGACCTCTATGTCTGAGACGCAGAACACATTATTTATTCATTAAGTGACTTGCTCCATAAAGTGACACTGGAAGTGAAGTGGAGCCACTGAAGGGAAAGGTTTTCCAAGATGGAAAAATCGAGGCCAGTAAAGACTACTACCTTTACTGTGGTGTAAAGTAACTAAGTACATTTACTCACGTACTGCACTTATGTCAAATGTTAAAAAGGTATTTTTACTTGAGTATTTACAATGTTCAATACTTCTTCTACTCCACCTCAGAGGCAAATATTGTACTTTTACTCCACTACAATTATATGAAAACTTTAGTTACTAGTTACTTTGAAGATTTTGATTATTATTTCAAAACATACCTTAACCACTTCAGCCCTATATATATATATACTCCGGCCATTTGAAAATAGCCGATCTACAAGCTCACAATGCATTGCGATGTGACACATTGTGAGCTTGTAAATCTGCAACTTTTAAAAACATTTATACATTTTGAAAACTTGAAACGGGACATTTCTGCGTAATGAGTACTTTTACTTTGGTACTTCAAGTATAGTTTGATACCAACACTTTTGTACTTTGACTCAGGTACGCTTTTAATACAGGACGTTTACTTACAGAGTAAATCTACATTTCAGTGTGATACTTTTACTTAAGTATAAAACATGTGAGTACTTCTTCCATCACTGCCTATGCAGTACTGTTGTACTCCAAGGCAAACAATTATGAGCAGTAGCCTATGTAAAGTCCTGTCATTGTTTGATACTTGGGCTATACTTTGCTATCCTTTTTAGAGCTGCCATGGCCGTTGCCCACTGACTCTGTAGCAGTGGTGTAAAGTAACTAAGTACATTTACTTAAGTACAATTTTGAGGTATTTGTACTTTACTTGAGTATTTCCAATTTCCAATACTTTTACTTCTACTCCACTACATCTCAGAGGCAAATATTGTACTTTAACTCCACTACAATTATTTGAAAACTTTAGTTACTAGTTACTTTTCAGATATCAATTATTACATTATGAAACATACATTAACCACTTCAGCCCTATTTTATACCTAGGCTATTTGAAAATAGACGATCTACAAGCTTGTAGATCTGCTATTTTCAAACATTTTAGTACTTTTACTTTTGGTACTTTAAGTACATTTTGATGCCAATCCATTTGTACTTTTACTCAAGTGAATTTGGAATTCTGGACTTTTGCTTGTAACAGAGTACTTTTATATTGCAGTATTGGTACTTTTACATAAGTAAAGCATTTGAGTACTTTTTCCACCGCTGACTCTGCAGTCAGCTGCATGAAGCCCATGCAGACATTATTCATGATCCCGCCTTGCTTGGCCCCTGTTCTTATGCTAATCCACAGTGACCCGTAGGCCCACTAACCCAATCAATCCATAATGACCACAGGAGAGCTGCACAGCAACAAAGACCTGCAGCTAGAGAAGGCAACTCTTACACTGGTCAGTCAGCTTGACCAATGCTCCTCCACACAGCAATAGATGGATGGGTGTGTGTGTGTGGAGGGAGAGGTCGTGTGTGTGTGTGTGTGTGTGTGTGTGTGTGTGTGTGTGTGTGTGTGTGTGTGTGTGTGTGTGTGTGTGTGTGTGTGTGTGTGCCAGAGAGAAACAAGCAACCAGGTCTATGAAAACAAGCTAAAAAAAAAGAAGCTTCACGAGCCCTTTAAACCTATTTGAAAATAGCCGATCTAAGCTCACAATATTTCCCCAAAAGAACAAAAACAAATCTAGAGTAAAATGTGGAATATTTTTGTAACATTTTGACAACACAAATCTTGTATGGGGGTCCACCTCCTGGCATAAACATGTTTTCAGATGGGGGTCTGCAGACAAAATGTGTGTGTGGGAGGGGGGGGGGGGGGGGGGGTTGTAAACAGAGTGGGGGGAGATTCGGGTGCGACCGTTTTAACCGCTGTGCCCACCTCTCAATTTTAAAAAGGAAAAAAGTAGGCTAAGTTTGTAATGGTTTGAGGTCTAGCCTCACACACACACACACACACACACACACACACACACACACACACACACACACACACACAGCTCTCTTCAAATGGAGAGGAAAACGGTATAGGCAGTAGAAATGTCACTGATCACACATAGCCTTGGATCAAGAAAGACTATCATAGATGTATTTAATCGATTCTGACATTTGCATAATCTAGATACATGACAGTAAAAGTCAGACAGCCCAAAGTTACCTCTGTTTATTATTTTTCACTCACACTTAGGCATGTGATACGGGATAAAACATGAGCAATTCATGACATTTAACCGTTATTTTAGCGTAGCAGCCGCTCTTCACTGTGACTGTAGTTTAAAGCCCCGGACGGACTAGATGGTTGTGTGCGGGGGTCGGGGGGTCTCGGGACAAACCAGGCACCAGGTCAGTCAGCTCTTCAGCAACGACACGCACTAAATAACGGACCGATTCTCCTTACCTTCTTTACAAACTAGAAGCGATCGGAGCCCTTCATCATCATCATCATCATGTCCCCATCATCGGTGTATAGTTTGAACCCGTGTCTTGCTCATTGCTGGGTCTGATCACACCATTCCTTTGGCCACAGCAGTTAAATCCCCGATCTGACCGTGTCTCTCTCTGGTAGATCTGTGCCTATACGACGCAAAGCTGATCTGTCTGTCTGTCCCACCACGATCAACCCCCCCCCAAAAACGCCCCGTTTGTTAGTGTTAGCCCCCCTCTCTCCGCAAACACATCCACCAAAGCGCCGGGATTCTTCTCCTTGGAAGTGGTGATCTGATGTGCGATCGCGGTGGTCTCGAAAGAAAAAGCCCAAATACGTGTTTTTACGCACAAATCCCCCACCAATAGCTGCAAAAAAAGTCCAAGGTCCCAAAACGACCAAATCCAGTTCATATAATGCAATCCAAACCGAAAGAAACGTGGAAATATCTTCTTCTTGGGTGTAGGCTAAACACTAGTAAGCAGTGCAGATCCGATCCATTTGGGTAGATAGTAGATATATAGTTTGTTCCAGTGCGCAGGGAGCGCAGTGACTGACTGGCTGCACGGAGAGAGGACTGGAGTGAAGACAGTGTTGCCAGATTGTGTGAGAGAAGTAAGCAGCCCGGGTCTAGGAAAACAAGCCCAAAAGAAGCGACTGTAGGCTACACAGTGGTGGAAAAAAGTACTCAAATTCTTTACTTAAGTAAAAGTACCAATACTGCAATATAAAAATTATATATATATAAAAATACTCTGTTACAAGTAAAAGTCCAGAATTAAAAATGTACTTGAGTAAAAGTACAAAAGTATTGGCATCAAAATGTACTTAAAGTACTAAAAGTAAAAGTACTAAATATTTGAAAACAGCAGATCTACAAGCTCACAACGCGTCGCGTTGTGAGTGATTGGCTATTTTCAAATAGCCTATGTATAAAATAGGTTTAAAGTGGTTAATGTATGTTTCATTATATCATAATTTATATCTGAAAAGTAACTACTAAAGTTTTCAAGTAAATGTAGTGGAGTAAAAGTACAATATTTGCCTCTGAGATGTAGTGGAGTAGAAGTAAAAGTATTGGAAATTGGAAATACTCAAGTAAAGTACAAATACCTCAAAATTGTACTTAAGTACAGTACTTAAGTAAATGTACTTAATTACTTTCCACCACTGAGGCTACATGAGACCTTTAGGCTTTAAACCAACCAATCGACAATTTAAAAATAGCCGATCTGATTGATTGAATATTTTACCAGAGAAAAATGCAAACAGCACGAGTTTAACAACACAAAACTTATCACCCATGGCACAACATATTTTCAGATGGGGATATATGCCTATGGGATATGCGGACAATAACCTTAATATGAAAATGTTTGAGAACCACTGGTTTAAAAACGACATTCAGAAACAAGCCGCCCCCCAAAAAACGCAACCCTCAACTAAACAATATGTACAAGCTACAGGAAAAAAAAGAAGCTCAAAGTCGCTTATAATAAGCAGACCTGGCAACGCTGACTGGACGAGCGGATCGAGGAGCGGTTTCTCCTCGCTGGCTGCCCCTCCCCCTCCCTGTATTCTAATAACCCAGTGTGACGTCACCAAGTCACCGTCCTAACATTGCTATAATTAGCGTTGTGAATGACTGGTGTTTTTTTGGCGTCATTTACATGTTAAAGTAAACCCCCCCCCCCCCCCCCCAAAACCAGTGAGTTTTTGCTTTGCCCCGGAGCTATATCGGCCTGAATGGCAAAAAAAGAGAGCCCCCCCCCGCAGGACGCTGCGTTTTGAAAGGAAAAGGAGCCATGAATGAGCTGCCGTAAACAAAACGGCGGTGTTTAACATAACACATGGCCATTAGCAGGAGAAAGGACACCATGGCTTACAAACAGAACCAGTTAAAGTTCCTTAAGACTGTGTTGTAGTGCATTGAAAAGGTCACTCGCAGTATCAAAGAGCATTTTAAAGTGCTAAATAGCATTTAACAACAGTAGTAGTGAGTCTATTCACTGACTGCTTTAACTTTGTCTAACATTATGAGTTCTGCATGAGCCTATAAGCCTGCTGGCACAGATATCCAACACTAAAGTTAACAGTCACAGGCCTAGTGCTGGGCCTTATGGACAAAATCTAATGGGCCTATTATATATAATATATAACAATATTTTTGAACAAATAACCTACCTCGATACTGATATCGTGATGATAACATCTTATCGTGACTATATGCTATTTGTCTTTATTTGTTTAAAAAATAACAAGCTCACAGCGCACACATCGCAAAATTGGCAATATTTGCTACTCTTGCATGACAGTCTTGTACGACAAAGTAGGGTATTAATTAACCACAAATGTTGAAATATGCAGATACAGTATGGTTTCTGCCCGACATAGACATTATTATGGTCCCAAAATAAAGCAAATACAGTTGAACCCATTAAAACCGGCAAAGCATCAGTATCATTTTAGATTTTTGCGTTGGCTATTCAAAAATAGCAGATATACAAGCTCACAGCTTGTACATCTGCTATTTTTGAACATTTTTGAAAAATCTTGAAAGTGAAAAGAACTACTGATTTACAACGCATTTGTAGAATTGGCCTCAGGTCTTAATGGGTTAAACATGATGTATACTGTCTGTTGTGTGGTAAGACTGCATTCATCTAGCGTTATTTCTAGTCATCTGACCGCTCAAATATGCTTTACAATGTAATGTCAGCCATTCACACACACACACACACACACACACACACACACACACACACACACACACACACACACACACACACACACACACACACACACACACACACACACACACACACACACACACACACACCACAATGATGGAACACAGTTACACATTGTGTTACACGCGGTAGGCCTACATAATATCCACATGGCAACAGCGGAAGAAACCATGCAAGGCACTGGCAACCCTCCTCACCATGGAACACCTTAGTTGTTCAGTGTCTTGCTCAAGGACATGCCAGGTCAGGAGGAGCCTGGGATCGAACCAGGAACCTTCAGGCTCCCAGACGGCCCTTTTGTACCTCCTGAACCACTGCCACTCAATCACACAGAATACAAGCATGTTTCCACTGCTGTGCTTTCATATTCGGTGCTGGTGAGGCTACCCATTTGGATCACTGGTTGGCATTTTAATGTCAAACAGGCAACATGTGTTCTGTGGGAATTATTATGAGTGTGTCCATAAACTTTATAAAGTTTATGGACGCTCATAATAATTTATGACAGAGAACATCTAATCACATACTGGTGCAATTATTAGGCTACATTAAAATGCCACCCAGGGGTGAGCTTTTTTCCAAATTAACAGTCGATATCGATATGCATGTGCGCAGTCAGGAAAACCTGACTACTGGCGTGAACACCCCAATTGTTCTCTGACAGATTACCACCATCTTGGTCTATTTTGGTCCCCCACTTAATCTCCCGCACACTCGCATGCCTGTAATGCCCCGCAACGCAATCTGTGCTTGTTCTCACAATAGGAGAGCGTTTAACAATATCCTGCTGCTGTTGATTATTTGCTTATTTGTCTTTTGCAGAAATGTGTCAAGAGAAGGGTGGGAAAAGTCTAAATCCCCCCCCAAATAAGAGCTTGCTGGCAAGCAACACTGAACAGATTTATGGACGATTTCAAAAAGGCAAGTTGGAGGATGGATGGAATGGAAGTGGGTTAGGGACTAATTAAATCAAGATTTGTGCTAGTTTTTCTTCTTTCTTTTTTCATCTTAAAATCCCCCTCTGGTGCATGCGTGGAAAAAATACAGGAGAAAGGGAGGAAGTAAAGAAAAATAAGGGGAAAAAGCCGTCTTTGAAAAAATCAGCCGGGGGACAAACTATACGCGAGGAAGAATATTCTAAGACTGCTGAAAATAGCCGATGCACGGTAAAAAAAAATCCATTTGTAAACCTGATATCCATTTGTAACCCTGAGAGTGAGCCATTTGGTTACATGTGTACACCCGCAGAGTTAAAGTAACTCTTACAGTGTGGCTCCAAATGAGGACACTGTGAGGACACCAGCGCGCGGTCTCTTCTGAGTGACTTCCCTAGAGTTAGCCTGAAGGCTCGCTTCGCTTCATAGTGAAAGCCGTCTCTCTCTCTCTCTCTCTCTGGCCTGGATTCCCCCCTCGCTCACACGTGGCGGGACGGCTCTTGCTATACTTCTTAAGTCTCACACAGAGGAACATAGAATCCTGGCCCCCTTACAAACACAAGAGTATCAATTACAGTCTGGCCTGTACTTAGGGCCTCTCTCCACAGGTTTTTATGAGGATCCCTAAGTGACAGCGTCCTACAACCACGGAACGGGTCAACTGGTTTGGGGCCTGCCGTTCTCTCCAATAAGCGGTGCCCTTTCCCCCAATAAACCGGTCTCAGGGCTGCGGCGAGTCGTTGAAAATGTCGTGCCGAGGGCCGAATAACAACGCACCGAGGCCAGCTTTGGGGGACATGCCACAGATAGCATTGACTTGGCTCTTGGCATGCGCAGAGAGCCTCTGCTTGGTAATTTTAGACGGCGAGCCAAACAGGTTTACTCCCTTCCGAAGCATGCATAAGCATATCGGGGCCTTTTGTGGCTATATCAAAGCACAGGATGAGCGATATTGTGTGTACTTGCTGCCCCTGAGGCCGCGAACCAATCTTAATCATTTAGAAAAGTCGCAGGGTCTCACAAGGATCTTATCATGCCAGAACATTATTCAAGTCATACCAGGAGAAGGAACTGATTTATGTACTCTCCCCCCCATAGGATATGAAATAAAACAAAAACACTCCTGCTAAAACGAATCCCATAATCGAGATATCAAATGTGTCCAGCGCCGGCCCAAAATGACCCTCCCTACGCTTTTTTCCTCCCTAAATCAGCTTTTTCGAGAACCCAAACCTCTTCTCCCCTTTCATGTAGCAAATGCTGATAGCTATCATTCTAGAGTCAACACCAAGGCAGCTGGGACTTCTACCCAACAGCTGATAGCCAAGACATGGTGGGAGGGAGAGGGAGGGATGGAGGGAAGGAGAGAGAGAGAGAGAGAGAGAGAGAGAGAGAGAGAGAGAGAGAGAGAGAGAGAGAGAGAGAGAGAGACTATACACTCTTTCTGGTGTAGCTGCCTCTGTGGAATTAGAGAGAACCAACCACATTTTTTATGCTGGAGTGAGAACGTGACAGGGGCAAGGTTTGAAGATCAACCGTTCAGCCAGACCAGTTCTGCGGGAAGCAAGTATGTTCTGGTATTCCACTTGAGCAAGGCATCGTTTGGGCTCGTCGTCGGTGTCATTCCAGAACTCTCTTTTTGCCATCACAGTTCTGCCGGCCTCTACACCGGGCTGTATAGCGTCAGTATAGCCCGACTAACCTCTCCATAAAGCGGATTTAGCGTGACACAACGCTGGGGGAGGAGGGGGAGGGGGGGGGTCATGGTTTCTTAACTCAAGAGCCCCTCTGTCACAGCCGTCCCGGCAGATAAGTGGCCATTATTCACTTCGTGTTGAACATTAACTGGATTAATTCTACTCCGGCTGAAGGGTGAAATTGTATTTGTCCGAAGGGAGGAAACCGGGGAAATGAGCAGAGTAGCCAGCTTGGCTGAAATTCTAATTAGCTCGGGGGGGTTCGTTCGTTAGCACACAAACTCTGTTTCCCCCTCTGTGCGACTCCGTCCCCCCCCCCCCCCTGTCCTTCTACGTGGCCTTGCAGAGTGCACACACACACACACAGGTCTGGGTATGCCATTAAGCTACAGAGAGAAGGAGGGGAGAGAGAGAGAGAGAGGCAGAGGAAAATAAAGAGCGAGTGCTTGGACATTGGAGGGGCTGGCCGAGGGCACACGGGTGACCTTGCGGACTGACTCCTCAAGGGGGACCGGGGCTATTTCGGCTCCTCCTGGCCCACTTCCACCAGGGCTCTCTCTCTCTCTCCACCACAGCGCAGAGGGGAGAAACGAACTCCCATTCCCTCCATCCGTCCGTCCGTCCGTCTGTCCATCAGGCTATCCATCTCCACCGGTAGACAGATAACAGCGGGCCTCCGTGGGCTTAGGCCCTTGGTTCTCAAAGTGGGGTCCGGGGACCCCTAGGGGTACTTGAGGGGGTTCCAGGGGGTCCCCAGCTAAATGATGGACAGGAACCAAATGGACCCTTATGGTTCTGTAACTCTGAGAGTGTACAAATGGAACCAAATGGACCCTAACGGGTCCATTTGGTTCCATTTGTACACTCTCAGAGTTAAATTAACATTGAATTTTACAATATGAATTGGGGTCCCAGAGATATAAATGCCATTAAATGGGGGTCCGTAGCCTAATGCATGTTAAACTGGGGGTCCTTGAAATTAAAATGGTTGAGAATCACTGCTAGAGAGCCATAAAAACCTTCTCTTATTGGGGTCCCTGGCTTATCTTTTCAAATGGGGGTCCGTGGGGTAATAAGTGTCAATTTGGGGGTCCTTGACATGAAAAAGTTTGAGAACCACTGGCTTAGGCTACAGTACAAGGCTCCGTTCTCCAGGTTTCTGCCGCACATACGCACACCCTTCAACGGCAGCGTTTCACCCAGGCGTGTGGATTCTGATTCGTAAAGCACAACTGGGTCAACGTTGCATGTTCTTTGAAGAGTAGTGAGGAACGGGCAGTGGTGGGAAAAAAGTACTCAATCGTTTTACTTAAGTAAAAGTATCGATGCTGCAATATAGAAGTACTCCGTTACAAGTAAAAGTCCGGAATTCAAAATGTACTTGAGTAAAAGTACAAAAGTATTGGTAACACGATGTACTTAAAGTACCAAAAGTAAAAGTACTAAAATCTCTGAAAATAGCAGATCTACAACGCGTCGCGATGCTTGTAGATCGGTTATTTTCAAATAGCCTATTTATAGAATAGGGCTAAAGTGGTTAATGTATGTTTTGTAATGTAATAATTTGTATCTGCAAAGTAACTCGTAACTGTTTTCAAATAATTGTAGTGGAGTAACAAGTACAATATTTGCCTCTGAGATGTAGTGGAGTAGAAGTAAAAGTATTGGAAATTGAAAATACTCAAGTAAAGTACAAATACCTCAAAATTGTAATTATGTACAGTACTTAAGTAAATGTTACTTAGTTACTTTCCGCCACTGGGAACAGGGTCATAGGGGTGTGAGGACTTTATGTAGAGGAGGCACGGGGACACGAGGAATGGCCGAGCGAGAGACAATGAAAAATGAGTTTGACATTTATATTGCTCCCCCATATTCACATCTTTAGGCAGTGGTTGTCAAAGTGGGGTCCGGGCACCCCCCCCCACCCACACAGAGGTCCTTGAGGAGGTTCCAGGGGCCCCCCCCCCAGCCAAGTATGATAATATAGCGTCAAAATCAGTTCAGCCACTTTAACCCTATACATACATCTGCTATTTTAACACATTAAGACCTGAGGCCGATTCTAAATCAGTATAGTTCTCACACTTTCAAGATTTTTCAAAAATGTTCAAAGATAGCAGATGTACAAGCTTCGCGCCGCGCTGCGAGCTTGCACATCTGCGAGCTTGCACATCTGCTATTTTGGAATAGCCTACGCTAAATCTGAGTTCAAATACAAGCTCACAACGCCTGTTGATAGCTGGAGCTGCCGTTTTCAAAGAAATCTTGACACATCTGTATGTATGTTTTGAAACATTTTACAACACAAATCGTGTATAATGGGGGTCCCTGGCACACACTATTTTCTGATGGGGGGGGGGTCCGCAGTCAAATACACACGAACTTGGGGGTCCTTGACATGAAAAAGATCGACCTAAAGAATGCAAAGAGACCTTTGTAAAGAACAGATAATTGCAGCTCTCCCGTTTTGCGCGAGAAAAGACGCCTCTCATATAAGCATAACACAGAATCTCATTTCCCTTTCCCATGACACAGAAATATCTGAATGAACCGCCTACTTACTGCACAGCAGAAAATGGGTGTCTAAAAATGGAGCCCATAAGGGTATATGGGAGTGTGAAAAGTGACCCGTAATGGACCCTTACGGCTCCATTTTTACACAGCCAGAGTCAAACTGAAGCTCATATAACGTCCTCCCACATCTCGCGCCCACCGGCCCCATACAGCCACGTCTCTGACTCAGCGCGCTCATTCATTCAGCCTCCGCTGATGTTCATCTCCCTCACCTAGTGATTATGAGGCCCAGATGAGAGCCGTGGGAGTTAGCCAACGCTCTCTCTCTCTCTCTCTCTCTCTCTCTCTCTCTCTCTCTCTCTCTCTCTCTCTCTCTCTCTCTCTCTCTCTCTCTCTCTCTCTCTCTCTCCTGCTGTGAGCTTGTATACCTGCTATTTTTGTGAACCACTGTTCTAAATCCTAAGAGTTTTCAGAAAAACCTACAGTATGTTGCTATATATATATATATATAGCTCAAATCTAAAATGTCACTGATGCTTTCCAGCTTTTAATGGGTTAACCAATTAAGACCTGAGGCCGCATCTAAAAAAATTCCAAATCCTAACAATTTTTCTGAAAAAAATATACAAAATTAATTTTCACGATTTTTCAAAAATAGCAGATCTACAAGCTCATAGCGCGGCACACATTTGGTTCCATTTGTACACTCTCAGAGTTACAGACCCATAAGGGTCCATTTGGTTCCTAACTATCTGTCATTTAGCTGGGGACCACCTGGAATCCCTTCCAAGGACCACTGGTTGAGAACCACTGGGTTAAAGGACCACTTCACCCATTTTCAACCTACCTTCACATAATTGAACGTCACTAACGCTCGTTATAAGATGTCAACCAATTATTGCGTCTACTCGCCCTGCGTCTTCATGGGAGGGCTGTGGACGGTTGATAGCTGCCAGTGACATCATCATTATTAATGCAAGATCAATGGCTTTTTTTTAATTTCAGCATTCTAACTTTTCCAGGGAGAGAAAGGCTGAAGTTTCCATTAGCTTGGAATCCCCGTCGATAATGTCATTGGCATGTTTCTGAACTGTCCCCGGCCCCACCGATGACACACAGAGTTGAAGTTGGGCAATCCTATAATGAGGACCAGTTACTATACGAAGATACGGTTGAAAGTGTCCCTCTAACCACAGTGCTGGCTCTTCTGCAGTGGTGTAAAGTAACTAAGTACATGTACTCAAGTACTGTACTTAAGTAAAATGTTGAGGTATTTTCACTTCACCGGAGTATTTCCAATTTGCAGTACTTTTACTTCTACTCCACTACATCTCAGAGGCAAATATTGTACTTTTGTAATTTTACTCAAGTGTATTTAGAATTCCGGACGTTTACTTGTAACAGAGCATTTCTACGTTGCAGTATTGATACTTTTACTTAAGTAAAACATTTAGCAGCCTACTTTTTCCACGGCTGCTCTTCTGTCATTAACCACAAGGCTTGGCTGAATTCTATTTCTAGCCCTCGGTAACAAATCACCATGCATGCCCTCGTCCGAGCGGCTGCTACTCGCCATGCGGAGTGACCAGATGTTCCATTAATAATGGATATTAGCATCCTCATTAAGTCGGACCACGGTCGCCACGCGGTGGCAGCCACCGCGGCGCGTTGAAACGTGAGCTTACCCCAGTCTTGTTGTTTTGTGCGAGGGAGGGCCCACATGAAGCTAAGCCAACACAATAGCCATTGATAGCCTTTTTCCTCGACACATTAAAAGTACAATGGCAGAAGCAAAGGCGAGTCAAACCTATCTATGAGGACGTGAGGTGAGAAGACGCTATTTGAGCAGCGCGTGTTGAATGTGGAAAAACGTTGTTGATTAAGCGTCCGAAGAGGCTTGCACGATAGAGTGAATTTTGTGTTAAATCAAAGATCCGTAATACTGGACATTTCAAAGTAGGACAAAGACAAATAATTTAAGAGACAAAAGTGAGGAGGATGGAAAGGGTAAAGAATCAAGAATCATGAGGTCATGCGTCCAGGAAAAAGCTGTAAAATGTTGGTCCGCAAGAATGTGCAACATTCACAGCTAGAGGGTCCTGGGTTTGATTCCCGCCGGGGACTCTGGGGGGCGTGTTCTCTCCTCCGCGTCATCTTCACCCATACCCTGGGTGGGGTTGGTGAAACGGCCTACTCTGTGTGGAGTTTGCATGCTTCTCCGCGTGTCCCCTAGGGTAGGTACCCTCACAAAAAACATGCAGTAATCCTGGTCTCTATACTGCCTCCCCCTGGTCAGCCAGGGCGCCTGATGGAGGGGAAAAGGAACTGGTTGGAATAACGTGTTCCTTCCACGCGCTACGTCCTACCGGGGAAACTCCCCCCCGTTAGGTGATAAGAAGCGGCCTGCTCACTCCTCATGCATCGAAGGAAGCATGAGCTCAGTTCTGGGCTCTCCCCAGGCTGGAAGAGGGAGAGTAGCACCCATGATTACATAGGCAATTGGCACTGGGTGAAAAAATGGTTTATAAAATCGTGGGATAAACATTTTGTCAATACATTACACACACGGTAAGAATACTAAGATTGGTACAGTATGCAATGAATAAAAAAAAAATAAGGGGAATGAGCAATAAAGTCGAAAATCTGTTAAGTACTGTACCATAGAGGGACACAGTCGTATACGACAAAGTTTGAAGTCAGGTACTATAACTTCAGACATGAGATGAGATGAAAAATAAAGACAACTGACGACCTAAACAGTCAGGGTTTTATAGCATTAAACCCTAGATGCCAAGGCGGTGGTTTTGGGCTGCAGTTTCTCCAGAGTGTTCTCCTATAATGGTTTTAAGCCCAAACTTTGACTTAAATAAACCCTCAACACTCGACGCTGCCATGTTTAAATATTTAGTTTGAGAGGGCCGGTGGTGGAGGGAGAGGGGAGAGGGAGAGGGAGAGGGAGAGAGAGAGAGAGAGAGAGAGAGAGAGAGAGAGAGAGAGAGAGAGAGAATCGGTCTGCCAAACAGCAGTGGTTGAAAAAGTACTCAAATGCTTTTCTTAAGTAAAAGTATCAATACTGCAATGTAGTACACAAGTAAAGTCCGGTAATCAAAATTTGCTTGCGTAAAAGTACAAAAGTATCGGCATCAAAATATACTTAAAGTACCGAAAGTAAAAGTACTCATTATGCAGAATGTATCATGTATAAAATCGAATGTAATACAATCTTTTGAAAATAGCAGATCTACAAGCTCACAATGTGTCGCACCGCTACGCACTGAGCTTGTAGATCGGCTATTTTCAAATAGCCAAAGTTTAGATAGGGATGAGGTGGTTAATGTATGTTTTGTAAAAATAATTCAAAATCTACAAAGAACTAACTAAAGTTTTCATACAATTGTAGTGGAGTAAAAGTACAACATCTGCCTCCGAGGTGTAGTGGAGTGGAAGTAAAAGTATTGTGTAAAAATAAAAATACCTCAACACTGTACTTAAGTACAGTTACTTTACACCACTTGGAGAGAGAGCGAGAGCGAGAGCGAGAGAGAGCGAGAGAGAGCGAGAGCGAGCGAGAGAGAGAAAGCGAGAACGAGAGCGCGCGCGAGAGAGAGAGCGAGAGAGAATGGGTCTGCCAGACAGCTAGAGCCTGGCCTGAGGGCCCGCCATCCATTCTGTAATGGCGTAGAATCTCGGGTCGAGAACACAGCGCTCCGCTTATGTCAACCTCCATGTCAACCTCCAGCCCTCGGGTTTAGCGTTGCAATTTGTTATCAACACAATTGAACCCAGTGGCAGAACATTTCTTCTTTCGGCACGTTGAATGTTCGCCGTTTGACTTCTCCCTCGCATGACCTATACAGCTGGCTAAATGTTTGGGTGTGTGCGTGTATGCGTGTGTGTGTGTGTGTGTGTGTGCGTGCGTGTGTGTGTGTGTGTGGCGTTCAACCAAAAAATATGAATGAGACCAAAATATTTAGACACTAGTCTAATGTGCCTTCTACAGGCTGTCGTGTTTTCATTTGAGCCATTTCCACAGAACCTATAAACTTTGGAATATAGAGAACTGATCATCAATCTTACATATCGTCTCTGTCGGATGGAAACCTCATATATCCAACACTGTTACTAGTCAGGATTGAAATTCAAAAGCGTCAAACGTAGCAGATCTACAAGCTCTAAACGCGTCGCTTCGCGTAGTATGATCAAGTAGGGCGTTCATTTACATAAAAACACAGAAAGTTAGAATATATATATGGAGATTAGAGGGGTCTACCCGACAACAATGATACGGTAGCTCCAATATAGGCTGCATCTTGGCAACAATATAATCAGTAACATTTTTGTCTGTCCAGAATGGTGCACCCACACACGGCACGCGCGTGTGTGTGTTCGTACACACTCTCTCTCACACACACACACACACACACACACACACACACACACACACACACACACACACACACACACACACACACACAGTGAATCTGCACAAGGGATCTGGGAGGGTGTGGACCTGGGGCCAAGATGAACTACTGTAGTTTCCTGTTACATATTGTTGCCGTCGGGTGAAAACCTTGTAAATCCATAACTGTTTCATTTTTTTTTATTATTTAAAAACAGATTTAAAATACTGAAAACTGCTCTACTACAGTAGCTCACAATGCGTCGCATCAGAACGCACTGTGAGCTTGTAGATCTGCTATTTCATGCACTCACGCATGATGAAGTAGGGCATTAACTAACGAAAAGAAATTAAAAGTTGAAATATGGAGATATGAGGTTTCTGACAGCAACGATATGACAGAGTGTGAGAGAAAGGAGAGGGCAAAGCAGGGAGAGAGAGAGAGAGAGAGAGAGAGAGAGAGAGAGAGAGAGAGAGAGAGAGAGAGAGAAGAAACAGGAAGAAATTCACAGATGTTTTGAAGGAGAAACATAACCCTTTGGCTTATAATGTTCTGCAGTCCATTAAGGGGGAAAAATGAAATTTCACATTGAATTCCACAACTTGATTTCATTTAACCACTTAATTCAATTCAATTTGACTATACAGTACCGAATTACAACAAGCTGCACGGTAAATACCCGAGTGGTGAAATTGACCCGTAAGTTACATTGTTGCTTGTAGAGCTGCTATTCTCAGTAATCTTTTAACCCATTAAGACCTAAGGCCGATTCTACCAATGCCTTCTCAAACTTTTTCTTAATTCAAATTATTCAAAGAATGTCAAAAATAGCAGATGTACAAGCTCGCTGTGAGCTTGCATATCTGCTATTTTTTAATAGCCAACGCTAAAATCTAAAATGACACGTTTTTCCCTGAAAATGAATGACAAGTTCTATCTACACCTGCCCAAAATAGGTACCGTGCATATTGAAAGTGGTTAGAAAAACATTGATCTCAGCTTCATTTTCATGTGCAAAGGGGAACACTTAAAGGCATTGGTGGGAAAAAGTACTCACATTTTTTACTTAAGTAAAAGTATCAATACTGCAATATAGAAATACTCTGTTAGTAAAAGTCCGGAATTCAAAATGTACTTGAGTACCAAAAGTAAAAGTACTCATTATGCAGAAGGTCCCATTTCACAAGTTTTCTAGAGTATATAAGATGTACAAAAATCCTTTGAAAATAGCAGATCTACAAGCTCACAACGTGTCGCGATGTGACGCGTTGTGAGCTTGTAGATCGGCTATTTTCAAATAGCCAAAGTCTAAGGGCTGAAGTGGCGTGTATGTTTTGTAAGCTAAATCTACAAAGTAACGAGTAACTAAAGTGGTCAAGTAATAGTAATGGAGTAAAAGTACAACCTTTGCCTCTGAGATGTAGTGGAGTAGAAGTATTGGAAAGTAGAAATACTCAAGTAAAGTACAAATACCTCAAAATTGTCCTTATAAGTACACTACTTTAGCTACATGTACTTAGTTAGCTACTTTCCACCACTGCCTAAAGGCAACTCAATTTCAAAGATATCACAGCTTCACTTCGCAGGTGAAAATGCAGCAATGGGAACTGCACTTTCATTGGAAACGGCCCCCCACACACTCACCCCAATGTTCCCCCGACAGAGCAGTGCATTACGATGTGTATCTCCCGGGGTAATTGTGTTTTTGTACAGGCTACTGTAGAGCGGAGGCCAAGGTGGGTGGTCAGTTGATTCAGCACTATAGAGTTGTGCAGAAAAGAGGAAAAGATAAGGATAATCGCTTTAGTTTGTGAAGGAAACGTGATTGTTCAGTGTAAACACAACTAAGAGATTAATCCCGTTGGCTTTGTTTCATGTCAACCAATAACCTAAGACGAATAACCCGATGAGGCTGCTATGCAAATTCACAGACTCTGAATACTAAAAAAAACAATACTCAATAACCACGGTGGGTTTAGACTGGATTTTTGTTTTCTTCTCTTCCTTTAATCTATATGTCTGTTTGTTTTTGTTAAAGAAAGGAAGCCATCCATGTATATGAACAGAAATGTATAATCCTACCCTGTGCTTCACATAAAAAAAAGATTTGAAACATTTAATCTTGTTGCAGTTGGGGAAAACAACGGAAGATCAGTGGTGGAAAGTAACTAAGTACATGCACTCAAGTACTGTACTTAAGTACAATTTTTAGGTACTTAGGTACTTTTAGGTTCCTTATTTCCAATACTTTATACTTCTACTCTCCACTATATCTCAGAGACAAATATTGTACTTTTACTCCACTACAATTATTTGAAAACTTTAGTTACTAGTTCCTTTGTAGATTATTATTACAAAACATACATATAAACAACTTCAGCCATAGATAAACTTTGGCTATTTTCAAAAATATCTTAAAACATTTTAGACATATGCCAACTTGTGAAACGGGACATTCTGCATAATGGGCACTTTTACTTTTGGCACTTTAAGTATATTTTGATGCCAATACCTTTGTACTTTTACTCAGGTACATTTTGATTACCGGACATTTACTTGTAACAGAGATGTTTCTACATTGCAGTACTGATAGTTTTACTTGTGTTTAAAAAATTAGTACTTTATCCAGTGCCACTGTGGAAGGTAGATGATGAACACACACACACACACACACACACACACACACACACACACACACACAGACACAGACACACACACACACACACACACACACACACACACACACACACACACAGTCACTCAGTGGGTACATACACACATGTCCGTTCGCGACCGTTTCGCGTCCGTTTCATACCGTTTCCGTTCGCCGGAAGTCCCATCCACTCCCATGTTAAAAAAAAACGGGACCGTACGGTCCCGTTTTTTTTTAACATGGGAGTGGATGGGACTTCCGGCGAACGGAAACGGTCGCGGAACGGTCACGAAAGGACATGTGTGTATGTACCCAGTCACACACCAATACAGGTTCAGCCACCGGAGCACTCTCAGTCTCCATATATAGGGTCTTTGAAGGACTTGCAGAGGTTATGGAATGGATGGGAGACGATGGCATTTCCAGGACGTGAGCAGCTCACGGCGTGTTTGATCATGAGGATGGTGAGCCGCAGGCTGTATTGATCACATCATTGACAAGAGGGCTGAGACTCCAGGCAGCTTCACTCACGCGGGATGATTGGCACGCACCGAGGTCGCACCACGGACGGACGGACGGCAGTGGTGGAAAGCGTACTCAAATGTTTAACTTAAGTAATAGTATCAATACTGCAATGTAGAAGTGTTCTGTTACAAGTGAAAGTCCAGAATTCAAAATTGACTTGAGTAAAAGTACAAAGGTATTGGCATCGAAATGCACTTAAAGTACCAAAAGTAAAAGTACTAACATATTTGAAAATAGCAGATCTACAAGCTAGAGACGCGTTGTGAGCTTGTAGATCTGCTATTTTCAAATAGCCTAGGTATAAAATAGGGCTAAAGTTAATGTATGTTTCATAATATCATAATTTATATCTGAAAAGTAACTAGTAACTAAAGTTTTCAAATAATTGTAGTGGAGTAAAAGTACAAAATTTGCCTCTGAGATGTAGTGGAGTAGGAGTAAAAGTATTGGAAATTGGAAATACTCAAGTAAAGCACAAAGGCCTCAAAATTGTACTCAAGTACCGTACTTAAGTAAATGTACTTAGTTGCTTTCCACCACCGACGGACGCAGAGTCCAATTTGAATGAGACGGGTTCTACGGCAGTGATAGAGGTCAAAGGTCGCTGTGCATTATAGTGTTGGATCGCACTTGATCAAATGGCACTTCTTTGCAAAGTGACGTTACCGGAAACATTCCATAACAATGTTGGTGGGCCCACAGTTTCACAATGCTGCACTTGTATTTAAAAAATACTCTCTCCCACGGCTGTTTTTTAGACTGGATCACACACACGCACGCACGCACGCACACACACACACACACACACACACACACACACACACACACACACACACACACACACACACACACACACACACACACACACACACACACACACACACACACACACACACACACACACACACACACACACACACACACACACACACACACACACACACACACACACAGAAGGTAAGACTTTCAGAGTTTACAATGTCTTAACCCATTAAGACCGGGAACGCATGCCATTTCTGACTTCTTTGGGCTATTCAAAAATAGCAGATATACAAGCTCTTAGATCTTGTAGATCTGCTATTTTTGAAAAATTGTGCAAATCTTTGAATATATATATATATATATATATATATATATATATATATATATATATATATATATATATATACTGTATATATATATATTTACATTTTTAAAGCGAATATTTAACTCAAATCTTTGCTTCTAAGATTTGCACACATTTTCATGACTTTTCCCCCAAAAATTGAGGGACTCAGGAACTCGCCGGCTGTGAGGCTGCATTGCAGCAGCCTCACCGGCGAGTTCCTGAGTCCTTTTCAGCGTCTTCAGAGCATGGCCCATTAGGAGAGGCAGTGAGAGGAAGGCAGCAAAACACAAACCACCAGAGAAACCAAACGACCCAGGCCCCCACTGCTGTTTACAGCAGGACCAGCCTGCCACTAGCTTAGCTGTCCGCCCTGTGTTTATTTGAACTGTGAACGGCTCCGTGTGAGGCGTGTGTCTGTGTGCGACAAAGGGAAAGGGTGTGTGTGTGTGAGAGACCATGTGTAACTGGGGGAGGCCCGCACACAAAACCCAGTGTGTCGCCCTCCCGGCCCCCTTTCACACCCCTCTTAAACGCACTTTTTTTTTCACAGCGCGTTTATCTGCTCCGCAGGCTCCTGGCGCTCCTCTGGTTCTTGTGCTATAGCACAGACGGGCCTCTGTCTTATATAGCCTCTGCCCGGAGCTGCTATACGCGTGGATGTCTGGGGCAACCAGGAGGCCAAAGCCAGACCCCGAGCTTACCATGCCTGCTGCTCTAGGGCATTGGTTCTCAAAGTGGGGTCCGGGGACCCCCAGGGGTCCTTGAGGGAGTTCCAGGGGGTCCCCAGCTAAATGATAGATTAGGCACCAAATGGACCCATTTGGTGCCTAATCTAACTCTCAGAGTTAAATTGACATTATATTTACAATATAAATTGTGGTCCCAGAGATAGAAATGCCATTAAATGGGGGTCCGTAGTCCTAATGCATGTCGAACTGGGGGTCCTTGAAATTAAAATGGTTGAGAATCACTGCGAGAGCCGTACAAAAATCTTCTCTTATGGGGGTCCCTGGCATATCTTTTGAAATGGGGGTCCGCGGGCTAATAAGTGTCAATTTGGGGGTCCTTGACATGAAAAAGTTTGAGAACCACTGCTATAGGGGCTCTCCAGACACCATGTTGGCCCTCTGACCCACACATGACATCAGAGCCTGGGTTCCCACACACAAACATACACACACAAACACACACACATGTACGCACGCACACAACCACACTCAACCACCTTTTCTTTTTTTAGCCTTTATGTAGGCTAAAAGATGCAGTGCTGGAAAAAGTACTCGCGTGTTTTACTTCAGTAAAAGTATCAATACTGCAATGTAGAAAGAAGTGAAAGGCCTGTGTTCAAAATGTTACTTGAGTAAAAGTATTGGCATCAAAATATACTTAAAGTACCAAAAGTAAAAGTACTTACATGTTTGATAATAGCAGATCTCCAAGCTCACAACGCGTCGCAAGCTTATAGATCGGCTATTTTCAAATAGTCTAGGTATAAAAAAGGGGTTAATGTATGTTTTATAATATCATAATTTATATCTGAAAAGCAACTAGTAACTAAAGTTGTCAAATAATTGTAGTGGAGTAAAAGTACTATATTTGCCTCTGAGATGTAGTGGAGTAGAAGTAAAAGCACTGAAATACTGGAAATACTCGACTAAAGTTAAAAATACCTCAAAATTGTACACTTGGTACACTTGGGTAAATGTACTTAGTTACTTTACACCACTGAAAAGACGTATGTTCATAATCAGCGGCCGAACGTTCGGCCTACCATGACACGCGCAGAAACGGGCCGCTTATAGGGTTCAAGTGGCTAAAAGACATTAGCATCAGCAGCTGAACTGTCTCTCACACACACGCACACACACACACACACACACACACACACACACACACACACACACACACACACACACACACACACACACACACACACACACACACACACACACACACACACACACACACACAGTAAACAATTATAATGCTGACTGTATATATAATATGAGCTGCATGAGGTTGTGTGTGTGTGTGTATGGCGGTGGTTATTCAAAGCAGCGTCTATGTTGAGATAGATGTACGCCCGGAGGGAACGTTAAAGAAGAGGACAAGAAGGGCCGAGCATCAATGAAGCTACTGTTTAAAAAAAGCTCAGACGGGGGTGTGTGGGGGGGCGGGCTGGAAAAAACGGCCAGGAGAGTGAAAGAACGCCAAGTATTCAGACTGCAGAACAAGGTCACACACAGTGGAGACACCCGCACGCACGCCCGCACGCCCACACGCACACACACACACACACACACACACAGTGGTGTAAAAAGTACTCAAATGTTTTACTTAAGTAAAAGTATGCGACGCGTTGTGAGCTTGTAGATGCGCTATTTTCAAATAGCCTAGGTATAAAATAGGGCTAAAGTGGTTAATGTATGTTTTATAATGTAATAATTTATAGTGAGCGTGAGTGTGTGTGTGTGTGTGTGTGTGTGTGTGTGTGTGTGTGTGTGTGTGTGTGTGTGTGTGGGTGTGTGTGTGTGTGTGTGTGTGTGTGTGGGCGTGTGTGGGAGGGGGCTCGGAAATAGCAACGCAGGCGTCAGCGGCCATAAACATGCCATTCGCCCGTACGATCGAAAGAGCGGGCCACAATAAACGCCGTCGTATGGCGTCTCGTCCCCTGTTAGGATCCAGTGTGAGAGAGCCAGCGAGGAGGACGCTTAACAGGAAACAGATATAGGAAACAGCAGTAAAAAACGTCTGTCTGAAATGATGACAAACAAATAAGGCGACGTCAGCGAAAGCCCTTCTGAAATACCCTGCTCAAGACTTTAACACCTTGAAAGAGCCTGTGTCTTGCTCGAGGACACTTCGACACTTAACTCAGAGGGGAACCGGGAGCCGTCTGCAGTGGTGTAAAAAAGTACTATCAATACCGCAATGTAGAAATACTCTGTTACAAATGAAAGTATAAAGTATTAAATAAGAGTGAAAAATAAGAGGGAAAGTGTAAAATAAGTGTGACATAGAAGTGTGTGACAGTGTTCTGTAGTCTCTTGTGCAAAATACCAAATAACGGATATCAAATATACATCAAATGTATGGGAATGTATCTACAGTCAGATATACATAAAAGGGACAGGCAAGAGTATATAAGTGCATGGAAGAGTGGCTCAGTAGGTAGAGTGGCCACTTTAGGAAATGGACGGTCAGAGGTGTAAAGTAACTCAGTACATGTACTCAAGTAGTGTACTTAAGTACAATTTTGAGTTACTTTACTTGAGTATTTCCACTACATCTCAGAGGCAAATATTGTACTTTTACTCCATTACAATTTGAAAACTTTAGTTACTTACTCTATAGAGTTTTTCACTATTTCACTTTCACTTCACCTTCACTATTTTATACTTTGGCTGTTTGAAAGCAACGCGTTATGAGCTTGTAGATTGGCTATTTTCAAAAAAAGAATTATACATTTTGAAAACTTGTGAAACGGGACATTCTGCATAATGAGTACTTTTACTTTTGGTACTTATATTTTGATGCCAATACTTTTGTACTTTCACTCAAGTACCTTTTGAATTCCGGACTTTTTTTTTTTTTACTTGTATCAGAGTACTTTTGTATTGCAGTATTGATACTTTTGCTTAAGTAAAACACGTGAGTACTTTCCCCCACCACTGCTCTCCTTTAGACCCGCGAGAGCCTTGTGATCAGACAGTAAAGTGGAAGCTGAAATGGTTTGTTCTCGCCTCTGTTGCCACGATGCTCGACATGTGTCCAGTGGTAACAGCTACTTCACACATGCATATGAACACACAGAGGGGAAATAAATAAATGGGGTGTGGGGGGGGGGGGGGGGGGGGAGATAGACACATGCAAGTCATGTGCTGTGCACGCGTGCTTAAACACAATCCTCTACAAACACACTAAAGCAGCACTATGTCTCTTCTACCCCGGATTTGAACCCGGTTTCTTGCTCGAGTGCTTTTTTACCATTGAGTTAATAGAGCCCATGTCTGCTTGCTCAGGGGATAAATTGAATCTTGACCATCAGGTCAAGATTCGTGTCAGATCCTGCGTCTAGGCGAGACACGACCGTTGACGCGATCTAAATGTCTCAATAGAAGAGCAGGGAGACAAAACACAACCACCTCCAATTGTATAAGTTATGTTGTATTAATTCACACTCCGTCGCAGATCTACAAGCTCACAGAGTCGCATCCATGTACTTTTACTCCACTACAATTATTTGAAAACGTACATTAACCACTTTAGCCCCATTTTATACCTAGGCTACTTGAAAATAGCCGATCTATAAGCTCACAACGCGTCGCATCGCGACGCGTTGTGAGCTTGTAGATCTGCTATTTTCAAACATTCGTGCTTTTACTTTTGGCACTTCAAGTATTTGTTGATGCCAATGCTTTTGTACTTTTACTCAAGTAACATTTTGAACACAGGCCTTTTACCTGTAACAGAGTCTTTTTTATATTGTGGTATTACTACTTTTACAGTACTTAAGTAAAATATCCGAGTACTTCTTCCACCACTGCCTACCACCGTCACCACCACCACCAGGGTTGCCAGATCTGCTTATCATAATTTCCCCGCAAGGTTTTATTGGAAATTAGCCGATCTACAAGCTCAGGATGTTGTGAGCTTGTAGATCGGCTATTTTCAAATAGCTGATGCTTACGTTAAAGTGCCACACGTGGCCCATAGTCGCTTCTTTTTGGGCCGGTTTTCCTAGACCTGGTTGCTTGTTTCTCGCACAGAATCTGGCAACACGACCACCACCACCACCGCCAGTGGTGGAAAAAGTACTCAAATTCTTTACTTAAGTAAAAGTACCAATACTGCAATATAAAAATACTCTGTTACAAGTAAAAGTCCAAAATTAAAAATTGACTTGAGTAAAAGTACAAAATTATTGGCATCAAAATGTACTTAAAGTACCAAAAGTAAAAGTACTAAATATTAGAAAATAGCCGATCTACAAGCTCACAACGCGTCGCGATGCGACGCGTTGTGAGCTTGTAGATCTGCTATTATCAAATAGCCTATGTATAGGCTATGTAGAGCTAATGTATGTTTGTATGTCATTATATCATAGTTTATATCTGAAAAGTAACTAGTAACTGAACAAATAATTGTAGTGAAGTAAAAGTACAATATTTGCCTCTGAGATGTAGTGGAGTAGAAGTAAAAGTATTGGAAATTGGAAATACTCAACTAAAGTACAAATACCTCAAAATTGTACTTAAGTACAGTACTTAAGTAAATGTACTTAGTTACTTTCCACCACTGACCACCGCCCACAGGTCACGGCTAGCACAACTAAGAATGACATTGTAATCTGAACACGCTCAGTCCATACCCTCCGTGTCTAATCACATCATAGTAGCACTGAGGCGCAGCTGAAACGTGTTTTCGGTGTCTCTCTCTGCTATCTAGGGCAGTGTACCAGCAGGGCAGAGAGTAGGCAGAGCGTGTGTGTGTGTGCGTGTGTGTGTGTGTGTGTGTGTGTGTGTGTGTGTGTGCGTCAGGAGGACCGGTGCCAGACTGGCGCGGGTGTCGGGATGAATCACTCTCACTCTGCCATGTGGGCCCTGTGGTACACCGAGAGGTCATCTGTGGCGCACAGGCGGATTAGTGGACACAGACAGAGAGAGAGAGAGAGAGCAGTGGTGGAAAAAGTACTCAAATTCTTTACTTAAGTAAAAGTACCAATACTGCAATATAAAAATACTCTGTTACAAGTAAAAGTCCAGTATTAAAATTTTACTTGAGTAAAAGTACAAAAGTATTGGCATCAAAATGTACTTAAAGTACCAATAGTAAAAGTACTAAATATTTGAAAATAGCAGATCTACAAGCTCACAACGCGTCGCGATGCGACGCGTTGTGAGCTTGTAGATCAGCTATTTTCAAATAGCCTAGTTATAAAATAGGTTTAAAGTGGTTAATGCATGTTTCATTGTATCATAATTTATATCTGAAAAGTAACTAGTAACTAAAGTTTTCAAGTAAATGTAGTGGAGTAAAAGTACAATATTTGCCTCTGAGATGTAGTGGAGTAGAAGTAAAAGTATTGGAAATTGGAAATACACAAGTAAAGTACAAATACCTCAAAATTGTACTTAAGTACAGAACTTAAGTAAATGTACTTAGTTACTTTCCACCACTGAGAGAGAGAGAGAGAGAGAGAGCGAGAGAGAGAGAGAGAGAGAGAGAGAGAGAGAGAGAGAGAGAGAGAGAGAGAGAGAGAGAGAGAGAGAGAGAGAGCGAGAGAGAGAGCGAGAGAGAGAGATTGGGGGAGGGGGGGATCATAGACAGAGATCATCGGTGGAGGAGAAAGTACTGATATTTCTCACTTAAGTAAAAGTGTCTAGAAACCCTCGGTTGCAAGTAAAAGTCTGGTATTTAAAATGTACATAAGTACGAAAGTATTGACATCAAAGTGTACTTAAAGTACCAAAGGTAAAAGTACTTATACGCAGAATGTCCCATTTCACAAGTTCAATAATGTAAACGAATCGTTTGAAAATAGCCAATCTATAAAGCTCGATGCGAAGCGTTGTGAGCTTGTATTTGTAACAATAATCAAAATCTACAAAGCAACTACTAACTAATGTTTTCAAATAATTGTAGTAGAGTAAAAGTACAATATTTGTCTCTAGGATGCAGTGGAAAAGAAAATCGGGAACACTCCGCTAAAGTAGAAGTACCTCAAAATTGCACTTTTAAGTACAGTGCTTGAGTAAATGTACTTAGTTACTTTCCACCAACTGTGGAAAGAGATCGTCAAACTAGATCATAAATACAAGGAACGAGGGAGGGGAGTAAAAGTTTTTAAAAAAAAGAGTGTGAGAGCTGAGAGAGCCGATTGGAATCGTTGGGAGACGAGAAACGGCAAAAGGCAGGAATGGACAAAAAAGGAGAGAAAAGCGCACATCGCCGCATCAGCACACCTCATTCCGTCTGCAGCCACGCTACATGCTCTCATGCATCCCTGCCGATCACCTGACTGACCTTATGGATTTATACCATTGCTGCCTCAACCCTTTTGGAAGCCGGCCTGCCAATATCACATCGTCTCTGGCCGGCGATAAACCTCATATGGCCAAAACTGTTACTTTTCAGGATTCTAATTCAAAACGCATCAAAAGTAGCAGATCTACAAGCTCGAAACGCGTCGCTAAATATATAGAGCTATTTAACACGTATTTCAAGCAAAGAAAATCACTTACTCTACCTTTAAATAGCAAAAGTAGAAGATCGACAAGCTCAGGCTTTTGCACATCAAAAGTAGCAGATCTACAAGCTCGAAACGCGTCGCGTTTACGAGCTTGTAGATCTGCTAAATATATAGAGCTATTGAACACTTATTTCAAGCAAAGAAAATCACTTACCCTGCCTTTAAATAGCAAAAGTAGCAGAGCGACAAGCTCAAGCTTTTGTACATCAAAAGTAGAAGTTTGGATGTTTTTGGGTGACACTTGTAGTATGATCAAGTAGGCCGTTTGCCCGTTGATTTATGAAAAAACAAAGAGTTAAAATATGGAGATAAGACAGCAACGATATTGCGAATAAACATTTAACCAAGGAAAAGTAAATGGTGCATTTATATAGGGCTTTTATCCAAAGCACTTTACATAGATTGTGCATTCAAAGTATTAACTTTTAATTGAGAGTTTGTTACGACATAATTGGATAAACTAAACATAAATTGCTTATTTGGATCCATTTGGAGAACACAGGTTTTGGACATACGTACAAGGTTTCCAGTCGATTATCGACGGAATTAGGAGGATCCTGGAAATTCCCCGTTGGTCCCATCCATCTTATGTTGTCGCTGTCAGGGTAGAAACCTCTCATCTCCACATTCTAACTATTTCCTTTTTTTTCCCCGTTTATTTGACGCCATACTTGATCACGCTACAGCGTCACACAAAAGCATCAAAAGTGGCAGATCCGCGAGCTCGAGCTTGTCGATCTGCTACTTTTGCTAATTAAAAGGTAGGGTACGTGATTTTCTTTGGTTAAAATAAGTGTTAAATAGATCTATATTGTGATAGTACTCATTGCTATAGAGTGTTTGTTCAGAAACAGGAGTCTCCATGTCTCTCCAGCTCTTTATTAAACAGAGAATGCATTTTCAGGTCGGGATACGAATTTGATCCAATCAGGATAGAGAACCTCAGTCAGGATACAGGATAAACAAGTGGAATTGGAAGTGGTGACACAAAGAAATGAGCAGAACAAATTGGAACTGGAACACTATAAAAATAAAAGGTGATAAATGGATACTCACTCCTGATTGGCTGATATTTTGTCACCTACCTGAAAATGTATTTTCTGTTTATTAAAGAGCTGGAGAGACAGAGAGACTCCTGTTACTGAACAAACACGCTATAGCAATGATTACTATATACTGCTTTAACCTTTCAATACACAACTTTTTGTTTTAACCAAAAAATATCACTTACCCTACCTTTAACAGTTTTGAACACATGAGGTTTCCACCCACCAGAGACGATATACTGACACCATCCGTTTTTGGGGGGCGCACATAGCCGTCATCAAATCACCCACCCTCATGTCAATGCGGCCTCCTGTGGGCTTTAAGTTGAGCCTTCAACGGAGAAACCGAGGATCCAAGGCCTTGCATGTCAATCCATCACAGAGAGGCTATTTAGCATTTAGTTACTGTGAGTGACTTGAACCCGTTTCCCCCTAAAGACCACGTAGCTCAGTGGCGGATCACAACACTGCTTCATTGACCAGTGACCTGTATTGATTACAGACAGGCAAAGACAATCAAGAATCGGAGCATTTCATCTGGCCTGACCCGAGGTTTTCAATCCCCCCCCCCCCGAAACAATATTCGATCAATACATCCGATCAATCGTATTCCCAGGGAATGTATTCTTTGCGTGCCAATAGGGTCACGGATGTACGAACGAAGACAAACGACGGCGAGAGACAATGGGCTGTGTAACAATGTCTCCTGCGTTGGGGGGAAATGGATATGAGTTAACCCGTTAAGACCGGGAACGCATCCGTACACATAGCGCGGGCTATGAGCTTGTAGATCTGCTATCCTTGAAAAAAATCGTGAAAATGAATTTGGAACACAAATCTTTGCTTCTGGGCGTGGAACAAAATATTTTGAGATGGGGGGGGTCCGCGGCCAAATACATATTTTGGGTGGTCCTTGACATGAAAACGTTTGAGAACCATAGATTAGCAACATAAGTAAAAAAAAAACTGATTTAGAAGACAGTTGTAGAATCCCCCAGAAACTAAGATTTGAGTAAAACAAAAATCGCTTTCAAAATATATATTCTAAGATTTGCACAACCTTTCACGATTTCCCCCCAAAAATAGCAGATCTACAAGCTCACAGCGCGGCACTCGGTGCCGCGCTGTGAGCTTGTATATCTGCTATTTTTGAATAGCCAAAGAAATCGAAAAATGACACAGACCGTTCGTTCCCGGTCTTAATGGGTTAAGTGGAATATGTTTTTTGATGACATGGCACAGATCTGTGGGTGTAGAACGCAAAAAAAACCCGGCTGAACAGCGCATGAACCCCCCGCGCCATCTGGGACGCATTCAGCACCCATGTGTCAATTATTACATATCTGCAGAGATGGAGCCATGGTGAAGTCTGTAATCTGTTGACGAGGGTTTTATTCCTGTTGCTTCGTTTCCTTGATCTATTCTGACTCCTGCGCATTCAGCAAAACGTTCAAGTCTGAGACCCCGGACGGAACCGGAGGCCACAGAGGTAGAGAAGTGGGACTCAGGAAAGCAGAGGTGTGAAGTAACTAAGTACATTTACTTAAGTACTGTGCTTAAGTACAATTTTGAGGTTTTTTTTTTTACTTTACTGGAGTATTTCCAATTTTCAGTAGTTTTACTTCTACTCCACTACATCTCGGAGGCAAATAATGTACTTTTACTCCACTACTATTATTTGAAATCTTTAGTTACTAGTTACTTTTTAGACTTTGATTATTATCGCAAAACACACAAACCACTTCAGCCCTACAGTATATGTATTTCAACCATTTGAATATAGCTGATCTACAAGCTCACAATGCGTCGCGATTCATTGTGAGCTTGTAGATCGGCTATTTTCAAAACATTTTTTATTCATTCTGAACTTGTGAAATGGGACATTATGCACAATGAACGAGTACTTTTACTTTTGTGCTTTAAGTATACTTCGATACCAATACTTTTGTACTTTTATTCAAGTCCATTTTTAATTCCGGACTTGTAACGGAGTATTTCTTTTACTTAAGTAAAACATGTCAGTACTTTTTTCCACCACTGCAGGAAAGTAGAGAAAGCAAAGTCGAATAAAGCGAGACATGGCCGATGGATGGAAAGCAAGCTAGAAATAAAAAAAAAGTTGAATAATTGAATAGAAGAGAAAACGAGGACAGCAAAGGAGGGAGGGGGAAAAAGAAACACTCCCAGCATGCTAAGCTATAAAATGACTTTGTCTTTTAGAGTGGAGGGGAGAAATTCGTCACCCCCTGGCTGGTGGGCTGGGTAAACTTTATCTTTTTTCACGATCCTGTGTTGCTCAACTAAAACAGTGCTCGTCAACTTGAGCAGGCCTCCACCAAGTCACTAGGCACCTCTTGTATGCCCTACCCTATGGCATTGGTTCTCAAAGTAGGGTCCGGGGACCCCCAGGGGTCCTTGGGGGGGGGGGGGGGGGGTTCCAGGGGGTCCCCAGCAAAATGTGTTAATATAGCATCACAATAATTTTAACCTTTTATACTTTGGCTATTCAAAAATAGCAGATCTACAAGCTCATAGCGCGGCACCGAGTGCCGCGCTATGAGCTTGTAGATCTGCTATTTTTGAAATATTGTAAAAATGTTGCGCAAATGTTTGAATATATATATTTCTAAAGCAAACATTTAAACTCAAATCTGTGCTTCTGGGGGTCTCTGGAGCAAAATATTTGAGATGGGGGGTCCGTGGCCAAATACATATCATTTTGGGGGTCCTTGACATGAAAAAGTTTGAGAACCACTGATATAAGGCAGTGGTTCTCAACCTGTGGGTCGGGATCCCTGGGGGGAGGACTAGCCTTTTTCCTACCTTTATATATTATTATATCCTAGGATGAGTGGTACAGTAGATTATGAACTGTCATTATGAACGTCAGATATAGATAATAATAATAAAAAAAAAATGTGAGCGATAAAGATACGCGATCTAGCACATGGACCGCCCGCTATAATAATATCACATAAAGGTAAGAAAAAGGCTAGTCCGAAATTGTCCTTTAATACCACAAAAAAAGAGAAAGAAAAGAAAAAAGACCATTGCATAAAAAGTAATCAACAAAATCCACTATAAAAACTGGTCAAACAAATTGTCAACTAATATAAGAGGCAAAAATGTGCAAGCTCACAACGCCTCGCAACGCGTGGAACTGAGTCAAACTAAATGTTGTAATGCCTCAACTCCTACAATTCCAAGTGCATGTCAGGGTGGGGGTTCATATATGATTATTCTGGGGGGTCACTACAGTAGTTTGTACTCAACATACAGTGACAGAACCATCAATAACAACAGTATATCTCTGCTGTCCGGCAGAAACCAGCTAACTCCAGAATGTTCATTTTTCAGGAAATGACAAAAACAAAACAAAAAGTGGAGTTAGGAGGTTTTGTTCATCATTGATGAGAACAGCTGAATGGACCTCCAAGCTCACAATGAGGTTGGAGGTCAAAAGGGGCGGAGCCTGGAGTCAGCAAAACCAGCTAACTCCACCCCACTTTGGTGGAGTTAGCTGGTTTAGCAGAAAGTTTGAGGATCCAATGGATTTAGCTGGTTTTGTCAGAAGCGCTTTTTAATACTTTTAATTTGTTATTTTTTTTTATTATCAACACACAGACGAGAAGGGTGTTCAATAGCCCTGATTTATGGAAAAAATAAAAATGGAGTTAGCTGTTTTCTGCCGGACAGCAACATGAACATATATATTCATTGTTCTGAACGCCTCCCATCCTAGCAGTTCAGCTGTTCTTCTGCCGTTTTGGAAACTTTTGCACAGTTCAAACGGCAAGGGTTGACAAGAGTGTCATATAATTGGGCGCAGGAGAAAAGGGGGGGGGGAGGGATCGGCCAGGGGTAAAAAAAAAAGCAAACCGAACAGACACTAAAAAGCCAAGAATCAAGAACTGCGAGAGTTCTACCGATGACCCCAAACCGTCATAAAGCCTAACAGGCAACACACAAAACCACCAAGGACATAAAAATCTGGCTTTAATAAACCTAGTTAACATCATGCATTAAGCCAGCCCAGCCCCAGCCCCCCACCCCAGTTGAAACCTCAGTGTAAAAACCTCAGTCGGTTCTCTGCTCAGCGCGCCAGAGCTGTTAACGGTAGCTAGCTAGCTACCGTGTCGAATGGCTGGGTGCTCCTAGCCAGAACAGTTAACCAGCGGTGCGGTCGCGGGGCTACTGGCCAAGCAGCCACTTGTTAGGTCTGTGAGGTTAGACGACCACATCTGGGGCTGCCTGCACCCACTTAAGAGCCGAGAGCCCAAAACCATGGTCTGCTGTTCAGCCAAACCTCAGAGGTCAGGGACACACAACCAAGGGCCTGGGCGTGTGTTGTGTTGTTTGAGCGTGGCTCTGTGTGTGTGTGTGTGTGTGTGTGTGTGTGTGTGTGTGTGTGTGTGTGTGTGCGCGCGCGTGTGTGTGTGTGTGTGTTTCTCTTCTTAACCCATTAAGACCTGAGGCCTTCTGAATCAGTAGTTCTCAAGAAAAATGTGTGCCAAGGACCCCCATCTTGATATGTATTTGAACGCGGACCCCCCCATCTGAAAATGTTTTGTGCCAGGGACCCCCCAGAATTATTCAACATGT
Organism: Gymnoscopelus microlampas; assembly: GCF_963454915.1. Lineage (NCBI taxonomy): Eukaryota > Metazoa > Chordata > Actinopteri > Myctophiformes > Myctophidae > Gymnoscopelus > Gymnoscopelus microlampas. The sequence goes on from NC_139944.1 coordinate 5,514,962, forward strand.
TTCAAACACTTTCAAGATGAAAAAAAAATATATATCTAAAATAGCAGATGTACAATCTCTCAGCGCGGCACAAAGTGACGCGCTGTGAGCTTGTATATATGCTATTTTGGAAAACCACTGTTCTAAACCACTGTTCTAAATCCTAAGAGTTTTCTGAATATTTTAGGTATAGCAACATAAGAGGATTGTGTGCATGTGTGTGACAAAAGGGGGGTGAGTTAAATTCAAACAGCAAAGTGTCACACATAGTAAGTAAGCTGCAGGTATATGAGTATGAATAAATAGCCTACCAGTTCTTTTCTTTTAAATGCCAAATTAAAGAACCGTACTCTGAGATGTTTCCGATAAAGGACGGTTGAGGCAAAGGAACGAAAAAGGAACTGGGCAGTCGCATGTTTCCATTGCGCACATTAATCCGATAAAATGGGAATAATCAGATTTGCTCTCTCCAAGGACGTGATGTAAAAGTCAAACCTCCTGCCTGACTATGACTATGACTATGCATGTTTCCAACATGGCATACAGTAGCTTGAGTTTCACATGCATATTCTTCAATTCAATAAGCGTGTGGAGAGCCTTCTCTTAAGCCCAAAAGTTATTCTTGCCGGTTGCTATGATATTGTTTACCATTTACAAACTCTGGGGTCATTGTTAAGGGGTCATTGCTCTGTAAAAAAAATAAAAGAAAAAAGGAATCTGATAAACAGAAAAACGGCACTGAACCTAGCTGTAAACCTAGCTGTGTTAACCCGGTTACTCATATAATGTGATAATAACTGCCGTTATCCGATTATGGATAATATGGCACTATGCTGATTACATGACCATGAAGCAGAATGAACAATGCCACGGCATGCAAAATTCCTGTGTCATTGTGTGTGAGTCATCTATTGTCTGCATACTTCGTGACACAGAGGCGTGATGGCTAAACGCCTGGACCCACATCAACGTGGTGGTGAAGACAACATTTGTCACACACACTGAACGTCACCGGACCACAAGACTCCAATAGGCTCTATGCACAGCAGCCATATTGTGAAGACATTCACAGGTGTTGCCAATGATACTAATGAAGGCTCTGTTCCATTATGGTGTAACAGAGTCAGGGTGCTGATATTATGCATGTCGACTCACTGGAAACTCTGCTACACCAGTTGGACAAGAATTTGGGTCCAGGTACCCTCATGGTTCCTTGAGGGGTTTCCAAATGGCCCCTTGCGGGTGTGTAACTCTGAGAGTGTACAAATGGAACCACATTTGTACACTCTCAGAGTTACGGGGGTCTTGGAAATTGAAACATTTGAGAACCACTGTACTACACTAAATGGAACAGAGCCTTCATTAGTATCATTGGTAACACCTGTGAATGTCTTCACAATATGGCTGCTGTACTTAGAGCCTATCGCAAACATTTCCCCGTGTGAAATGAAACACAGCACAAATACCAAACAGTGTGACACGGCAAAAACGCAATAGAATAGTGTGGTACTGTGTTGTCCAGCTGGGAGAACACGGTACCAATATTGCCAGGGTTGTAAGCAGTGGTGGAAAGTTACTAAGTAAATGTACTCAAGTAATGTAGGCCGACTTAAGTACAATTTTAAAGATATATATATATATATATATATATATTTTTTTTTTTCTGCCTTTATTGATACAAAAGTAGGCTGACAGGAAATGGGGAGAGAGATGGGGGGTGACACACAGCAAAGGTCAAACCCGCGACACGCTGTCAAGCTGGATTGCCAACATATGTGGTACTCTATGCGCCTGGACCGTTAAGGCAGCGGGCACCCCCTTAAGTACAATTTTGACATATATTTACTTTACTTGAGTATTTTCAATGTTCAATATTTTTACCTCTACTCCACTACATCTCAGAGGCAAATATTGTACTTATACTCCACTACAATTATTGGAAGGTTTTAGTTACTAGTTACTTAGTACTTAGTACTACTTGTAGATTTGGATTATTAATACAAAACCACTTCAGATCTATATGAAATTTGAAAATAGTCGATCTACAAGCTTGTAGATCTGCTATTTTCAAAGGATTTTTATACATTTTACACATTTGAAAACTTTTGAAATGGGACCTTCTGCACCTTCTACAATAGGGTATTGATACTTTTACTTAAGTAAAAAAACACGTGAGTACTTCTTCCATCACTATTTATAAGCTCAGTTCAACGTAGCGCCAGTTTACATTCCATCCCCAGACATTCTGTGAGTTATAATATAAACATACATAGTGAGGAGCGCCGCTCTGAAATGTCAACATACATTATGTATCTTAAGAGTCGTGACACATTTCACACATGACTACCGTTTTTGAAAAAGGCTATTTTTGTAGGATGACAGAGCTGGCAGAGACCATAACACGACGATATGGCCGCACAGATTGTGAACAATTAGTCTGGCGGTAGCAGGTGGTTACTAGCGCATCACATCCAGACTGAAAATGGCAGATAATCATGTACAAATCAGGACATCAGTGAATATGTAAGCAAAGCACGCATGTGCCATTTTGCTTTCCCCTAATTGAAATGAAACCAAATGCTTTCCGGGAAGTGGTGGTAAGTACAATTTTGAGGTATTTGTACTTTACTTGAGTATTTCCAATTTCCAATACTTTTACTTCTACTGCGCTACATCTTAGAGGCAAATGTTGTGCTTTTACTCCACTACAATTATTTGAAAACTTTAGTTACAGATATAAATTATTACATTATAAAACATATGTTAACCACCCTATTTTATACCTACAGTAGGCTATTTGAAAAATATTTTCAAACATTCTGGTACTTTTACTTTTGGTCCTTTAAGTATATTTTGATGCCAATACTTTTGTACTTTTGCTCAGGAAACATTTTGAACGCAGGCCTTTTACTTGTAACAGAGTATTTTTTATATCGTGGTATTGCTACTTTTACTTCAGTAAAACATCTGAGTAGCTACTTCTTCCACCACTGTTTCCAGGAGGGATGGATGCGCGAATGGCCCTGACATGTTTGACACAACAGGGACAGGGGGGATGGTGGAAATGTCGATTGTGCTGCTTCTTTTTTCCCCCCTGATATTGAAGTGGGAGGCTTTGCTTGTCTTGATAGCATAAAAGCTCTCACATTTGTTTAATGTGTGACGTGACAGATTTGGGTCAAACAGGATTCCAGATGGAGACGACCGTGTGTTTCTGCGTGTAAAGGTGATTGTTAGTTTTGGTGTGGCTGTGTGCGTACTGAACACGTGCACATCTGTGAGCAAAACACAGACAGAGAGAGAGAGAGAGAAACAGAATAGATCTCCACTTAACACCATGAGCGTCCTTATTCTGGGGAAAACGCTTCGGCGAAAATATCAGCAGAGATCTGGTGTTGGGGGGGGAGGGACAGGAACAGACCTAGTATAGGCCATCGCAGTTGCGGCCACTTCCGGGTTCCACTGCAAAATACTCAATGCATTTTTCCCATTGACATTTCCAAAAATCAAACAATTAATTTAAGCCTAGAATCAAGCCATCCAGGGTCCTGGTGAATCATGACCATATAACATTTATTTCTGTGATTTATTTTATTTTATATTTAATTATATGATATACTATATTTAATAAATACCCTTTGTTTTGCCGTTTTCAAAAACGTTTTTTTCACAGAATCAAACGTTTTATGGTCATGATTCACCAGGACCCTGGATGGCTTGATTCTAGGCTTAAATTAATTGATATAAATATTTTTGTTAATGTGAATGGGAAAAATGCATTGAGTATTTTGCAGTGGAACCAGGAAGTGGGCGGGAACTGCGATGCCCTATAGAGCCCTGGGGGATCCCTGTCAACTAGTGGGTATGGTATACAGTATATAGGGTTTAAGTGGTTTTGATAGAAGACAAGGGAGAGACTGGAGTATCATTTGAAGAGAAGCTTCAACATGGGCCCAGCCTCAATGTCTTTCATTACTCAAGACCACCCGCCTGCTTCACACATGCGCACGGCGCGCACCACACACACACACAAACGTTTTTTTTCTCAAATCCAGAGGGATCAAATCGTTGTTGTTGGGCAGAAACCTTGTATCTCCATATTTCAGTTTTTTTTCTCCCTCGTAAATCAATGCCCTACTTTGACATACTATACAGTGTCACACACAAAAGCAGTGGTGTAAAGTAGCTAAGTACATTTACTCAAGTACTTAAGTACAATTTTGAGGTACTTTTACTTTACTGGGGTATTTCCCAATTGTCTATACTTTTACTTCTACACCACTAAATCTCAGAGGCAAATATTGTAATTTTACTCCATACTACAATTATTTGAAAACTTTAGTTACTAGTTACTTTGCAGATATAATTTATGATATTACAAAACATACATTAACCACTGCCTTATTTTATATCTAGGCTATTTGAAAATAGCCGATCTACAAGCTCACAACGCGTCGCATCGCAACGCGTTGTGAGCTTGTAGTTCTGCTATTTTCAAACATTTTAGTACTTTTACTTTTGGTACTTGAAGTACCTTTTGATACCAATACTTTTGTACTTTTACTCAAGTACAAATTTGAATTCAGGACTTTTACTTTTAGTAACAGAGTACTTCTTCATTGCAGTATTGATACTTTTGCTTAAGTAAAACATTTTACTTGAGTCCTTTTTCCCACCACAGCACAAAAGTAGCAAAAATTGCAGATCTACAAGCTCACAATGTGTCCGATGTGATGGTTGCGTTGTGAGCTTTTATCTTATGGAAGTGAAAGTGCTTCAGTCTAAATGTCTCAATAGAAGAGCAGGGAGACTAAATACAACCAGCCCAATTGTATTAACACTAGAAGTTCGGGCCGCTATGCGGCCCGAACTTCTAGCGTGATGCGTCGTTCACTTTGCAGTGCCACCTTACAGGCACCTCACAGTGTGAGAGAGAGTTTTGTGCTCTCCTAAATCCACGGCAGGCTTTGAAAGTACCCACTTCAGAAAGAGGTGACGTGCATCACCTCTCCAATGACCAAAACCCACTTTGTGATTACTCAGACCTGGTATGGCAGACCTGTGGGGAGTGTGCAGTGGTGTACAATGTGAAAAGATAGTTGAAATCGCAGGAGATGAAGTTAGCAGTTTATTTGTGTAAAGGGTCGTCGGCGTGGGTTGTGTTGAGGATGGAAGCCGTCGAACTGGTGCATCCTACCTATTTATAGGTAGGATGTGATGTCATGCTGTCGTGAGATTACGTCACACTGGCGTGTCTCATCGTGATGTCACGACCGTGATGTCATATGACGTCACACTGGCTACATACAACGTTACAGACAACCGACATGGCGCAGGATTCAAATTGTATATATAGATACTCTAGTCTACCATACAGATTGGACAAGATTTTATTTTATTCATTCAATTTTTTTCTGAAAAGCAACAGTTTTGGACCGTTTTCCAGCCGACAGTGAACAAAATAAGAAAAAACGATGAGCGCGCTTCCAATACTTATTGACTTGTAGCCAAACAACGAGGACTGTGGTCTACTGCAGTCAGAGTCCATTTTCTCTGATGGAGCCTT
>NC_139944.1:5525506-5555506 GCF_963454915.1 Gymnoscopelus microlampas
CGTCTCTGTCGGGTGGAAACCTCATACGTCCACAACTGTTACTTTTCAGGATTCAAATTCTAAAATATCATAAGTAGCAGATCTACAAGCTCGAAACGCGCCGCTTCGCGCCGCGTTTCGAGCTTGTAGATCTGCTACTTTTGATGCTTTTTTGTGACGCTGTGGTATGATCAAGTAGGACGTTAATTTACGAAAAAACACAAACAGTTAGAATATGGAGATGAGAGGTTTCTGCCCGACAGCAACGATATTCTCTCATAATTTAACAGCCGTCTATCGTGGGTTCTCAGATTGTGCCGCTTTACTGCGGGAACCGGACCGAGAGTTCTTCAGGATTCAGGAAAGGAAAAAAAGGATATTGTTGAATCTAGGGTCGCAAATATGGATTATCTTCTTAGCGACTATTCTAATCTTTAGATTACTTTTTCAATAGGCCCCATGCACAGCAGCCATATTGGGAATGAATTGGGCCGCTTCCTTACTTCCTTCACAGGTGTTACCAATGATACTAATTAAGGCTCTGTTCCATTTAGTTTGGCATATTTTCAAGGACACCCATAACTCTCAGAGTTACGCACCCACCATAAGGGGCCATTTGGGAACCAAATGGAGTGTTTCTAGTGAGCCAACATGCACGATATCAGCACCCTGACCAGAACGGAACAGAGCCTTCATTAGTATCATTGGTATCACCTGTGAAGGAAGTAATAAGAGGCCCAATATTTCTTTCCAATATGGCTGCTGTGCATAGAGCCTATTAATCGAATATATATATATATATATATATATATATATATATATATATATATATATATATATATATTTTGATCAAGCTTTTATTTTATCCACATAGCTGGAGGACTGAACAAGCATGTCAGCTGCACAGTACAACTGCCATTTGGCAATTCCAATGTGCATTTGAAATGCCCAACAAGGGAGAAGAAGAGATAATAATAATCAGTAAGAATGTATGATGTTAATAGCATGATTTAAGTTTCTCCAGTGCTGTGGCTAAGATATCAGTCATGTTTTCTTTTGCCCCGTTGGTTCGAATATAATTAATCGAATATTAAAAAATATATATTTATAAACAAATCAATGAACCACACAAGCGTTATTTTATACTGCAAACATTTTGAAAATACAAACGCTTTTCTTTTTTACTTTTTACTCTTTACTTTTTTATTAACCTTTTCAGCTTTAATGTAATGCCCAAAAGGAATTGATTATTAATAGATGTGACATGGCCGTGGTCCTGCCTATATACTGTATGGGCGTATCGGGGTTGTTTATGGTTATGTTTAATGTTTGAGTCAGAGTGATGTGGCCGTGGTCCACCGCCCTCCCATTAGCCAATTTTAACATAGGATTAAAAGTTTAACATGAAAAATGATCAATCATTTATTATGAATTGATTAAATCGATTTCGGTGAACTGCTGCACCCCTAGCTGAACCGGCGTGTCACTGTCAAGCGTGCTAAACGGACTGGATCAGCTGCCAAAGTGTGAAATGAGAGAGCGAGGGAATGCGGTTCTCAGGCAGTACAGTATAGGCTACAGTTTGAACGTGTAAATCATGCCAGAGAGCATTGCGTGCGCTCACCCCGTCTAACATACATCATATGGCAAAAAATAGCCGATCTGCTGCTTGACACAGACATACAACGTGTATAAATTAAGCATAGGGGTCTAGGCTATTTTTGAGAGTTTTCACCTACAATGGCATGCGCAAAATGAGGACACCAGGGTTAATGCAAAGGCCTCCCTTCCTTTGCAGTGTGTCTGTATATATAGACATCGTTGGTGTCGGGCAGAAACCTCTTATCTCCATATTCTAACCTTTTCTGTTTTTTCATAAATGAACACACTGCTTGATCATGCTACAGCGTCACACAAAAGCATCAAAAAGTAGCGGATCTACAAGCTCGAAACGCGGCGCGAAGCGACGCGTTTCGAGCTTGTAGATCCGCTACTTTAGCTATTTCTTAATTTGAATCCTGAAAAGTATCAGTTTTGGACATATGAGGTTTCCACCCGACAGAGACGATATACAGTATGTCTGCAGGAATACAGGCAAGTTAAATGTCAGCTGGACATGACAAGGTGTTCATTTGCTAGCGTGTTGCTAAAAAACATTCAGTCCAGCGGTGCAAAAACGAGTTGGAAAATTATTGTGAATAAACGTTGCAAATAAAGTACTCCATTTAAAGTCGGTGACACGGTTTCACAACACACACTTTTAGTAATATTAAATACTGTAACAGTAGTGATCTGTGTTCAGGGAATGAAACCTAGATAACCCCCCCAGGCTTAAACCTAGGGGGTTGAAGCCTGGATTTGCCAGTTATCCTGGTTAAATTGATCCTGGCTTATCCATGTCTGTTTCATGAAAGCAGAGTTATCTAGCCAAGATAACTTCGGCCAGGATGACTTATATAACCAGTTATCCTGGCTATGTACGTTTATCCATGACTTGCTTTCATGAAAGCAGTGACTCATAAGTTACCATGGAGATGTAAGCTATGTGTGCAGCTAGCCTGCTCCAGAGTCCAGACCAGGCTAACAGCCAGTAGGCCTGATTCATCTATTCAGTCAGCTGTTAGTCTGATAATGAACTAATGCATTTTTCCACAGTTATTCCATGTCTAACTTCTAATGTATGTTGCTTTTTTTCTATTAACCTGCATTTAAATGCCACAGGTACAAATTACCTATGTTATCATTTGGCAAATCAAAGAAAGCCTATCTACAAGCTCAAGCATTGCATCACAATGAGTTGTGAGGGTGTCAATCAGCTAATCTTGAAAAGAAAAAAGTCACAATATGCTTTTCCGGGACTTCCGCACGCCAGGAAAAAGCGGAAGTCCAGTTCCCGGTCCGCCAAATAACAGTTAAAACGACGGAGGCGCGCCGTCTCAGGCGGACTTGAGCCACGGGAGGCACCGCCGAGCGAGCTTAGGGGAGCGAGTTGCCGTGCCGAACGTTGCGAAGTCGACTCAGCGCCGTCCGAGTTATGTCCCGATAGGGACGGAATCGTGAAACATATATTCCTGAGTGCGGAAGTCCCGAAAAGACATATTGTGACTTTTTTGCCCCCCCCCCCCCCCCCCCTTCAAGTCAAATGTTTGGTCAATAAGTCACAATATGACTTTTGGGGGTGAGACAGCATTGCTATAATCATTGTGACCATTTAAAAAAATATAAGTATTGATGTTATTGTCAAAACGCAGTAAGAATAGGCTAGGTGAGAAAAAAATAGCCTATAATATTAAGGGGAATCAAATACATATAGCTGTTGTTAAGTTATACTGTGCTTACAGCAGCTATGAATATTGCAATATTGTTAGAGGTTTTATGAATAATCCTCATTGCAGTTGTTTAGAAATGACTGAAAAAGTTGCAAAGACCTTTTCAATTAATTCAGTCACAGGGCTAAAGGGTGACGGGCTTTCCGACAGGATAATATAGCCATTAATTATAATTATGTATAATTATGACAGTTTCATTATGATGTTTCAGATGAGAGCAGTGGTTAGTACATGTAAATTTATATCCTCGGGCTACTCTCACATTAAATCTGTCCTCTATTGTCTGCCAAGTCCTCTGTCACTGTTTTATTAAAGCAGCTGTGTTTTCTTTTATGCATATTGTAGGCACTATGCTTTACTTCATTGGTTCTCAAAGTGGGGTCCGGGGACCGCCAGGGGTCCATGGGGGGGTACCAGGGGGTCCCCAGCAGGACCAGTTACTATTGCAATACAAACATTTTAAACACTTTAACCATAGTTTATACTTTGGCTATTCAAAAATAGCAGATATACAAGCTCATATTGTAGCTATTTTAGAACATTTCTAATTTAACCAGTGGTGGAAAAAGTACAACATTTCTTTCAATACTGCAATAGAAACACTCTGTTACAAGTAAAAGTTCCGGTAGTACAAATGTACTTACGTATTGGCATCAAAATATACTCAAAGTACCAAAACTAAAAGTACTCATTATGCAGAATGTCCCATTTCACAAGGTATCATTATGTATAAAATGTATTGAAATCTTTTGAAAATAGCAGATCTACAAGCTCTTGTAGATCGTCTATTTTCAAATAGCCAACGTTTAAATAGGGCTGAAGTGGTTAATGTATGTTTTGTAATAATAATCAAACTCTGCAAAGTAACAACTCTCACACCCGTATACTCTCATATACTGTAAGTACTATATATCGCGCGATGAGCTATGCCAAAGACATCTAAAATGACACAGATGCGTTCCCGGATTGAATGATTTAAAGTAAAGCTTAGAGAGCAGTATATGGCATGCAGGCCTGTTTTATACAGAGATGGCTGGGACTGGGGCCCAAATTCAAAACCTGTTTCTTTCTATGGTTGCGAAGCTGTGCACTGAGCACACACACACACACACACACACACACACACACACACACACACACACACACACACACACACACACACACACACACACACACACACACACACACACACACACACACACACACACACACACACACACACACAGGCAGTCCATCGACCCTCATCACCCCTAGTATGATAACGCAGGCCATGCTCTACTTCTGACTACTGGTGTGTGTGTGTATGTGTGTGTGTGTGTGTGTGTGTGTGTGTGTGTGTGTGTGTGTGTGTGTGTGTGTGTGTGTGTGTGTGTGTGTGTGTGTGTGAGTATCTACTCCAAAAGCCTGAGAAATGGATTGCATGCAGACGATCTCCGTGGGAAACTAACACCCAGATTTTGCAGTGTGTCTTTTCCTGTCTAAGTGAAGGTAGAACTGTGCGTGTGCTGTGTGTGCTGTGTGTGTGTGTGTGTGTGTGTGTGTGTGTGTGTGTGTGTGTGTGTGTGTGTGTGTGTGTGTGTGTGTGTGTGTGTGTGTTGCGCAGTCAGTCCCATCAGAGAAGCTAGGTCGGTCCCTCAGATAAGGTAACGTGCTACGACAGAGCAGCAGCTCGCCGGGCTCCAGACACGACGACCACCTTGGAATGGAGTGCTCAAGTGTCCTACTTACAGAAGTTAAGACCACGGCCGTGTCCACGATCACTCCCTAAACGTTGGTGTTTTTTTCCGTAAACTAACGCCCTACTTGATCACACTACAGCGTCACACAAAAGCATCAAAAGTAGCAGATCTACAAGCTCGAAACGCGGCGCGAAGCGACGCGTTTCGAGCTTGTAGATCTGCTACCTTTGAATTTGAATCCCGAAAATTAACAGCTTTGGACACATGAGGTTTCCACCCGACAGACACGATATGCACTATAGTGATTACGCCACTTAGAGGTGTTCGAATGTATCTGCTTATCTGTTTAAATGTTTTTTTTTTATGGCACACGACAGCCATAACGTCGTTAACCGCGATCCAAGTAGTGTCTTGTGTGTGTTTTGTTTTTTTTCGCTGATAAGTTCACTATATAGTCGTCTGCATAAGTACAGTAGTTGTCAAACCTTTTATATGCCAAGGACCCCCAAAATAATTGACATGTATTTGGCCAAGGACCCTCAACTGAAAACGCGTTGTGCCAGGGGCCCCCGTAACAGAAGATAAAATAGCCAAAGTAAAACTGATTTTGATGCTATATCGACTAATTTGGCTGGGGACAACCCTGGAACCCGCTCCCCAAACCCCATTTTGAGAACCACTGCTCTACGCAGAACTCCCTATATAGGCCTGTAACCTCATAATATCCCTCATTATCTATATCCCTGTCAAAGTAGTGGTGCATGTGTGAGTTAATTCGGACACGGCCCATGTCGCCTCAATAGAGTAAAGTGTAGCGGTGAAAACTGGAACAGGTAGAGGACGTTTGACAATTTATCTCTGTCCTATAAAAGTCCATGTTTGTGTGTGTCTCTCCCAATGGGGTCAGGGTCAGTGTGAACCACACACCACATGATTCATGTTGAGAAATAAGGTCATTCTTCAGTGGCAACAGACCTATAGTCAGGTGCACCCTTCTGCATGTGTGCGTGTGTGCGTGTGTTACTATACATGTGAGGACCAACAAGTATAGTAGAATTCTAGAATATGAGAAATAGACATTGTGAGCACCATTTTGCTGGTCCTCACAAGATAAATTGTTTTGTTTTTTTAGAGATATGTTTGCAATTGGAAAAAGATTCAGGTTGGGGTTAGGATTGGGATTAGACATTACGAGGTTTGGTTTAAGGGTTAGAGATGGAGTTATTTTTCAGCTTCAGGCTTACATGCTAATTATTTTCTTTAAATGGCATTCATAAAATTGCTGTCCTAAAATGTCGATGTCCTCACAAGTATAGCAATACAAACATGTGTGTGCGTGTGTGTTATAACCAACATGCATGTGAGTGTCACATTTAGGTCTGAAAGGTATACCGAATAAGGTATGCAATCGTATATATGGATTTTTTTACTCCATGATGTACACATACTGTATATATTTTAAGTGAATCAAAAACAGATTCCTTGCAGCAGTATTAAAGAGTAAAAGAAAAAAAGAACACAATGGAATAGGACCGTGACAATTGTATTACGAGTTAAAGACATCAAAAAAACATCATATCATACTATACTGTCAAATATAGTTATATCAATAAATGTCAGGAGAATTTCATGATGTGATATTTTAGGCGCGTGGCCCAGTCCTTCATGCATGTTGACAGAACATAACCTGAATGCTGAATGCATTTGCAGCCAAGAGCGGCCAGTGCCAAAAGGTACTCATGTACTTATATTACTCTACAAGGAGAGTGGTGGACGGTAACTAGTACCTTACTTACCCCGTACTCAAAGGGATATTTCACTTTCAAACATGTTTTGGGTCATTTTATCGTCTACTCAGGCTTGTGTGAGCCCCCCAGACAGTTTTTAAGTTGCTTGATTCAGTATTTAGATATTTGATATTCATTTTATCAGACACGCCCCCCTTCCTATACAAACCCACTGTAACTTCAAACTCCATTTTAGCCATGATGGATTCATCGAAAACACCCGACCTTGGTTCTGGTGACTCATACTGCCCTCCTAATACGTGATTTTTTTCTATTACTTATTTAATTATTTATTTTTTCATTAACCCTTTAAGACCTGGGACGCAAGCTGTGTCATTTTTTTGATTTGAGCTAAAAAGCATTATTTTATACTTTGGCTATTCAAAAATAGCAGATCTACAAGCTCATAGCGCGGCACCGAGTGCCGCTTTATGAGCTGCTATTTTTGAAAAATCATGAAAATGTGCAAATCTATATATATTCTATACATATTCTTTTAAAGCAAATATTTTTTACTCAAATCTTTGCTTCTGGGGGTCCCCGGAACAAACTATTTTGAGATGTGGGTCGGCGGCCAAGTACATATCATTTTGGGGGTCCTTGGCATGAAAACGTTTGAGCACCACTGATATAGAAACGTACGTTTTTTCAGAATACTGTTGGGATTTAGAAGACATTTGTAGAATCGGCTTCAGGTCTTAATGGGTTAAAACAAAAGGGGGGGGGGTACTGGTAAAGCCCATTTATACTCCTGTTCTGAACGTATACATATGTACGTACGGACAGTATATTGTGTTGATAACCAAAGCTGCATTGCTCACACACATTGCACCATTGCACGTTGTAGATACGTGATTGTCGTATCCATAAGCATTCAGAAAACGTGCACAAAGACGGACGAAGTAAACGCAGCATAACGGACATTAGTATGTGTACCGGAATATACTGTACACATTATACTATGTCGAGTACAAATGGGCCTTTAGAGCGGTGCAACCTGCTCCTGCTAGGTGTGTTTGAGCAAGGCATGGGCCTGGCTGGCTGTATGTCCATATGGCCTTCCAAGAACACCACAGTCGCACGCACACGCACACACACACACACACACACACACACACACACACACACACACAATGTCAATGTGGGACATTAACATACACAAAGGGGGGAGGAGAGACATCCATGTTCGGTTCAATGGACCGACAGCTATGACGCACATACAGTACAAAAACACACACACAGTAGGCTACACACACACACACACACACACACACGCAGGAGGGGCAGACATAAGCACTAAACAGACGCCGACACGTGCACGTACATGCGTGTGACAATTTGTGCACACGATGCACGTGCGTCGTGCGCAAGCAGGCACAGACTCACACTAGAAACATATGTGCACACATGTACGGGTGTGCGCACGCTCACTCACTCTCTCACTCTCTCACTCTCTCACACACACACACACACACACACACACACACACACACACACACACACACACACACACACACACACACACACACACACACACACACACACACACACACACACACACACACACGCGCGCGCGCGAACAATGAGTCCATCATTTTTGCCCTACTTTCTAGTTAAAGTTCTCCTTCTCTCTCTACTCTTCCCGGCTCCAGTCCACCGGGAGGGATGAGTGAAAAACAGAGTCAGCAAAACTCTGGCTACACATCACACTAAATCATAGCTCCTCTTGCACGGTGCCATGTTGAAAAGCTCCCCTGTAGCTACAAACACAATCACAAAATAACATTTTTATTACAGGCCCCATCGTCGTTCCTCCTTTACCAATTAAACATCGTCGCTGACGGGTGGGAACATTGTAAGTCCAAAACGGTTCCTTTTTACAAGCTCTATATTCAGTCGCTGCGCAAGTAGTGATTTTTTCCGTGACTTTCTCCACATTGGCTGTCCTTTAAGCCAATGGGGAGTCCGCAATGCCTACCCATACTCTGAACGTAAGACCTCCAGTCACAGAATTCAGCTCAACACTCGCTAATTTACCGTCGCTAACTTACAGTAGACACAGATACACACTGCTCATTCATTTAAATGAACGCATTCAATAAATTTTTCATGCAAACTAAAGCAAGGGAAAAGAATAGTGGAGAAAAGGGCGACATTCATGCACTCTTACCGGCACAAACAATCCAACATCTAACTGTAAACTTAAACAAAAATAACAACTACTAGGCTTCTAGAGTTTTGATCTAATTATCTAATCATTTGACGATTTGGTTTGTGAAAATAGCAGATCAAAAGTGATGCGTCGCCACTTTTGTGTCGTTATTTTTGTGCGACACTCTTGTATGCTTAAGTAGGGCATCAATTCACAAAAAGACCCCCACAAAGTTGAAATATGGAGATTGCAAGGTTTCTCCAACGACATGAAGTTGTCAAAAAAACACCCATGCCGTTCTCGGGGCGAAAAGGTCATTGAAATATAACTCGCAATTGGATTATTTTAAATCAGATTTCAGCTTTGGATTCAAGGTTGGACACAGTGTGCTAGCTGTCACGGAAACCGCAACAACACGGAACAATGACAGAGATACAGTCGAGTTATTGTGTCTCTCTCGACTCGACTCCGAGCGGCGCGTGTCTCCAACACATCAACAGATTGTTGATGCTGTGGCCTGTGACCAGAATCACATCTTTAGTCATCTCTCTCTCTCTCTCTCTCTCTCACACACACACACACAGAGCTCTCAATGCAATCTCTTTCAGGAATGTGCACGAGCACACACCGAGTTACACAGTCGAGTCACAGATAGTCAAGTGTTAGAGGCTTGCCGTTACAGTGGTGGCAAGTAAATTACTTAAGTACTGTACTTAAGTACAACTATTAAGTACTTTTACTTTACTTGTGTGGATTTATTCCACTTTATACTTCTACTCCGTTACAGCTTTAGTTACTCTAGATTTAGATTAGTATTACAAAACATTACGTACTTAAAAAACATTAAAACCGGGAAAGCGCTTTTTGTCATTTTAGATTTTAGCGTTGACTATTCAAAAATAGCAGATATACAAGCTCACAGTTTGATCATCTGCTATTTTTAGGTACCCTCACAAAAACATTTAGTAATCCTGGTCTCTATACTGGAACTGGTTGAAATAACGTGTTCCTTCCACACGCTACGTCCTACCGGGGAAACTCGATGAGGTGATAAGAAGCGGCCTGCTCACTCCTCATGCATTGAAGGAAGCATGAGCTAAGTTCGGGGCTCTCCCCAGGCTGGCAGAGGGAGAGTAGCGCCCAGGATTACAGCTTAAGCAATTGGCACTGGGTGAAAAAAATGGGTTACAAAAGTCGTGGGATAAAAATGATAGAAAATTAATAATCTTTTTTTTCTAAAAGTGTTTGAAGAATTCGAGTTGACAAAACATTTTTAGGTGGGGGGCCAAAACATTTTCAGGTGGGGGGCCAAATACAACTCCCCATCAAGGACCACCAAATTGACACATATTAGCCCACGGACCCCCATTTGAAAAGATATGCCAGGGACTTAACCATTTTGATTTCTTGGGGGTCTTAGTCTACACTGTATCATCATCAGTGTTCATTTAAATGGAACCAAATGGAACCAAATATTTGGTTCCATTTGTACACTCTCAGAGTTACAGACACATAAGGGTCAATTTGGTTCCTAACTATTAATTTGGCTGGGGACCCCCTGGAACCCCCTCAAGGACCACTGGTGGTCCCCGGACCACTGGTTGAAAACCACTAGAATACAGGACTCGCAATGACAGTATTTTTTTATATTGTGGTACTGCTACTTTTTACCTAAGTAACAAATATCAGTACTTTTTCCACATTCACAAACACACACGTGAATATAGCTACTGCATGTACACGCACCCCATGCTCAGATTACACACTCTCACCAAAACCACACAAAATAAACAGATAAACAAACCCGCACACACACACACACAATACACAGATAAACACACACACATTCCTCGCTCTCATCCCCGGGTCTGAGTCCAAACCCGCTCTGTTTGACACCAGCGTGTGGAATTTCCAAGAGGGGCTTCTTTATCACTGTGGCTTGGCAGAGGCCCTGTGGGCTGACACCTCCGCGAAGCCACACACACACACACACACACACACACACACACACACACACACACACACACACACACACACACACACACACACACACACACACACACACACACACACACACACACACACACACACACACACACACAGTATGTTCAGTTTGGACTCTTGAGAGGGTGCAACATGTAAGGGTCCATTTGGTTACCTTTCACTTTTGTCGGGCAGAAACCGCTTAACTCCATTTTTCATGTTTTTTTTTCCCGTAAATGAACGCCCGAGTTGATCATAGTCAGTGGTGTAAAGTAGCTAAGTACATACTCGAGTACTGTACTTAAGTACAATTTTGAGGTACTTTTACTTTACTGGAGTATTTCCAATTATCAGTACTTTTACTTCTACTCCACTACATCCCAGAGGTAAATATTGTACTTTCACTCCACTACAATTATTTGAACATTTTAGTTACTAGTTACTTTGCAGATATCAATTATTACATTATAAAACATACATCTTTCTTTAGCCCTATTTTTATACCTATACTATTTGAAAATAGCAGATCTACAAGCTCACAACGCGTCGCATCGCGTTGTGAGCTTGTAGATCTGCTATTTTCTAACATTTTAGTACTTTTACCTTTGGTACTTTAAGTACATTTTTTTCTAAGTACACTTTTACTCAAGTACATTTTGTGTTGTGTGTTAGCTCGAAACGCGGCTCGAGCTTGTAGATCTGCAACTTTTTCGATTTCGGAATTTGAATCAGTTTTGGACAAATGTGGTTGCCATCCGACAGAGACGTTATGCAGCCCTCTCAGAGTAACGAATGTTTAACACTGTGGAATTCCTGTGTACGCATACATACATATCCTTTACATCTCTAATAATTGATTTTCTCTCTCTTCTGAGTATTTTACGTTCTCTCGCTTGCATGAATGGTAAATTGTTGTCAATTAATTCCCACATTTTCCACTTTGCCTGAGCTATGCAAAGGGCCATGCTCTGTCAGCACACACAAGCAAGCATGGACGCACGCGTGCACACGCACGTGCACTGCACGCACACACCTTAAAAAGCTAATTTTCAAAACTTTTAAATTCTTACCATTTTTTGTCAACTCTAACCTCGTCCCCTAAACCTAAACCCAGAATGCCCTGACCCCCAACCTGAATCTTTTAGTAATCCTAACCTCCGCCCTAGAAATCTTTTATTGTTTATTGGCCATGGAAATGAACATTTCCACACAAGGGGACGAGGAAAAATGTCCCCATAAGTCACGTTCGTCTGGTTTTTACTATCGTGGAGAGGATGTTTTCTGCCCACGTGCACGTGGATAGTAATACACACACACACACACGCGTCCCCCCCCCCCTGTTGCATACGTGACTGTGCGTGCGTGTCCACTCCAAAAGCGTGAGAAATGGATTGCCTGCTGCGGACAATCTCTGAGTTAAACTAACAGACATATTTTACAGTGTGTCTTCTCCTGTCTGAGTGAACGTAGAACTGTGCGTGTGCGAGTGTGAGTGTGAGTGTGAGTGTGTGTGTGTGTGTGTGTGTGTGTGTGTGTGTGTGTGTGAGTGTGTGAACAAGGCCTTGGCCATTGTCTTCCAGTCCACTGACAGTGTATTGTTTGTGTTCCAGGCAGGCTGACATCTTTGTGCTCAGTGCTGCTACGCTGCCTGCCAGCAGTGAGCTGCATCTCCTCACTGTCAGGACTGCTGAAAAGCTCGTATGTCCAAACAAACCAGAACTTTTTTTCAGCTGTGTTCCAACGGGTCAAATGTAGCTATTCTTGAGTCACAAGCTCTTGTTAATGCTTTTCATTGGTTTTCATATTTATAAAAAACACACAGACGCTCGTCAACCACTTTCACTTTCAAGAACGTTCGAAAAAATAGCAGATCTACAAGCTCACAACGTGTCGCGATGCGACGAGTTGTAGATCGGCTTTTTTCCTTTTGCTACTTTTGTTGTGACACTGTTGTATGACAAAGTAGTGTTAAAAGTACCAAAAAACATATTATGGAGATATGAGGTTTCTGCTCTACAGCGTTCTGTCTGTTCTCTGTTCGGTCTGAGGACGACCACCACAGCGTGTGTGTGTGTGTGTGTGTGTGTGTGTGTGTGTGTGTGTGTGTGTGTGTGTGTGTGTGCGTGTGTGTGTGTGTGTGTGTGTGTGTGTGTGTATTGTGCATTACAGGGCCCTGTCACGCTGAACAATGGACTGTTTTACACAAACACACCCTCGCCCCCACACCACTGTGTGTGTGTGTGTGTGTGTGTGTGTGTGTGTGTGTGTGTGTGTGTGTGTGTGTGTGTGTGTGTGTGTGGAGGGGGGGGCTGGAGAAACATAAACCAGGTAAAGGCAGAGGTGTGTGTGTGTGTGTGAGAGAGAGAGAGAGAGAGAGAGAGAGAGAGAGAGAGAGAGAGAGAGAGAGAGAGAGAGAGAGAGAGAGAGAGAGAGAGAGAGAGAGAGAGAGAGAGAGAGAGAGAGAGAGAGAGAGAGAGAGAGAGAGAGAGAGAGAGAGAGTGTATATGGGGTGGTATTGGGGTCAGGAAAAGACATCTGTCACAAATGTGTGTGTGTGTGTGTGTGTGTGTGTGTGTGTGTGTGTGTGTGTGTGTGTGTGTGTGTGTGTGTGTGTGTGTGTGTGTGTGTGTGTGTGTGTGTGTGTGTGTGTGTGTGTGTGTGTGTGTGTGTGTGTGAGTGTGTGTGTGTGAGTGTGTGTGCGGTGCACACATGCACGTGTTAGTTGGCGTGTGCGTGCGTGCATACTCCACGGGGCATGACAGAATGAGCCTTGTGGCTGTGCCAAGGCTGAGGTTTCCCTCCCTCCCTCCTCCAGCCCCGGAGGCATGAGGATGCACAGATTCTTCATTATGGCCTCATTCATCACCCCTGGGACAGCTTTGGCACCTCTCCCACCCTTTTTCCCTCTCTCCTTTACCTCTCCCTCTAACCTTGCCTTGCCTGACTCTTCTACTACTTAACAGTACCCTGTCTCCCCTTTTTAACCTTGTCTCCTCCTGAACCCGTCTTCTTCTCACTCGCTTCTTCTTCTACCCCTCCCCCCGTCCGTCCGTCCCCGCTCCCTTTCCCTCTCGCCCGATACTTTCTTGACCTCTTTCTCCTTTTGATCTCCTGTCCCCCCCCCCTGCGCACAGTCCTTTACAGTATGCGCGGCTTTACTCTCCCTTCCCTTTTACCAGGTTGCTTGCAGCCTGGTCTAGGAAGAGACTGATCAGCTACCAAATGGGGAGACTTCCCCGAGACTTCCCCATACTCTGAACGACGGGCGTCCTCCCATGCTATGGGATCATAGCCCGGAACCAAAAAAAAAAGTGTGGTCGTCGCCACCAAACAAAGGAAGCAAAATCCGAAGCAAACATGTTCATGATAAAGTGTTAATACAGCATCACAAGCAGAAGCTGCTATTTTTGAAATAAATAAATACATCTTGAAAGTAGTGGAAAATGTTAAATATATATATATATATTTTTTTACACAAATCTTCTCTTCTGGGGGACCCTGGAACAAAAACATTTTCAGATGGGGGTCCGCGCCCAAATACACATCAATTTGGGGGTCCTTGACATGAAAAAATCACACCCAGTGTGAAGAGAGTGGTGCCTATCGTGACTTTTACGTGTTTTTACTCATTTTAACATCTTGTACGTATTTTTACTCATTTTGAGTATTTTTACTCAGTGTAAGTATTTTTACTCAAAAGTTTGTGTGTGTGTGTGTGTGTGTGTGCGCGTGCGTGTGTGTGTGTTGCACTCCTGTTTGTGTATAATTAGTGTAACTGGTTGCATCTTTGTGTTGCAATCAGCCGCAGCTGTTGAGGTCATGCTGAGTTCGTGCTCAAACATACGGACGGACACACGGACGGACACACGGACGGACACACACACGGACAAAGTCACGTAGGAGTGGTTGGCACCACTCGAAAAGGTTGAGAACCGCTGCGATAGAGGATGCCGGGTGGATAGAAATGTGGTGTGCAAATGATCGGTGCGGTGGGAGGGGAGGGGGAGTTCGAAACGAAAATAAACGTGGATGACGTTAAACGCTTTGGTAAAAAGTGAAGAGTATAGAGACGGTGGAAATGAAACCATGGAGGAGGCAGACAGAGATGTCCTTCTGGTTGTGTGTGTGTGTGTGTGTGTGTGTGTGTGGCGGACGAAACCCGCCATCATTCTAATGACATCAACCCCCGGCCCCGCTCTTCACGTCAAAACGCTGTCAGTTAACCTAACCAGAGAAGCATTCCTTTTAACCCTGCCTTCTACGCCACAAACCCAGTATGGCCACTCGTCTCGTTTTCCCGCTGTTTACTGCCTAAAAAGAAATCTTTATTAGGTTACATAGATTTGAACGCATTACCATAAAAAAAAATCGCATGGAAATCACGTCAATGTCAAGTTTACGCCTCCCCCCCCCCCAATGAAACAATAGCGCTCTGTTTTTCAGGGGGTGGCGCGCATGTGTGTGTGTGTGTGTTGGGGGGGGGTCTTTGTTGGTGATTCAGTAGAAGAGCCATTTTCGTAAACATGTGTTTTGAGGGATGTCGGCGGGGGGGGGGGTTGCGTCATGGTGAGGTGGCCGAGTGACAAATGGAAGAACTCTCTTGTCTCCTCTCGTTCAACTTTTCTGCTGACGGGGGAGGAAATTCAACCTTTTTTTTTCTTCCCTCCTTCATTTTGCCTGTTAGCCCACTGTCTTTACTACTGCGGATGTTCACTGAGTCATTTCTGACCTTGATAAAACGCGCGCGCGCACACACACACACACACACACACACACACACACACACACACACACACACACCCCTCCCTCTCTCTCATTCTGTTTACACTACTCTCTCTCTCTCCCGCATGGCCAAATCAGCCATCAGAGAGAAGCCCCAGATGTCGTTCGTTCCTCCTTGACAGTATTGTGAAAGTGGGGGGCTTGAGGAACACACATTTTAAAGCTAAGCACTTCCTCCTCCTACCCACCCCCCCCCCCCCCCTCCTCCTCCCTTTATTGGACACCAGAAGATGGATAGGAGTTTCATAGGACAGGAGGAGAGAGAGAGAGGGGCCTCGGATCTCTGGCGGCTATAGGGTTCATTAGAAGATGAGAGCCGCAGCTGAGCACCAGGGCCTTTAGCCGCATGCTAATTGGGTTTAGCCGCTGCCGCACCAGCTCCGCTCCCCCCTTTTCCCATTTTTCCGTTCGCGTTTTCTCGGTGACAGAGTGTGTTACCATGTCCGCTTATTATAACAGACTTTGGTCTTGTCTTTATGTAAATATTGGTGGTCGTGTTTTTTTTTTTTGGGGGGTGTGTGTGTGTGTGCGTGCGCGAGCGCAGTGGTGTAAAGTAACTAAGTACATTTACTTAAGTACTGTACTTACGTAGCCTACAATGTTGAGGTATTTTTTACTTTACTTGAGTGTTTCCAATTTCCAATACTTTTACTTCTACTCCACTACATCTCAGAGGCAAATATTGTACTTTTACTCCACTACAATTATTTGAAAACTTTAGACGCGTTGTGAGCTTGCAGATCTGCTATTTTCTAATATTGTAGTACTTTTACTTTTGGTACTTTAAGTACATTTTCATGCCAATACTTTTGTCCTTTAAATTTTTAATTCTGGACTTTTACTTCTGAGTACTTCTATATTGCAGTATTGGTACTTATACTTAAGTAAAGAATTTGAGTACTTTTTCCAACCACTGTGTGTGTGTGTGTGTGTGTGTGTGTGTGTGTGTGTGTGTGTGTGTGTGTGTGTGTGTGTGTGTGTGTGTGTGTGTGTGTGTGTGTGTGTGTGTGTGTGTGTGTGTGCGTGTGCGCGCGCGCTCTCATGTGGCCTAGTCGCTTCTTTTGGGCTCGTTTTCATAGACCTGGTTGCTTGTTTCTCTCGCAAAATGCACCCCCTCCTCCCCCCCTTTCCCATTTTGTTTCCGTCGTGTTTTGGTGCTCGGGGACAGAGCGTAAGCTCCCCAATGCGCCGCACATCTGACTACGGAAAAAGTTTGGCAGTGGAAAGTTCAGCGATGGAAACGTCTATGATTGTGATCCATCTGGTGCTTACTACACCTAACAAAAGGAAGTATTTTTAGCTTGATAGCTAGCAGAGGAAGTGCAATGGCCCCATGCGGTTCATAAAAGCCTATGTATAGGACAAAAACACACTTAATGTGTTTTCCACAGTTGGGACTTGATAGCTGTTCTGTTTTCACCCATTCCTTTTCACACATAATATCGTCACTGTCGTGCTATCAAGTATATTTCCGTAAATGAATGCCCTTCTTCGTCATGCGTGTCTCACAAAAGCAGTGAAAATATTAAATTTACATGCTTGTAGATCTGTTATTATCACTATTCTAAAACGTTGTTAAAACAATAACAAGCAAGAAATGACACAGTCATATTATACCAGCTTGCGGCAAGCTTTTTTTTGTTGCCCTGATCCAATCTTCGGCCACGCACGTGTTGAGAAACAACACAAGCAAAAAATGATGAAGGTGTGTGTATGTGTGTGTGTGTGTGTGTGTGTGTGTGTGTGTGTGTGTGTGTGTGTGTGTGTGTGTGTGTGTGTGTGTGTGTGTGTGTGTGTGTGTGTGTGTGTGTGTGTGTGTGATGAAAAGTGATGTCCTGGAACACAAACACACTCCACATGCATGATTCCAAACTCCACTGGAATTGATACGTTGATGCAAGTGATTGATACAAGTTGTTACGTTGCAACAACTTGCGAGCAGTCACCAGGGCAGGCAGGCGTGTCTAGTAGGGTTATGATGCCATAGCATGGCAGGACGACCCCCGTTCAGAGTATGGGAAGTCTCTCCATTGGCTTAAAGGACAGCCAATGATGAAAAAGTGTTGAAAAGGCCTCGACTAGTTGCTCTGTCTGTTTCGTAGACCAGCCGCTCTTCGAGCAAGCTGGTAAAAAGGACTGGTTTTGGACATACAAAAATTCCAAATTTACTTGAGTAAAAGTAAAAAAGTATTGGTATCAAAATGTACCAAAAGTAAAAGTACTAAGATGTTTGTTTTATACCTAGGCTATTTTCAAATAGCCTAGGTATAAAATAGGGCTTAAGTGGTTAATTTATGTTTTATAATGTAATAATTTATACCTGCAAAGTAACTTAGTGACTAAAGTTTTCAAATAATTGTAGTGGAGTAAAAGTACAATATTTGCCTCTGAGATGCAGTGGAGTAGAAGGAAAAGTATAGACAATTGGAAACACTCCAGTAAAGCAAAAGTACCTCAACACTGTACTTAAGCATAGTACTTGAGTAAATGTACTTAGTTACTTTACACCTCTCAGGAGCATGGCTGCGGCACCGAGTGACCTCGGCCAACGGGTCCAGCTGGGTCATGTGTTAATGTTCCAGTGTCATATGTCATGTGCTCGGGGTCACCCTGCGCTGGGTCCCAGAGGCCGTGGTCCCAGTGGCCTGGCTGCTACATGTGTGGCCCCCGAGTGGAAAGCAATGTTGACTATATCACTGTCAGATCGATCCACGTCACTACGGTCGACAACAGGCACATAACCGTACGTGCATCGTGTTAAAGAGCTCTCGCTTTGACTAACTTTAAGCGCATTGGTTCGGTTTATGTTGCATTTGTTGATTATGTATTTTCAAGTAAAATGTCGTTTTTGCTTCCGTCCATTAGTCTGTCAAAGAAGGGATAAGGGCATTCTTAACCCATTGAGACCGGGAACGCATCTGTGTTATTTTAGCATAGCGCAGCACTGAGTGCCGCGCTATGGGCTTGTATATCTACCATTGTTGAAGAATCTCGAATATCTGTGCAAATGTTTGAATACATATATTTTTTTGAAACATTTCTAACTCAAATCTTTGCTTCTGGGGGTCCCTGGAACAACATATTTTGATGGGATCGGCAGCCAAAAACATACACTTTTGGGGGTCCTTGACATGAAAAAGTTTGAGAACCACTGACATGACAACATACGTTTTTTTTAAAAACTGTTCTGTTATGTTATGTTTAGAAGACATTTGTTGCAGACACAATAGCAGATCTGCGAGCTCATAGCGCGGCACTCGGTGCTGCGCTATGAGCTTGTATATCTGCTATTTTTAGCAATAGATAGTCAAAGAAATCTGAAAATGACTTGGATGCGTTCCCGGTCTTAATGGGTTAACCACCTAAAACCAGTCTAGACGTGGTAAACTGTACCCGAGTCGGCTTTGTAACTGGACCGTTTTTCCCCCTTTTGCACCCAATCTGTTTGCCAAAACTAGCCGTTCTATAAGCTCACAACAAACACACCAAATCGGCTACTTTTGCCTAATGTTCCCCCCAAGAATATGGACGCAGGGGTTCGAGTGGTTAAGCCGACGGCGTGACTAGACTTCACCCACTTTGAGACAACATGTTTGGCGTTTTTGCTTTTCAGAAGGTCAGATTTCTATTTACCACAGCACTTTAAAAAGAAAATGGCCATGGCACCAGATTTAGGGGTCATTATATGCCATGGGTATTTCAGTCGCCATTTCTCTTCTTCGCCTGCTGCGTTGCCTGGGAACGTTCGTTCGCCCTCCGGTCTCCATGGCGACGTGCGGAGAAGGAGTCAAACTTGTCCTCGGCGAACTCCTTTTATCTCTCATTTATAATGTCAAGCAGCCATAAATACAAGACTTCAGGGAGCACTTATGGTAATGCAGCCAGTTTGTTGGGTAAACCAGCGCTTTAATTAGGGCTGAATGCCATCCACATGGCCATGCCAGGTAGGGCCTGCATGACATACACGCAGTGGTGGAAAGTAACTAAGTACATTTACTTAAGTAAAATGTTGAAGTATTTGTACTTTGCTTGAGTATTTCCAATTTCCAATACTTTTACTTCTACTCCACCACATCTCAGAGGCAAATATTGCACTTTTACTCCACTACAATTATTTGAAAACTTTAGTTACTAGTTACTTTTCAGATATACATTATGATATTATGAAACATACATTAACCACTTCAGCCCTATTTTATACCTAGGCTATTTTCAAACATTTTAGTACTTTTACTTTTGATACTGTAAGAACATTTTGATGCCAATACTTTTGAACTTTTTACTGAATTTTGAATTACGGATTTTTACTTGTAACAGAGCACTTCTACATTGCAGTATTGATACTTTTACTTAAGTAAAACATTTGAGTACTTTTTTCCACCACTGAACACACACACACACCATGTAGATATATGCCCATAAGGGGGTCTCGAGGGCTGAAATCGACACGCAGGATTTTCGTAGTGGCACACGGAGGATTAGGATAAGTACAGTAGTCTGGGAGCCAAGCTCTGGGTCCTTTTTGTTACAAGGCCTCACGCGGGGCCCCCATCAACCAGTCTCCTTTTCATGGGTTATAAGACCCACCAGGTACCAGTAATACGTTCCTGAGGTAAGCCCACCACACACACACACACACACACACACACACACACACACACACACACACACACACACACACACACACACACACACACACACACACACACACACACACACACACACACACACACACACACACACACACACACACGTTTGCATTACTATGCTTGTGAGGAATATTAGGACAGCATTGAAGATAGATGACAGATCCCCAGCAAAAGTAGTTAACATACTCTAGCACCACAATCATCTTAACCACTGTTTTTCCCCATAACTCTTCTCTTCTGGGAGTCCCTGGCACCAAACGTTTTCAGATGAGGGGTTCGTGGCTAAATGCATATCATTTTGGGGGTCCTTGACCATGAAAAGGTTTGAGAACCACTGCTTTAAACCTCACCCCTAAATGTCCATAAACACTGGTTGGTGTTTATTTTGTGTAATTAATTCACGTTGTTTTACACTGCATGCTTGTTGGTGTTATGAGTACACGCACACAGAACGCCATTATAACGAGGCGGACGAAGCGACGGATTTATTTTTTTGAAACTAGGTCGATTTCTTTTTTAGCACGAATACAATCATCAACCCGACGTGAAATCACCGCGCCGCATTTTCGGATCGTTTATTCACGTCGCTCCTGGTTTGTAATGACCTTAAATTAAGACCTGAGGCGATTCTTAAAAAAAAATGTAAATCCTAACAGTTTTTGGAATAAAATCAACTAAAAATGTTTTCAAGATTTTTCAAAAATAGCAGATCTACAAGCTCATAGCGCGGCATAGGTGCCGCGCTATGAGCTTGTAGATCTGCTATTTTTGAATAGCCAAAGAAATCTAAAGTGACACAGATGCGTTCCAGGTCTTAATGGGTTCAAGCAAGTCATGGGTTCAAGCAAGTCAATATATATATATATATATATATATATATATATATATATATATATATATATATATATATATATATATATATATATATATATATATATATATATATATATATATATATATATATATATATATATAACCATAAAACAAACATTTGGCCCTCGCACACAGATTTGTATTACTATACTTGTGAGGACATCTACTTTTTAGGACGCCGTTTTCACAAATGCCATTTTGAAACAAAGCTTAAAGCAGAAAGATTGCAGATCTACAAGCTAACAACTAGTCGCAGCGCGAAACTTTGCTTGTATATCGGCTAGTAAATCGATTTTTTTCCCCGGACCTCACAAGTATAGTAATACAAACACACACACACACACACACACCCCGTCATGCGTCAGTGCTTCTCCGGATCTCCCAGTTGGCACGCAATGCTCGGTGCGAGCAGGTGAGGCACTGGCAGGGCCACCAGGCACCCGGTGACACGGAGGTCACGGGCTGCGTGATGCGGACATATCTTTGAACCGGCTGGTTCCTGTGACCAGGAGGACTTAACTAAGATACCTTTTTCACAACAGTTTTAACAAAATATGATTGTTTATACATCTTTGACATTCTCATTAGACACAAGCCAACAGACTAGTGATACCTTGCGATGTTTGGATGGAAACTGAGGATTTTGTTAGCAATGCTAGCACATGCTAGCTCTAACCTTATTTTATATTAATACATGTTTATGCATTTATTTCATATTTACATGTCGATTTAAGCTCTGACATTTCTGTCAGACATACTCTGGTATGTGAAGAGTCTAACTGGGCTATAAACTCATCTTGTGTAAAAAAAAAGTTTTTGAAAAAAAAGTTTTTTTCCTTTCCTGAACAATGGGCACCAGCGAGATGACTGTCCTCCAGTCAAAAATGGTCACATATTTACATTTTTAACTCAAATCTTTGCTTCTGGGGTTCCCTAGCTGGAACAAAATATTTTGAGAATATAAAAAAAAAATCTGTTAGGATTTAAAAGACATTTGTAGAATCCTCAGAAGCAAAAGATTTGAGTTACAAATGTTTGCTTTAAAAAATATATATATATTCAAAGATTTGCACACATTTTCACGACTAAAACAAAAAAGTAGCAGATCTACAAGCTCGTAGCGCGGCACTTGTAGATCTGCTATTTTTGAACAGCCAAAGACGTCTAAAAATGACACACAGATGGGTTCCCGGTCTTAAAGGACGACTTCACCACTTTTCAACATATCTTCATATAATAGGTCCTCACTAATGCTCATGATAAAATGGTACAATTTTTTTCTAATCAGTCTGTGTATCAGGGGAGGGCTGTAGACAGTTCAGAAACCCGTCTACCAGTGACATCATCGATGGGGAATCCAAGCTAATAGAAACTGCAGGCTTTGTATTCCTGGAAAGTTGCAATGCAATAATAGATCCCATTGTTCTCGCCTTAATAAAAATCTGAATACAAAAATTGTAATCTTTTTGGGGAAAAAATCCTGCCTAACGATGATGTCACT
The DNA here is from genome assembly GCF_963454915.1 of Gymnoscopelus microlampas. Taxonomy (NCBI): domain Eukaryota; kingdom Metazoa; phylum Chordata; class Actinopteri; order Myctophiformes; family Myctophidae; genus Gymnoscopelus; species Gymnoscopelus microlampas. Next base: position 5,548,221 of record NC_139944.1, read on the forward strand.
GGTAGACGGGTTTCTGGACTGTCCACAGCCCTCCTATGAGACACAGACCAAGTAGGAAAAAATGGCATCATTTTATCATGAGCATTAGTGAGGACCTATTATATGAAGATATTTTGAAAAGTGGTGAAGTCGTCCTTTAATGGGTTCTCAAAAATAGCAGATGTACAGTACAAGCTCGTAGATCTTCTATTTTTGAATAACCAACATATATATGCATACATAAGCGGTTGAAATGATTGTGAGGCTGTATTAACTACTTTTGCTGGGGACGCCCTGGAACTCCAAGGACCCCTGGGGGTCCCCAAACCCCAGTTTGGGAACCACAGTCACAGTGGTTCTGAACCGTCTTTGGATCAAGGCCCACTTGAAAATCTCAAAAGCGTAGGCTTTTAACTCTCTCACTGCCAAGGACGACTTATGACGGAGACATCGTCATAACGCCCTGGCGGAAGTTTTTTCCACACAGAACCAGAGATAACGCGATCCTTTACTGCTCCCTTCTGTGTACTTTTTACTATGTATTTTTGTCCGAGACATGTTATTTTCAAAGGCGTATAAAATTGAACGGGGAGGTCGCGATGACATTTTTTCTTTCTTTCGCGGAAGCACAGTGAAACCCTCTGTGATTAGCAACCATCAGGGGATCCATCATACTGGAGATAAATATTCTGTGACCACTTCAAAAAGGTAAGAAAATCGAAAGATCGCTGGCAGTGGGTGCGCGCAGCCAGAAATAAGTCTGGCAGGTGGTCAGATGCGTGGACCACGTGCATTTTCAGATAATTTTTGAGAACCGCCGCTTATCAGTGGTGGAAAAAGTACTCAAATGTTTTACTTAAGTAAAAGTATCAATACTGCAATGCAGAAGTAAAAGTGCGGAATTCCAAATTTACTTGAGTAAAAGTACAAAAGTATTGGCATCAAAATGTACTTAAAGTACCAAAAGTAAAAGTACTAAGATATTTGAAAATAGCCGGTCTACAAGCTCACAACGCGTCGCGATGCGACGCGTTGTGAGCTTGTAGATCTGCTATTTTCAAATAGCCTAGGTATAAAATAGGGCTAAAGTGGTTAATGTATGTTTCATAATGTAATAATTTATATCTGAAAAGTAACTAAAGTTTTCAAATAATTGTAGTGGAGTAAAATTACAATATTTGCCTCCGAGATGTAGTGGAGTAGAGTATTGGAAATTGGAAATACTCAAGTAAAGTACAAATACCTCAAAATTGTACTTAAGTACAGTACTTAAGTAAATGTACTTAGTTACTTTCCACCACTGCTGCTTATACCCTGAGCTACTTCATATCAATCTCTTGGGTCTCTCTCTCTCCATCTTTCCCTCTCACCCCCCCCCCCCTCCATCCCCCCCTCCCTCCCTAATCATGCCCTGTCACTCTGCTAGTGAAGAGGAGGGGAAGCAGGCTCTTGTGTTTGACAGACAGGCCCTGAGTGCAGCCGTCGTCCCCGAGGCCTGTCTTATCCAGTGGTGGAAAAAGTACTCACTTTCTTTTTTTGAGTGGTGCCAACCACTCCTATACATGACTTTGTCCGTGTGTGTGTCCCCGTCCGTATGTTTGAGCACGACCTCATTATGACCTCAACAGCTGTGGCTGATTGCAACACAAAGATGCAACCAGTTACACTAATTATACACAAACAGGAGTGCAACGCAACACACACGCGCGCACGCACGCACGCACACACACACACACACACACACACACACACACACACACACACACACACACACACACTTTTGAGTAAAAATACTTAAACTGAGTAAAAATACTTAAAATGAGTAAAAATACGTAAAAGATGTTAAAATGAGTAAAAACACGTAAAAGTCACGATAGGCACCACTCTCTTGACACTGGGTGTGATTTTTTTTTTACTTAAGTAAATGTATCAATATGATATAGAAATACTCTGTTACAAGTAAAAGTCCGGAATTCAAAATGTACTTGAGTATGAGTACGGAATAATTTGTTATCAGAATGCACTTAAACGTACGAAAAGTGGAAGTGCTCATTGTGCAGAATGTCCCATTTCACAAGTTGAAAATCTATACACATCTTTTGAAAATAGCAGATCTACAAGCTCACAATGCGTCGCATCGCGACGCATTGTGAGCTTGTAGATCGGTTATTTTCATATGGCCGAAATATACAGTATCTAGGGCTGAAGTGGTTAACGTATGTTTTGTGACGATAATCTGTATACAAAGTAACTAGTAACTAATGCTGTCAAATAATTGTAGTGGAGTAAAAAAGTGCAATATTTTCCTCTGAGATGTAGTGGAGCAGAAGTAAAAGTATTGGAAATTTGAACTACTGAAGAAAAAAAAAATACCTCAAAATTGTACTTGAGTAAAAGGACTTAGTTACTTGACACCACTGGTCTTATCATTGGCCGGGGCTCGGCAGGGCTGAGTGGTTTCACTCTTGAGTGTACGAATTCTGGAACCAAATGGACCCGTTAAGTCTAAATGAATAAATGAACACCGAGGATTTGTGAGGGAGAGGGTTAAGTTCTACACAACAGTGGTTCTCAAACTTTTTCCAAGTCAAGGACCCCCCAAAATGATATGTATTTGGCCGCAGACCCCCATCTGAAAATGTTTTGTGCCAGGGACAAATTATGTTTCTATATTATATCATTTTCTATATTTTTCAAAGATTTTCAAAAGTAACAGATGCACAAAGTGACGCGCTGTGAGCTTGTAGATCCGCTATTTTTGAATAGCTAGCATTAATGCATAAAGTGGTTAAAATGATTGTGGCGCTACATTAACTACTTTTGCTGGGGACCTCCTGACAGACGATGTACAGAATGCTTTTAAAAACATACTTATGCATACATACATGCACAGTGCTGCTGACACACGACGGGCCAATCAGATTAAACGGCTAGCCGAGTACACAACAGACTTATAATTACAATCTCTGGGACGTGTTCACTTCGAATTATCTCAATGCTGCCGACGTCTGTTCCTTTAATTGAAAAGACCTTTAAAAGGGCATGCAGCTGACTTCAGGCCATGGGCTGAAGGAGTTTAGAATTAGCGTTAGCATTAGCGACCACATGATGGGAACTATGACATCACCACCGCCCCCCCACAAGCAGTCATCTGCTTCACGTGAGCTTAGAGAGTATTAGAGCTCGTTAAGACTCCCCTCGTAAAAGAGGGGATGACCCTTACAGTCTGTTGTTTGAGATAATAAAAACGCATGCGGACGCAGCAGAATTATTATCCAACAGCAGTGAGTCAAACAGAAGGGGTGTGAGTGGCACAATTATGGTCATTAGGTAAGACTCGGACGTTGAAACATAATTAGAGATGAAAGTCAATAGCATTGATCGAAGGGGGGCGGCTCTAAGTTGACTTGCCCGGCCCCTTACACATCAATCAGTTCACAGCACAGGAGCAGGACATAGATTTGGCAAGTGGCTGGAATGGGTGGGGAAGGTGGACCGTAACTGAATGCATTTACTTGAGTACAGTACAGTACTTAAGTACGTTTTGGAGTCGTTTTCTTCTTTTTTGCGAGTTCATAGCTTTTACTCGGCTACATTTCAAGTAGAAATACTGTAATTTTGACTGCACTACATTTCTAGGAAGAGACCCTTGATGGGAACCAAACGTACACATTTGTTTTTATAAATTAACAAACTGAGCAATTAAATCCTATTTCAAATATAGTGGGGTATTTCTGTTTTTGTCTCCGCCAGGCCGAACGCATGGCCGAGACTATGTTTTGCACCCTGTCTGTCCGTCCGTCCGTACGTCCGTCCGTGAACAGCTCAGGTTTGATCGAAGCGTTTTTGCATTTTGCATATATTCCATCCTGATTGGCTAAGATTGGCTCCAAAGTTTACAGGAGTGCTCCATTTTGAACAAAATGCCTCAAATCAATAACCCTATCCCACTAGATCGAGGAAGAAATGCCACAAATCAGCCTCATGGTGGCGCTATAACAGGTTGATTCGTGTTTTTACCTATAATTGCACCGATCTGTGTAAAACAGATCGGTGTGAAACAAAGTTTTACTAGACACCAAGGAAAAACCTTTGCCCTGCATTTTTCAAAGCTGCATTTTATAGTAATAATTCTTTATATTACTCCTTCATCGGTACACATGATCTCTATAGTCATGTGATCAAGAGGGATCTGTTATATTTCTCACATTCCATCCTGATTGGCTGATTGATATCTAAAGTTTGCAGAAGTGGAGTATTGAACAAAATGCCGCAGCGTCCGATTGCGGTGAAACTTTGCACGCAGACTTACTACGTTGAGGAACAAATGCCACCCTTGTAACGTTGCCCTATTATAGAGCCACCAGGAGGCCAAATTTTGCCCAAACATTTTTTATATTACTCCTACCAATTTTGTTCAAACATCACACAAATCGGTACACATTATCTCTATAGTCAAGTGATCAAGAAGGATCCGTCCAATTTTTCATATTCCATCCTCATTGGCGAATTCCAAACATTGCTGGCCCACAATAACCTCCCTGACCTGGCGGAGACCTGTGCTCCGAGGAGCACTTTTTCCAGTTTGTTTAGTATTTTTTGCTATGTAATTTCAACACAGCAATGCGTTGAGATTATCAAGAACATGTACGTGTAATAGGCGTTATGCACAGCAGCCATATTGTGAAGACATTCACAGGTGTTACCAATGATACTAATGAAGGCTCTGTTCCATTTAGTGTAGCACAGTGGTTCTCAAATGTTTCAATTTCCACGACCCCCGTAACTCTGAGAGTGTACAAATGGACCCGGTTCCATTTGTACACTCTCAGAGTTACACATCCGTAAGGGGCCATTTGGAAACCCCTTAAGGAACCATGAGGGTACCTGGACCCAAATGTCCAGTGAGGCAACATGCACAATATCAGCACCCTGACTCTGTTTGACCAGAATTGAACAGAGCCTTCATTAGCATCATTAGTAACACCTGTGAATGTCTTCACAATATGGCTGCTGTGCATAGAGCCTATTCGTGCTTTTGAATACTTAGTAAACAGTATTCACTTCAGTATAATACTTTGCCCACCACCGTCAGTAGGGAGGGGGCCCCGGGAGGGACAGTGAAAAAAATAAGACACCCCCCCCCAATCAATGGGTCCACTCACTGCCAGGGCAGTATCTAAAGAGCCTCTACATGAGCCTCATCCATCAATCCAATTCGCCCCCCCCCCCCATTCGTTTGTTTTTCTCTCCTCCTGGGAGCTCAACAGATTCTTTCCTTCCTCTCCCTCCCTTGACAGTGAGTGATGTTTGGCTTGAGGTCTCAAAGGAAGTGATGTCACTGAGAGGGACACATCGTTTATCCACTCCATCTCTGTGGTCAAACTAAATGATGTTTTTATCTACTCGCTCCGTTGAAGAAATGCTTTTCCTATGAGCTAATGACATGTTACATCGTTGTTGTCGGGTAGAAACCACTCATCTCCATTTTTTGTTTTACTTTTTGTGTTATTTCGTTAAAATAACGCCCTACTTGATCATACCACAGCGTCACACAAAAGTATCCCAAATAGCAGATCTGCAAGCTCTCCTGAAAAGTAACAGTTTTTGGACATAATGAGGTTTCCACCCGACAGAGAAGATATCCACCACCCTTGAAAATGTATTTTGTTTCATGGGGAATATTGTACAATGTTTTGGGGGCAGTGGTGTAAAGTAACTAAGTACATTTACTCAAGTACTGTACAATTTTCAGTACTTTTACTTCTACTCCACTGCATCTCTGAGGCAGATATTGTACTTTTACTCCACTACAATTATTTGAAAACTTAAAGTTACTAGTTACTTTGCAGATATAAATGATTACATTATAAAACATACATTAAACACTTTAGCCTTATTTTATGTCTAGGCTATTTGAAAATAGCCGATCTACAAGCTCACAACGCGTCGCGATGCGACGCGTTGTGAGCTTGTAGATCTGCTATTTTCAAACATTTTAGTACTTTTACTTTTGGTACTTTAAGTACATTTTGATACTTTTGTACCTTTACTCAAGTAAATGTTGAATTCCTGACTTTTACTTGTAACAGAGTACTTATACATTGCAGTATTTGATACTTTTACTTAAGTAAAACATTTGAGTACTTTTCCCACCACTGTTTGGGGGTGATATCGCGACTGCAAGTGCAGAAAAAACACTACGCAGCAAAAATCTCCAGCGTTTCATTTAACTCCAAGAGTGTAAGAATGGAACCAAATGTTACTGTAGCCTGCCCACAGGTGACAGGAAGAGATAAGCATGGACAGGACGTTGCCACAGACTGGACAGGACGTTGGCACAGACCAGCCCTGTTGTGTGTCTCTCTCTCTCTCTCTCTCTCTCTCTCTCTCTCTCTCTCTCTCTCTCTCTCTCTCTCTCTCTCTCTCTCTCTCTCTCTCTCTCTCTCTCTCTCTCTCTCTCTCTCTCTCTCTCTCTCTCTCTCTCTCTCTCTCTCTCTCTCTCTCTCTCTCTCTCTCTCTCTCTCTCTCTCTCTCTGGTGTAAAGTAACTAAGTACATTTACTCAAGTACTGTACTTAGGTAAAAATGTTGAGGTATTTTTTACTTTACTGGATTGTTCTACTCCATTTCATCTCAAAGGCAAATATTGTACTTCTTACTACACTGCAATTATTTGAAACATTTAGTTACTAGTTACTTTGTAGATTTTATTATTATTATGAAACCACTTCAGACCTATATATATATATATATATATATATATATATATATATATATATATATATATAGTTTGGTAATTTGAAAATAGCCGATCTACAAGCTAGGTGTTGTGAGCTTGTAGATCTGCTATTTTCAAAGGATTTTTTAAAATACATTTCATACATTTGAAAACTTGTGAAATGGGAGCTTCTGCACAATGAGCACTTTTACATTTGGTACTTTAAGTACATTTTGAACACCAAACCTTTTCTTGTAACGGAGTACAATAGGGTGTCGATACTTTTACTTAAGTAAAACATGCGAGTATGTCTTCCACCGTTGCCATAAACGGAGCCGGCGGCGTGTCTGTGTGGAATGCACTCTGGGCAATTTATGGACCCTCTCACACGGTCAATAAAGGCTGCTGAGCCCAGGCGCTTGTATCTCGCAGATATAAACCGCTCTGCAGTCTGTCAGCATCTGACGTGATTTGAGGCACAACACGCGCGCAAAGGAGGGCTTAAGGCCCGTCTCGTTCTCCTGTCTGCTTTTATTCCCTGGTAAATAAACACAGAACGGAGGGAGAGAGAGAGAGAGAGACGTCTG
>NC_139944.1:5560506-5740506 GCF_963454915.1 Gymnoscopelus microlampas
AAAGTCCCTCACACGCAGGGTTGCCAGATCTGCTTGTTACAATTTCCCCGCAATATTTTTATTTGAAAATAGACGATCTACAAGCTCACAACGCGTCGCATCGCGACGCGTTGTGAGCTTGTAGATCTGCTATTTTCAAATAGCTGATGTATAATGTTAAAGTGCTCACGTGGGCCGCATAGTCGCTTCTTTTGGGCTGGTTTTCCTAGACCGGGTTGCTTGTTTCCCTCACGGAATCTGGCAACACTGTTCACGCGGTCACTTTCCTAATGATCCAAGCTAAATGCTTTTTTTAAGAAATTAGATCGTTTGTCACCGTTAGAAAAAGGGTGTGTGTGTGTGTGCCTGGAAAAAAAAGGCCCTGAGGTGTTTTGAAGAAGAGCAAAGCACCCCCCCCCCCCCGCACCCCCACCCCCGCACCCCATCCAATGGAGAGAACTAACGCAGTCACTCTTTACCCTCAGGAGCAAATGAAGTGATCAATCAATCCCCGCAGTCCCAGGGAGAGAGGAAACAGAGGGCCAGATGCACACGGAACGACAGAGAGAGGCATATTATGGAAAGCAGCGGTGTAAAGTAACTACAAGTACATTTACTCAAGTACTATGTACTTAGGTAACATTTTGAGGTAATCTTACTCTAGTGGAGTATTTCCGTATTTTTCAATACTCTTACTTCTACTCCACCACCTCTCAGAGGCAAATATAGTACTTTTACTCCACTACAATTGTTTGAAAACTTTAGTTACTAGCTACTTTGCAGATATACTGTACATTATTATATTATAAAACATAGATTAACCACTTTAGCCCTATTTTATACATAGGCTATTTGAAAATAGCAGATCTACAAGCTCACAACGCGTCGCGATGCGACGCGTTGTGAGCTTGTATTTCGGCTATTTTCAAACATTTTGCTTTTGGTACTTTAAGTATATTTTGATGCCAATACTTTTGTACTTTTACTCAAGTAACATTTTGAACACAGGCCCTTTACTTGTAAAAGAGTATTTTCATATTGTGGTATTGCTACTTTTACTTAAGTAAAATATCTGAGTTCTTCTTCCACCAGTGAAGGAAAGCCACAAACACTAGCCTGAATGCACAGTGCGATCTGTGAACGTTTTATTGTTTTTGTTTCATTTCGAAGAAAAAGCCTATGGTAGGAGAAAACAATTACAAATTTGCATAATATGGACTGTATGCATTAACACACAAGTCCTATTTGAATAATAAGATTCAGAGAAGCAACGTGGAGACATCATTATGTATATAAATACATTTCCTTATATGCCGTCCCGTTTGTCATCAGCTAATGTTCAGTTATTCTGATGTGACAGTGGGAGATAAAAAAACACACATGTACACAAACAGAGAGAGAAGGGGGGAGAAAAAAAAAAAAAAAGTACAAGTGGTTGTAAGAAAAGATCAGTTGCCACCGAGTGCCGCGCTATGAGCTTGTAGATCTGCTATATTTTTTTAATCTTGAAAATTGTGTGCAAATCTTTGAATATATATATATTCTTAAATCGAACACTCGGTGCCGCGCTATATGAGCTTGTAGAATCTGCTATTTTTGAATGTGCACGTTAACAGAGAGGCGTCGCTATCCCCAAAACAAGCGTTCTGTCCCGTTATAAGGTGACATACAGGGAGTACAGTACAGTACAGTACAGTACGCAGAACACAACAAGAACAATGAATCTTCCTTTCAGCGTTGGCATGAGGAGAAATAGTCCTCGAACATAGGCTTCAAGCTGCCAAGTGTTCTTTAAATAGAACCGGCGATTCTGACAAAGCGCTCGAGACTCTCGCGTGGATGACAGTGTCATATATATATATATATATATATATATATATATATATATATATATACAGTGTGTCTAAACCAAGGGCCTGGAGTTTGTCTTGTGACCTGGGATTTGACACCTACACAGCTGAAATCCTGAGTGTTCAGAGAGAGTACAAATTAACCCTTTGGGTCCATTTGGTTTCTTTCGTATACGCTCTCTGACTCTGACATAAATTAACCCATGCCATGCGATCCGGGAACGCACCTGTGACTTTTGAAGATTTATTTGGCCATTCAAAAATAGCAGATCTACAAGCTCACAGCGCGGCACCGAGTGCCACGCTGTGAGCTTGTAGATCTGCTATTTTTTAATAGCCCAAATAAATCTAAAATGACAAGAGATGAGTTCCCGGATTGAATCATGGGTTAACAAACCGTGGTTTTTATTGCGTATGGCCTGCCATTGAACTTCTCATGGTCTCTGGCTTTGTCGCATCCAAAGCATATTACCTTGGCTCACGTTGTGACTCTGACAGTGGGAGGAGAGAGGGGGATGTGGAGCCTGCTGCCAAGAAAGATAATGATAAGGAGGGAGAAAAAAAACATAAGATAAAGCCCCCTAATGTCTTTGTCTGAATGTTTTGGAACGGAGGTAAAGAGACACTGACAGAATGCAGAGAGAGAGAGAGAGAGAGAGAGAGAGAGAGAGAGAGAGAGAGAGAGAGAGAGAGAGAGAGAAGAGCGATTCCTCTCTCTCGGGGTCTGGCAAAGGAAGAACCTTCCTGGCAAACTCTGCTGAATCCATTGCGTTGAAGTCACCCTGGAGACAGTGAGACACAAGCAACACATGTACACAGCCACACACACACACACACACACACACACACACACACACACACACACACACACACACACACACACACACACACACACACACACACACACACACACACACACACACACACACACACACACACACACACAGAATGAGGACAAAAGAACAATGTTAACACCTAAAAGGAGGAGTTTTATTTTTTTAAACGCGAGGTTCTGAGGCTATCCTCACATGTTACTGTAACCAAACAGACAGAGAGTGGAACGCATTCACACAGAATCATTCTAACAGCTGTTTGTGATCCGGACGAGAGGAGAGGAGAGGGAGAGGAGAGGAGAGGAGAGGAGAGGAGAGGGAGAGGGAGAGGGAGAGGGAGGAGAGGAGAGGAGAGGAGAGGAGAGGAGAGGAGAGGAGAGGAGAGGAGAGGAGAGGAGAGGGGAGGAGGAATGGAAACCGGGAGAGAACGGAGAGGTAAGAAGAGAAGAATTAGGGAAGAGCACATTTGGGTAAAGGAATGCAAAGGGAAAAGCAAAGGATAGGAGAGGAGGAGAGGAGAGGAGGGGAGAGCTCTGTAATGTTAACTGTCACTATAATTAAATGGGCATCCACTTCCATGCAACTTTTCCTAGTGAGTTCCTGTGGGACATTCCAGCTACTTAGAGGGAGGTTCAGGTTTCACAATGCCCAGCTGTTTTACCCGTGAGGTAAAGCCCATGAAAATTCCTTCTTGTGGGTTTGGAAGACTTGCCAGGGAGCACGCACACAGGCACACGCGCACACACACACACACACACGCACACACGCGAGCGCAAGGACATGAGGTCACAGCAGTGGCCGATCAAGACTATGAGCACAGAGGAGATGTTTTCCTTTGTGTCCTTTTATCCCTCCATCCTCCACTCATCCCTCACATCATCCCTTCATCCACTCGCCTTCTCTCATCCTCCCAGTGGACCCCGACATCCCCGGGGAACACTGCACGCTGCATAGGGGCGCACGCGCACACACACACACACACACACACACACACACACACACACACACACACACACACACACACACCCCAAATCAAATGAATTTACAGGGTGTCTGCCAGGATACCACCAAATTGATGTTGACTCACAAGAAAGAATAAATACGATTTGCCTTCAAAAGATGAGTTTTTAAAAAAAAAGAGTGTTGGATTCTACTGATCCAACTCTTTTCCTTGAAAGATTTTGTGAACCCAATCCCTTCCAAGTGTTGTTCTTTTTCTTTCTCTGTGCAACGTACATCAGTAACAGGTCACTCGTATCTATTTTTGGGGCTCTAGCACAGCTGGAGCGCGCAGCGGCGTGTGCTTGGAAGCAGTGGTTCACAAACTTTTTCATATAAGGAGCCCCAAATGAATACGTATTTGAGCGTGGATCCTAATCTGAAAAGGTTTAGTGCCAGCGACCCTCATCATAAGAGAAGATTTGTGTTTTTAAAAAAAGGCTAAATTAACTCAAATCAATGAAAGGTTACATTCTGTAACGGAATAGCCAACAGCGTCGTTGATTATACAGCGACATTTTGTGGCATAATGGTACTGTATATTAGCCGCACATACAGTGCTGTAACCTTTTCGACGAACAAAAGGTTAACCTCTGTATAACTTGTTCCTCTTTCAAACCCGTGATATTTTGTATTTTTTAACAGACGCACTTTCATCATTTCCCCGCCTTCGTTAAGCCTAATTCGAACATCGCCGCGTGATGGAGTCGCTCGGCAGTAGGGTTGGGATCCTTTAGGATTTTACCGATTCCCACTTATAGACCTGGAACGCATCTGTGTCATTTTAGATTCCTTTGGCTATTCAAAAATAGCAGATATACAAGCTCATAGTGCAGCACCGAGTGCCATGTTATGAGCTTGTAGATCTGCTATTTTTTTTTTATCTCGAAAATGTGTGCAAATCTTTAAATATATGTATATTTAATAAACTTTAAAAAAAATAAAAATAGCCTCAGGTATAAATGGGTTAATGGTCCGATTCCTTAACGGTTCCTTGTAACGATTCCTATAGGGGGTTCCCAATGGACCCTTACAGGTCTGTAACTCTGAGAGGGTACATTTGCATACTCTCAGAGTTCACATACCAGCTCTGACAGTGTGATAACTATAGACGGTCCAAATGTGATGGAACCGACTCTGGTTCGTCAATGTTGGATCCGGTTTCCTTCGGTTCCTCCCGTTTCGGAGCCCAACCCTACTCGCCAGAAATAGCCGACTTTCAAGCGGAAAAGGGTGTTTTTCCCTTCGGGCTGCTTGGGCGAAGGAAGGAATCACACTGAGGCGTCGATGAACAATCACATGTTCTTTAACCGCTTAAAGACATATTTCACTTTCCAAAAATAAATGGGTAATTGTATCGTCTACTCAGGCTTGTGTGAGCCCCCCAGACAGTTTTTAACCCATTGAGACCTGAAGCCGATTCTACATGTCTCCTAAATCCCAACAGTTTTCTGAAAAACGTATGTTTCTATATCAGTGGTGCTCAAACTTTTTCATGTCAAGGACCCCCAAAATGATATGTATTTGGCCGCGGACCCCCATCAAAATATTTAGTTCCAGGGACCCCCAGAAGCACAGATTTGAGTTAAAAATGTTCGCTTTAAAAATATATATATTCAAAGATTTGCACACATTTTCACGATTTTTCAAAAATAGCAGATCTACAAGCTCATAGCGCGGCACTCGGTGCCGCGCTATGAGCTTGTATATCTGCTATTTTTGAATAGCCCAAAGTATAAAATAATGCTTTTTTAGCTCAAATCTAAAAATGACACAGTTCCAGGTATTAATGGGTTAAAGACATATTTCACTTTCCAAAAATAAATGGGTAATTGTATCGTCTACTCAGGCTTGTGTGAGCCCCCCAGACAGTTTCTAAGTTGCTTGATTCACTATTTAGATATTTGATATTCATTTTATCAGACACGCCCCCTTCCTATACAAACCCATTGTAACTTCAAACTCCATTTTAACCATGTTATAGATTCATCAAGATCACCCGTCCTTGGTTCTGGTGACTGATATTGTCCTTCTAATACGTGAGGAGACCGTGTTTTTTCAATTACTTTTTCCATTTATGTTTTATATATTTTTTGGGATGAAAAATGAAATACTAATCGAAAAAACACGGCCCCCTCACGTATTAGGAGGGCAGATAATGCATCCTTGCTTTGCTGTACATCAGACATGCAAGTGAAGGACAGACAGACAGACAGACAGACAGACAGACAGACACTGAGTAATCACCCACTGGCTGTGATTACAGACAGGCCATCTGCAGTAGATTGTCATCAGTGTGAGACAGGGCCTCGTAACCACACTGAAGTACACACACACACACACACACACACACACACACACACACACACACACACGCACACACACACTTTCCTTACTGGCAGCCATGATTAGGCCCTAACCCCGATGAACTTTGGTTTATATTATCTGTGAGTGTGTGGTGTCATGTTATATCACGGGTGTGTGTGTGTGTGTGTGTGTGTGTGTGTGTGTGTGTGTGTGTGTGTGTGTGTGTGTGTGTGTGTGTGTGTGTGTGTGTGTGTCGCTTGTAGATCCTCTATTTCCGGCTTTAGGCTTAGGGTCAAAATGGCAAAGATTTGTAAAAAATTGCATTCATGAAATTGACGTCCTATAATGTCCTCACAAGTATAGTAATACAAACGTGCGCGCGCACGTGCATTGAGCAGGAGAGAGTCTGGGGTGGTGCATGTATATAATCATCACCTTATGAATGATGCAGCAACGATGCAAGCAACATCCCACAACTCTGATCCAACCACAAATCTGCAAGAGAATTTTCCAATCATCACCATAAAAGGGTGTGGACCTCTCTTTCTCTCTCTCCCTCTTTCTCTCTCTCTCTCAGTGGAAAGTACACTCGTTGCTGTCGGACAGAAACCACCTTAACTTTGTGTGTTTTTTCGTAAAAACATTATGCCCTACTTGTAACTTGATCATACTAGAGTGCAGTGGTGGAAAAAAGTACTCAAAGATTTTATTTACTAAGTAAAAGTATCAATACTGCAATGTAGAAGTACTCTGTTACATGTGAAAGTCCGGAATTCAAAACGTACTTGAGTAAGAGTACAAAAGTATTGGTATCAAAATGTACCAAAGTTAAAGTACCAAAAGTAAAAGTACTAAAATGTTTGAAATGAGCAGATCTATAATCTCACAACGCGTCGCGGCATGTTGTGAGCTTGTAGATCTGCGATTTTCAAATAGCCTAGGTATAAATAGGACTTAAGTGGTTAATGTATGTTTTATAATGTAATCATTTATATCTAAAAAGTAACTAGTAACTAAAGTTTTCAAATAATTGTAGTGGAGTAAAAGTACAGTACAATATTGGCCTCTGATATTTAGAGGAGTAGAAGTAAAAGTACTGATAATTAGAAATACTCCAGTAAAGTAAAAGTACCTCAAAATTGTACTTAAGTACAGTACTTGAGTAAATGTACATACCACTCTGAGCGTCACACAAAAGCATCAAAAGTAGCAGATCTGCAAACTCGAAACGCGGGGCAAAGCGACGCGTGTTGAGCTTGTAGATCTGCTACTTTTGATGCTTTTGAATTTGAATGCTGAAAAGTGTTGGACATACTGTAGTTATTAGTTACTTTTTTGAAAATAGCCCCTCTACGCGCTCACAATGCGTCGCATCGCGACAATTTCCGAAAAAAAGATCGACACATTCTGAAAATGTGAAATTGCAGTGGTTTTACTTTAAGTATACTTTAGTTGATTCCAATACTTTTGTACTTTTACTTTTTTCAAGATTTTCTTTACACCGTATTAATCATTAGTACTAGATTAGAACATACATTAACCACTTCAGCCCTATATACATTTCGGCCATCTGAAAATAGCCGATCTACAAGCTCACAATGCGTCGCGATGCGACGCATTGTGAGCTTGTAGATCTGCTATTTTCAAAAGATTAGTATACATCCTATACAATAGAGTGTCGCGTGCATGCGTGGCTGTTTGTGTGTCTGCCTCCCCAAGCTGTTTGTCTGTCTGGGTCTCCAACAAGTTAGGTCTCGCTTCGCTTTCGGTTTGCATGTTGCAGTTTGGTTTCGCTTTCGATTTGCTCTGCTGTCTCTGTCTCCGATGTGTGGGCCAGGCTACTAGACGGGAGCCCCGCGCAGCGGCTAGACGGGAGGGCCGCGCAGCGGCCCGAACCTCTAGTTTTATACATTTGAAAACTTGTGAAATGGGACATTCTGTTTCTACTTTTGTACTTTGAGCACATTTTGATACCAATACTTTCGTACTTTTACTCAAAAAAAAATGCGAGTATACTTTTTCCACCACTGCTACCGAGTACTCCTCTGCTCTGCTCTCTCGGTCTCTGTGAGCGTGTGCATGTGTGTATACACAACTGGGAATGGGGTTATCATGGCTGTGACGTTGATGAGCTGTGGCTGGAAGCCCCCTGTCATGCATATCCTAACAATGAGTCTTCTCGCTCAAGTCCCACTAATGGGAACAAGTTCAAACACCCCCTGGCCTGTACTGTACACACATCTAACAAACACACACACACACACACACACACACACAGACCCAGCTAAAAGTCCCCTAACCCCCCCAACCCGTCCCATACACACACAAGAACAACACATACTTTATTCTCCTCTCATTAAAAAACAATCACGTCCCACCAAAGAGCAGCGGTGGCAAAACGTGCTCTGGTATTGTTTTTTTTACCAGCTTGTGGAGCAAGCTGGTCTATATTCAGGCGCTGCGCTAGTCGTGACTTTTTCACGACTTTCTCCTCATTAGCTGTCCTTTAAGCTAATGGGGAGTCCGCAAAAGGCCTTCCCATACTCTGAACGAGCGTAAGAGCTTACAGTAGACACAGACACACTCTACTCTTCACCCTCCGGCAATTATTTGTAAGATGCAAATAATTGCAGTGGAGTACAATATTTTCCTCTAAGATGTCGTGGAGTAGAAGTATAGTATTGTATTGAAATAAAGACATACTCAAGTAAAGTAAAATACATCAAAATGGTACTTAAGTACAGTACTTGAGTAAATGTTCTTTGTTACTTTGCACCACTGCTCTTCTCATTAAAAACCCATCACCTCCCACCAAAGAGCTCCCAAACAAAAGACAAGTCAGACAGTGGGGTCGTAAAAAAGGTCGGGCAGGAGTGAATGATTTCAATCAAATTCCCACATAATTGAGCAGCACACATTAATCTGAAATCATTTCGAAAACATTGTAGATTTTTGGACATTTTCAGATTTATTTTGTGTTTTATTTCATGTAAATCTTTTGAAATAATAATGTAAAAAAATAAGAAGAAATAAGAAAACCCTGCCTCATACACAACAAATGCTTCATTCTCCTCTCATTAAAAAAACATCACCTCCCACCGAAGAGCTCCCAAACAAAAGCCGAGTCGGACGGTGGGATTGTAAAAATGGCGGGTAGGAGTGAACGTGCCCCCCCCCCCCCCCCAAGTCTACCTACAGCTGAGCTCTACCCACCCGTTCAACACCCGTTCAACTCCCGTACACACACACACACACACACACACACACACACACATTGCTCTGCCCGTGAGGACCTTTGCGTGATTCCAATATGGTGACATTTTCGTCGCTTAAACAACCCCCAACCCCTAAACTGTCACTATTGAATGTCTTTCATTAACCCTTCACCTGCAACCAAACCTGACAAAAACCTTGTAGTCTTTCACCCTTCCAGGGTTTTGCCCTTATCTTTCTAATCTTGTGGGGACAGCTGGACCTTGCAGTGACTGGTGCAGAAGAACGAACACACACACACACAGGTCTCTAGGGACCGGCTCTGTGTGACAGCGTGACACAATCAATCAGCGGATATTGCTTCTATTGACAGTCCCCAGAAGAGTCTCCTTCTGTTTGATGATCTCTGTACTACTCTCTCCCTTTGCGTCTCTCTCCATCTGTGTTCCTCCACCACGCTCGATTCCAGAGTCGCTCCCGCGTTGTTTGTCCTCTTCCACCTTCCAAGCCGTTTCTTCTCCTCTTTTTTGCCCTCTCTCCTTCACCCCTCCTCTCGTTTCTCGTCTTGAATCCTGCATTTTTTTTTCTTCAATATGCCCCCCACGGCTAAAGATAATGTCACAAGCGCGCACACACGGAACTCTGCACAAACACTCAACCACACATAACACGTATACAAAGACCCCCCCCCCCCACACACACACACACACACACACACCTTTGTATTACTATACTTGTGAGGACATCATCATTTTAGGAAGCCGATTTTATGATGGATTTATGATTTATTTGGGGCATTTTTAACCACAAGTCTAAAGCCGAAAAATAGCAGATCTACAAGCTCACAACGCGTCGCGCTGCGACACGTTGTGAGCTTGTAGATCTGCTATTTTACGGTGTGCGCCATCGCCGCACAACTGAGTATAAAATCGACAACCCGAGCCCTAAACCTAACCTCTAAATGTCTAATCCTAATCCTAAACCCAACCTCAATCTTTTTCTAATTGTAAACATATCTCTCTAAAAGAAATCAACCATAAAACAACCATTTTTCTTGTGAGGAACAGGAAAATGGTCCTCACAACATCTATTCCTCAAATTCTACAATACTTTTGACGTTTGGTCCTCACAAGTATAGTAATACAAACACACACACACACACACACACACACACACACACACACACACACACACACACACACACACACACACACACACACACACACACACACACACACACACACACACACACACACACACACACACACACACGATCCTCGGCGCTAAACCAATCAGACATTGCAAAATGATTCCTTCCTTTGGGGGGGGGGGGGAGGGAGGGAAGGCAATCGGGTGGGAAGGAGAAACAACGGCCTTATGAACTCATGCATATTTCATATCCACTGTGATACACTTTCCTGGCCCCATGCATAATGTAGAAACTGTTTAAAGAAGAAGAAGGCCCATCAGATGGATGGGGGGGGGGGAGAGAGAGGGAGAGAGAGAGAGAGAGAGAGAGAGAGAGAGAGAGAGAGAGAGAGAGAGAGGGGTGGGTGTTAAGTTGGGGCAATGAGATGGAAAATTAGCTGATGGTTCATCGCTCCATAATGTGGAGTCGTTACATCACACAGTACACAAACAATACCCCCCACCAGGCAGGGTGCGAGATCTGACCTCAGAGCCACTCATCGGAACAACGAGCATACAGTTTTAAAGTCAGACTTTAAAAGAGGTATTTCAGGAGTAAAACACGCCCCCCCCCCCCCCCCCCCCCCCCCCTCACACAGGACAGTATCAGTCACCAGAAGAACCAAGGATGTGTGTTTTCAATGAATCTAACATGGTTAAAATCAGTTTTAAGTTACGTTATGCCAATTCCTATTCCTCCAATACAGTGTCTCCCTGTCACTGCTGACCCAACCGGTTGGTCGTGGTGGAGTGGTTGTAGACCACTGGTTCTCAAAGCGTGGTCCAGGGACCCCCAGCCGTCATTGAGGGGGTTCCAGGGGGTCCCCAGAAAAATGTGTTAATATAGCATCAAAATCAGTTTAACCAGTTAAACTTAAATAAATACTTCAAACTTAGATTACTGATACTATGCATTTGCTGTATTACCTTGTGTTTACCTTGCCTACTGTATATCGCTCAGGATTAAGAGCATCTACTAAATGCCCAAATTGTAAATTGGACATAGATTACAATTAACGTGTTGTCACACTTCGCACAGCAATTTTCTGATCACTAGAAATAATAGCAAAAACATTCTTTATCGTAAAAGCTGGTCATGCATGCAAAACCTCAATAAGTAATTTATTTATCAATTTCACAGAGTTTAATTATAATTATCAATAAACCGATGGCGGGCCCCGGCCTTAGAGAAAGACATGCTTTTTGAAATCATGGGAAAAACGGTCAAACATGAAACGACTCTTCTCCCACCAGTGAATGGACAGGCTCACAGTCAAAGGGATATAAATAAAGTGAGAGAAAACCATGGGTTTGGTGGGATAAGGTGAAATAGATATAGCATGATACATTGCCATATTAAAGTGCTTAACGTGCGCTCTCATTGCAACCGGTTTGTGAGTTTTTAAGCATATACGATACGGTCCTCGTCTGCGTTTTGACTTAACCCCCAACAAAAGCGTGGGTAAAAGGGCTCCATCTCTCCGTCACGAGGACAGGAAATCCTTTCTCTTTTAGAGGGTGGTTTGTTTGACGGAGAGTCACTATAAGACTCCTCGGGTCGTCCTCTCTCTCTCTCTCTCTCTCCGAGAGAACGTATAAAGGCTGACAGGAAACCGAGTTAAAAGCGGACTCTGGGAAGAGGTAAAGGCTGAGTTTAACAGTCTATCACGCGGATGGAAACGGGGCAGTAAGCTTCCTGGCAACACCCCGTCAAGTTTTACGAGGCTCCGACGCTGGCCCTGTACCTTTCCGTCAACCTCCATTTCTCACCGACCCGACTCTCTTCTTCCACCTTCCCCTCTCTCCACCACTTTCTTTCTCCTTTGTCTCTCTGGGATTGTTAATGGATTGTTGTGGGGGCTATTTCGAGTGTGGTTGAGCGAATGCACCCTTGATGAGTGATTTTTATGTCTTCCTCCTCGTACCCGATGCACCCCCCGTCCCCCCCCCCTCCGTATGTGACCCCCCCCCCGCCCCTCTCCCCTCAATCCAGATGCACGGACGCATGGAGAGAAAATACCGGAGGTTGGCGCTTCCATCCGTGAGCCACGAGGGACGCGTGCACACATACAATCCAATTCCATTCAAACAGATGTCATATATCAAGCCTCTCTCTCTCTGAGGAAACCGAGCCAAGGCAGAGAGACAGAGGGACACAGAGAGATAGAGAGAGAGAGAGGAGAAACAAAGGATTGATCACTCAGTGGTGGGCTATTGAAAGGCAGGATATCTCAAAGACGGTCTTTGTGTCTTTGAGTGGAGTGCAGGGTCACGAGGTCCCCACGTGTTGCAACACACACGCCCGCACGCGCACACGCATGCATAAACAGTGCACGCACGTACACAGAATAATGCACAATGACACAATGGCATGCATAGACGTATAGGCACACGTAATACGACACACGTACACACACACACACACACACACACACACACAGGCACTTTGTGACTGTATGAGACTAACAATGCACATCCAAGGTGTGGTCACCACACTGTTATAGTTGCCGTCGGGTGGAACCCTTGTATGTCCAAAACCATTCCTTTTTTATTATTTAAAAAATATGTAATTTAAAATAGTGAAAATAGCCGATCTAAGCATAATATATATAGACGAAGTAGGGCGTTAATTTATGAAAAAGAAAAAAAAAAGTTAAAATATGGAGATATGAGGTTTCTGCCTGACTGTGACTACTTCACCGTCTTTTTCATTTTTACCAGGATGCCTTCCGCCTCTCTCTTTCCCTCCCTCTCTCCTCCTCCCTCTCCTCCTAGGACAAACTAAACAATGGAAGAGTGAATTCAATCACTCCGCCATTGAAAGCATGTACTCACTCACGCTTTTACTTTCGGGAGTATTTATAGAACCAGCCGGCGATAATGGTTGTCAGGCAAATCTATTATAATCTGCTGGGTTGTTGACCATTACTTTGAATGAAGAGAAGAGGCTGGATGGGCTGGTTTGCTGGCTGAACGGATGGATGGAGGGATGGAGGGGGGGCTGAGATGTTTGGCTGGTACAGTACGTGGCGCGTTGTTAAAAATAACTCCACAAGCTTGTCCTCGGTGCTTGTAAATGCATTAAGAACATCCGGCCGAGCGACGGAGCTGAAGTGTATACTGCCGTGTGTACATGACATGATGGGGAAGATATTTACCAAACAGCATGGTGAAAGATGTCAGTTATATATCGTTGCTGTCGGGCAGAAACCTCTCATCTCCATATTCTTAACTTTTCTGTGTTTTTTCGTAAGTTAACGCCCTACTTGATCACACTACAGCCTCACACAAAAGCATCAAAAGTAGCAGATCTACAAGCGCGAAACGCGGCGCGAAGCGACGCGTTTCGAGCTTGTAGATCTGCTTATTTTGATGCTTTTGTAATTGAATCCTGAAAAGTAGCATTTTGGACATCTGAGGTTTCTAACCAACAGAAACGATATGTCATATAGCCCTAGCATCCCGAAAACAGGCAAACAGTCTGTGAAAATAGGCGATATACAGATGTGCCACTTCAAAACTTCACACGTTACTGTTCTTTCCCTGAAAGTGCCCTGAAAATGCATGTTTTCCTCCCTGTTCTGCGCTTAAAAGTGCACTGTTTTGCCCCTGAAAAGAAGTTGTCACTACACACCCCCGTTTTTCCCTTCAACAGACATCCATATACATGAGAACAAAAGAATGTGTGTTGAAGAAGGTGTCAGACTCATTATGAGGCGAAAGGTGATTTGAAGATGTCCTTGACCAGTTGCTCAAATTAATTAGCATCATAAAAGCACTGATCATCAAAATAATTCAGCATTTTAAATGCCCTTCTTTGACCCTCTTATTGCCCTGGGAATCCCCTGAAAATGTACTGTCTTGGCGATGGCAGGACATTTGAAGTTTTGAAATGGCACATCTGTACTGTACGATGCTTGCGACGTATGTTTTTCGGCAAAGAGTGCAGAGGGAGAGTGTTCTAGAGTGAAAAAAAGAAGGGGACCAAGTATAGACCCCTGAGTGACCCCGGTCAATGAAGTAGGCATTACATGGCATTACATTTAGTTTCACTCGGTTCCACAGATAAATAGTGTGAAAATAGCCGATCTACATGCTCACAACGCCTCGCAACGCGTGAGCTTGTAGATCAGCTACTTCTTTTTGCCTCTTTCTTATATTATTTGACAATTTGGCCAGTGTTTGAACAGTTTTTTTTAGTACAGTTTGTTGATTACTTTTGACGCAGTAATTATTATTTTCATTTTAATTTTAAAAAGGTCTAAAAAGTCCTTAAATGTTCACTTTAGAAATGTGCAGATACCCTGTAATACACGTGTACTGTACGTTGGTTTGTTTACTGTCGAGTGCGAAAACAATGTTTAAGCTAATCATATGGGGGACCCCTCCAAAATCATGTGTGGGACCCCCCGGGGGTCTCGACCCACAGGTTGAGAACCACTCTCATCTTAATGGATGCAACACACATAAACAGCCAAATGTATGGAATGCAATGTCTCATAACATATAATCCCCCCGAGATGCTGCTTATAGTTGTCAGTTCATATCTATAATGAGCATCTTACTGTAGCTGTGGGAGGCTTAGGGGGGGGCGGGGGGGGGTCGCACTTTGATTGACAGGCAGAGAGAAGGGAAGAACCGATACTTTTCCCCTCAATGCCTGGGCTGCCTCACTTTCTGTCACGTTGATCCACTCTTTAACCTTCTTACCACCGGACAAAAAAACAACAACCACTCCGCTAACATCTGGCTTTTGTCTTCGGTGGGAAAGGTTACAGTCAACATTCATTCGTAGACAAATAACTGCAGTATTTATTGCCTCCAGCGCCAACTGGAACAGTGATATGGGAACACACATTCTCGCTCCCTTTTCCGGTTTGCGATACACTCTATGTAAGGAGAAGTGGAACGGGGGGGGGGGAAACGATTCAGTTCGAGGTTTTTTTTTCCAGCGGAGTGACAAAACATTTTTCGTCGTCATGTTATTATCATCACCCCCCACCCCACCCCACTGCAAGCCATCATAATCGCAAAGCAATCCCAAAGGATTACCGCCATCCGTTTGGATAGTTGTAAGTTGTGTATTGCCAATGGACAGCACGTGCCCGCTGGAGATGAAGACAGAGAGATACTGAGAGAAGAGACAAAGCAAACTCTACTGGCAGGCAGTAACACATAATCACTTATTTTTAGTAGTAGTCCACAGTGTTGATTTCGTCGACTAAAACTATGATGAAAAATGTTTGTCGACTACCTTTTTTCTCTGACAAAAACTAAATAAGAACTACGCTATGTTGACTAAAACTAAGACTAAATATATTGACAATTTCGTCAACAAAAAAAAAACAGACTAAAATGTCAGAGAGGGACGAGTGGAGAAGAGATCCAGTAGAACTAAAAGACATTTTATGCTTGGTTGCGCTCAGGTGTTGCGCATTGAAAATAGCAGATCTACAAGCTCACAACGCGTCGCGCTGCGACGCGTTGTGAGCTTGTAGATCGGCTATTATCAGAGTGCAGCCAAGTGTAAAATCAGCCATTACGACGCCATCAAGGCACCGCCAAAAGCATTTTTAGTCAACCAAATGAACTGTAGATTTAGTCGACTATAATCTTAAAGCTCTGGTAGTACCTCAACACTGGTAGTCTATGGAACACACTCATTTCTGGTGAAAGAATGTCATGATTGATGAGATGACTTCCTTTTATTCGTAACGTTGTATATCGTCGCTGTCGGGCTGAAACCTCTTATCTCCATATTCTAACTAGTTGTGTTTTTTTTTTGTACATTAACGCGCTACTTGATCATACTACAGCGTCACACAGAAGCATCAAAAGTAACAGATCCGCAAGTTCAAAACGTGGCGCGAAGCGTGGCGCTAAGCGACGCATTTTGAGCTTGCAGATCTGCTACTGTACTTTTGCTGCTTTTCAATTTGAATCTGTTACTGAAAAGTAACAGTTTTGGACATTATGAGGTTTCCACCCGACAGAGATGATATAGCTCCTGTAGCAAGTTTCGTGCCCCTATGATCTGGTGTGTTCCGTTAAGTTGAAGATGAAAAACAAAGAAAATAAAAGGGATACTCCTCAAATGTTTGCGGGTTTTCCCACATAAAAAACAACTACTATACACTAAACTATACAAAAAAATATACTCGCACATTTAACATTAGCATTCACATTTCCCAGTCGCACTCACTCCCTCGATCTTTTCTCCCCTCCCCTTTCCGACCTTCACATTCAGTTTGTTTGTCTGCGTGCGTCCATGGCTTTTTTTCTGTTCATGCTTCATGGCTCCTATCTCGCTGAGATGATTCCCCCGTGGCAGAGACGTGGCGCTTCAGAAGCGAGACGAATCTCATTAAGAAAAGGAGGATGGGGGGGGGGATCATCTGCCGGGATCATCTGGACTATAATGGCCGCGGCCCCAGCTAAGGTGGTGGGACGCAGTGAAAATACAAATGGCCACAATCATTCCATTTGGAACGCTGCCACGCTCCGCTGCTTTGTGTCGGCAGTATACCCGCCTAGACGGCATAGATCACCATTTCCCACACAACACTAGTCTGGGTCAGGACCCATTTTTTGGGTCACGGAGCCATTTTAATGTATTGCGAGTAAATGTCTTTTTTTCCCTTCAATTCTTTTTTTCGTTATTATTTCGAAAGATTTTTAGAAATCTGAAAAGTAAAAAAAGAAAAACAAATGTGCTTGGGTGGCACAGTGGTAAAGTGCCTGCCCAGCACCGTGGAGGTAGTCTGAATTTTCATTTAGTTTCACTCCATTATTCAGCCTGAAAGCCCTCTCAGTGCAACGGTTTTCTGAGATGGGGGCGTGGCCAAAGCGGGACTCTTTGGCGATTGGTACATACTGGATCATCCCCATCCCCATTGGGGCGGTTAGATTTTCAATCGAGAAAACCCCGCGGTCGACAACGCCACCAGACCCTGAATGCGTGGCTAGCGATTCAGGGGGGCTGGTGCAAGGCTACCCTCTCAGCAGATCTGAGGTTCCGTGTTCTGGGGAGGGAAGCCGGGCGGGGAGGGTGATACTGGTCATTGCACGTACTCCTACCCCGAACGCACCCGTTGTACAGTCAATACCGCCTTTTACCATCAGGACGACGGTATACGACGTACCCATGTTGCAAACTAGGGCTTCAAGATCCTTTGTCCCCACAAGTATAGGACAAACAGGCCCCGTCTCATTTCTGTGCATAAAGTGTGTAGTGTGATGCCTCTTGAACTATGAATAAAAAACACCACGTGGATGCACCACTGGGAAAGACAGGGCCCCTCAGTCCGCTTCTCCAGAACTACTCTGCCAGGACTGAGGGAGCTCTCTGGCACGTGGAGGGACTAGGCTCTGTGGATGGCCTCCTGTCCGGGCCCCTCCTTCGACTCACCAGGTCCAGGACCTGAGCGTTTGCACCAGACTCCCCCCGATCCAAACATTTCACTCCGGTGTGATGGCGTCTTGGGCCGTGGTGGTAGGCTACTGCAGGCTCCACTGAAAGGCCCTCCTTAACCCATTGAGACCTGGAACGCATCTGTGTCATTTTTTGATTTGAGCTAAAAAGCATTATTTTACACCTTGGCTATTCAAAAATAGCAGATACACAAGCTCCGAGTGCCGCGCTACGAGCTTGTAGATCTGCTATTTTTGAGAAATTATGAAAATGTGTGCAAATCTTTGAATATATTGTTTTAAAGCAAACATTTTTTACTTAAATCTTTGCTTCTGGGGGTCCCTGGAACAAACTATTTTGAGATGGGGTTCGCGGCCAAATACATATCATTTTGGGGGTCCTTGACATGAAAAAGTTTGAAAACCACTGAAAACATACGTTTTTTCAAAAAACTGTTAGGATTTAGAAGACTTTTGTAGAATCGGCTCCCGGGTGACCTATTCTATTTTCCTCTCTGTATGAGAGGAGCTGTGTAGTATTGTCAATGTATTGTGTGATCTGTCTATGTATTGCATGTGTATTTATGTGTGGTGAATTTTTGTATCCTGATGGCTGCTTGGTGCAAAATGAATTTCCACACGGACAAATACAGCATCTATCATCCTACGGGCTGTGGACGTCCTCCCGGTGGGGGCTCCTAACTGACAAGTGAGTCAGTAGGATACGACAGCAGTGACAACACACATATGTGTGTGGGGAGGAGTTAATTGGCACAACGACTAAAGTTAAGAAATAGTGAAA
The DNA here is from genome assembly GCF_963454915.1 of Gymnoscopelus microlampas. Classification (NCBI taxonomy): domain Eukaryota; kingdom Metazoa; phylum Chordata; class Actinopteri; order Myctophiformes; family Myctophidae; genus Gymnoscopelus; species Gymnoscopelus microlampas. Next base: position 5,579,088 of record NC_139944.1, read on the forward strand.
ATTGCAGATGTACAAGCTCACAGTGAGCTTGCATATCGGCTATTTTCACTATTAAAAAGTGCTTAAATTGTTCATTTATAATGGCTTTTTTTGTTTGGGACCTGGGGAGGCAAAAAATAATAATCTTTTGGGTGTCGAGCTGAGAAGTTTGGAACCCCTAAATCAAGGGTTCCCAAACTTTTCAGGCCGCGACCACCAAAATAATCATATTTGAACTTTTTAGTTTGACTCGGTTCCGCTGCAGATAAATATTTTGAAAATAGCAGATCTGAGGCGTTGCGAGCTTGTAGATTGGCTATTTTCAAACGTCAAACAACAAATGTCAACGAGGTCGCGATGACCTCGTTGACATTTGTGAAACCACACCTGAAAACTCTCAGTGATTAGCAACCATCAGGGGATTAGTCATACTGGAGATAGAATATTCTGTGACTACTTGAAAAGGTAGCAGAAAATAGCAAAATCCTGGCACTGGGACCACACAGCCAGAAATAAGTCTGGCTCTGAATGAGTTAAAAGTCCTTAAATTGTCACTTCACTGTCATCTGGGGACCCCCCAAAAAAATCACGCAAGGACCCCGACCCACAGGCTGAGAGCCCCCGGCGTTGATTACCGAGGACAGACTGGAAAACAGTGTGGGAACGAGTGAACATGTGCATGCACGGCCATGCATACAAAAGGTGTTTAGCAGAGGAATATATGAATGTAGAACACAGCAAACAAACAAGGGCATTATTCCCAAAATACTGGATTGGATCATCCAGCTGATCTTCCTCTCCTTAAAAAGAACTGGAGGACAATTCTGCCGTGCAGAGACAAACAGGGGGGGGGAAAGAAAGGAAATTGAGTCGAACGACCTCTATCTCGTGAAGAGTGGCAAGGCTTGTACAAATTAATTGGTTGATTGGATTTCGGCTAATGTCTGAAATGTGATACTTGATTAGATCTCATGCTGGGAAACGGCACAGTTATACAGGGAGAGAGGGAGAGAGGGAGAGGAGAGGCGTTGGCCAACAGTGTTGTCTTACATTCTCCATCGCTTGCTCCCATTCACTGTGTCAGTCCCTGTTCCTCACAAAGTCCCTCCAACTCTCTCCTCTTAACTCCAAACAAACGCACCTCTTTTCTCAAGGGAACCCCGCTTGGCCTTCACACAAAGCCTTTGTTCATGCTGCTCTCATTTGGGAAAATTAGTCCTGACTGTATAAGTGTCGCATTTTTTTTTGCTAAGTCTCAGGTTTCAACCATTTTTTTGTGTGCCGCTAGCGTCACAAAACCAAAAGCGTTGAAACCAAAAGAATCTTAGAAATGCACCTTGGTGCCCTATTTTCCATATTATATGTACATTCCGCAACGGTTGCCTCATACCTGAAGAATATCCACTTTCAATATTCAAATCTCCAGTTCGGGCGCTCATTAGCTGAGATTAAAGCACGTTTCCCTTTTGCACTACAAAGGTTGGAATCATGAGGAGGTTAATCAATGCAGCATAGTAAAAATAACCAAGAAAAAGGCAGACAGAAACCGAGAGAGAGAGGGAGAGATACAGAGAGACAGAGACATTTCTTCTGGTGGTAGTGTAACATATTAAAGACCACAATATTAATACGTATTTGGCCGTGTACTGTATTCCCATGTGTGCCAGGGAACCCACTGGGACTTTGCTGCATGTCACCCTCTCTGTCTCCCACCTTTCCTGTCTTTCACTGTCACTATGAACAATAATGCTCTGTAGTGGTAGGTAGGTAGGTAGGTGTACTGTAGGGTGGTGAGGCCAAAATTGTTTTGCCCGGTTAGTGGCTGGAGCAATTGATCTGAATTTGCACACAGCCATTGATCATTACCATGTGCACCTAACAGCGAAGCCCATTTTTTGATTTCCCCAACTGTCTTTGCGTTCTTGAGTAAAAGAATGTCGCCATGGTTACGGGGCTGCCCAGCTGCATGGGATGGCCCCGCGAGCTATGGTACGAACTGCCTCCCGGGTTGCCAGATCATGTGCGCATATCCCCCCACGGATGCGTCGACCGGGTATGGACTAGTCAACAATAGAGCACAGATGCCACCAATGTCATGGTTTCACTGCATCAGCCAGGCTTTTTCTCCTTTGTAAATATAGTGTTTTGTATTTGTTGTCTTAGTGTTCTTTTTTTAAGCTATGATGATGAATTGAATACATAGGACCACAATGGTCTGACAGTACCACGTGCCGTTTACATATCAGACTAATGAAGTATTCAATCAAACAATACAAGCCAAAATGAACATTTCTTAAGTGGTGTTAAATGATATGACATGTAAATCGTCTGATACAAATCCTTTAACGTCAATCCTATTTTTCTTCCTCTTGTTCTCTATCCATGTCCTTGCGTGTCTCATTCAGTGTCTCTGTCTTTCATTACGTCCGCCTCCCTCTCCCTCCCTCCCCCTTAAGCTTGCTCTCCTCTCAGGAGTGTGCTGACGCTCGGCTAAATCGGGAGCCAAATATTTGTAATCTCTCTCCATAAAGACGCGGCAAATAGAATTATTGACTGACATCACCGTGGCTGTGAGCTGATTAGCAGAGATTTGCCTGTGCAGCGCATGGTGTCATGGCTGGACAGATTCCATGTTGGGCAGAAGAGGAGGATTTGATAATATGGCGTGTGCTTGTACAGCAACGCTGAGCCTGAAATGTGACATCATGTGCCGAGTGTTGTTTCAGATTACACAAAAGAATTAAGAAACAATAAATGGCTGATTTATTAAGACAGCGCTTCTCAAACTTTTTCCAAGTCAAGGACCCCCCAAATTGATATGCATTTGGCCGCGGACACCCCCCCCCCCATCTGAAAATAGTTTGTGCTAGGGACCCCCCAGATGAGAAGATTTGTGTTACAAAAATTTGAATTTATTCAAAATCTTGATATTTTTTTCAATTTTTTTTTTTTTTACCAAGGAGCCCACTTTTTTAAGAACCACTGATTTAAGAAAAATGTATAATTAACCACTTATCATCTACTTTGTCGTATGACGAATAGCAGTTATAGCCGACAAGCCTTCCGACACGATGTGAGCTTGTAGATATGCTATTTTCACTATTCTATTTTTTTTTTAATTGTATGAAATTATTTGATTTTATCCATTTTTGAAACATTTTCTGAAAATATCCATCTATAATAAATAGGGACGCCAGGTTGAAAATGGTTATTAGACCCTAACGTGCCATAACTACAGTATGTTAAAGCTCTACTTACAGTCAGTACAGTTCTACTGACAATAAATGGATGACCATCCAACTATATGGACTTTGACAGCGTTTGTATTTAATCTTCTGGGTGCCATCTGTTGTTTGTCCTACAGGTCAACACACTACCCTACTAGTATCCTCCATGTGTTTGTGTGCACGCATCTATTAACCACATTAACCTCGGCGTCCCTATTTTTGGACCTGTCATTATAGACACAAGTTCTCAACATTCAGCAAAAATAGCATGCAATGCCTTGTAAGTGCGACAACACACCATCATAGGACAAAGTATAAAATAATTACTCTGTTTGAGTGTCTGTCTCCATGAAAAGGTTATTATAGTTTAGTGGTTCTCAAACGTTTTTGTACCAAGGACCCCCAAATTGATATGAATTTTGCTGAGGACCCCCAACTGAAAACGTTGTGTGCCAGGGACCTCCAGAAGAGAAGATGTGTTTTTTTTTTATTGTTCAAAATGTGTCAATACTTTTACGATTTTTTAAAAATGTTCAAAAATAGCAGGTGTACAAGCCTGCAGCGCTGTAAGCTTGTATATCTGCTATGTTTGAATAGCTAACAAATAAAATATGGATAAAGTGGTTAAAATGATGTGATGCTATTTTAACTATTTTTGCTGGGGACCCCCTGGATCCCACCCAAGGACCCCTGGGGGTCCCCGGGTCCCACTTAAAGAACCACGTTATAGTTACCTAAAAGTAACAAAATAAAAAAATGGTTGAAACAAAAATTAAAAACAAGACTTACGAAAAAATCTGAACCGACTGAAACGCATTGTGTGTTTATAAAACTAACTAAAAGCATTCCATTCGTTTTCGTCTTTAAGCCTATATTTCGGGTGGATATGAAATATTTATTAGCAGTGCCAGTTTTAACTATCCAGTTTTTATTACACAATACCCTTTCGTGTACCTGACAAATAACTCATAATAATAAAAATAAATAAATACAACTAATCAAAACTAAACGTAACTAGCAAACCTGCTTTAAAAAAAGGAATTAAAACTAAACCGAATTTCTAAACAAAAATGCCAAATGAAAATAGGAAACTAATGAAAACTGTGAAATTATAATAACCTTGGTCCATGCCCAATAGCCTGTTTACTTGCGTGTGCACGGCCATACCTTGTCAGTCAGCCAGCCAGCCAGCCTGGGCCAGACTTGAAGGGCAAGGCATCATTAGCAAGGCCCTGTGAAGGTCTTGTTTTTGGGTTAATAGGGTCACAGGGTCCACATGTGGGACTTATTTGAGGGGAGAAGGTTAGCCTGGGCAAAGAGGAGAGGGGCTTGGAGGTCCGGGGAGGGTCCCGTCCACTCAGTGAGTGGGCATCCGTCATGATTAGGTTTCAGAGCACGCTCGTTCACTGAGGCGTGGCCGCTATCAATGGCAATGCAATTCAGGAGGCTGATTAAAATTCAGGCCACTCATTTGAGAGGGTCAGTAAGGAGCAATAATGAACCGTCTGGCATTGAGTCGTGACTTTGTTGTGTCTTCCTCAGTCAATGTAAATGTCGCCAGAATCTGGCTTTAATTCAATTTTCAATTTGAAAGAGGCAATCAATCCATAACTTTTTTGTTGTGTGATAAAAAATAAAAACGTTATTCTAATCCACTGGTTCTCAACCGCTTGATAAAAAGTATTGCACGAAGCTCAAAGCGGAATACCTCCCCTGCCTAAATGGCCAAAGATCAAAGACCTCGGTTCAAATCCCGGGTATAGGACATGAATCTTACGGATTACCGCTTTTAAAGAGAGAAACTACTCCACACAACACGTTATCTGAGCACGACTCAAATTCTTTCGCATGTGCTATTTTTAGCATTATCTTGATTCAGAAACCGTTTTTTTTCTCCCCCAGCTATGCGGCGGCTAATCGCGTATAGAACCCGGCACCGCTGCGCGTGGGCGGGCGGGCTAATGCCATCATTACGTTCTAAAGTTAGCAACCTGCCTATCACACCCCTTGATCAGTGAGCTTTATTCTGAGCAATCATCCTGCCAGGCCCAGTCAATGGACAATCAGAGGCAGTCATCTTAAAAACCCTTCACCATGTCCAATCAAAGCCCCCTGGTTTACAGCCCATCAGATCTCACAGATTGAAGTCAACGCAATTAAATGAAACATGTACATTTTTCATGCCGTACGTGGACACGTACTTTTCTGCTGCTCAGCAGCATGTTAACTTCAACAATTCTTGGTGGCATCTCTGAAGGTTAGGGTTAATTTGTTTTAAACATTCTTTCATGTTATACTAAGTAGGTCAATGGAGGTGGGAATGGGCTGAAACGTTGTCCAAATATGGAGATGCCAATCTTCATCACAGACTTGGGGACCACTTAAACTACATAAGTGAACATCCTGCCCAAAAACGCACACATACATACATACATACTGTACATACATACACAAACAGCAATTAACACTAGCCGTAATTTATCAAATGCATAGGCAGGCCGTTTTGCTGTGAATAAGCAAGCACCCCAACCAGTTTTCACAGAGATAGTGGGTGAATGAAAAAGACACAGCTGAATAGCTCTTGATGGGTGGCCTGGGCTGCACCATCAACCATAGGGACTCCTGTCTCCACACACATAACAGTAGCACTTTAGCGCTACAGTTCCTCTTAAACCTTCTCACTGCCAGACTTATTTCTGGCTGCGCGCACCCACTGTCAGCGATTTTTTGATTTTCTTACCTTTTTCAAGTAGTCACAGAATATTTATCTCCAGTATGATTGATCCCCTGATGGTTGCTAATCACACAGGGTTTCACTGTGTGGTTTCACAAATGTCAACGAGGTCATCGTGACCTTGTTGACATTAATTGTCTGCCTTTGAAAATAACATGTCTGGGCCAAAAATACATAGTAAAAAAAAGTACACAGGAGCCGAGATACAGCCTTTTTAAGTAATAAGTTAAACAAGAAGTGAATGGAGCAGCAAATCTTCATCTATCTTGGGTTCTGAACGTTTTTTTTGTTTTTTTTTAACCAAAACTCGTCCAAAGTTGTTCTTGGCAGCCAGGGCATTATGACGATGTCTCGTCCTAAGTCGTTCTTGGCAGTAAGAGAGTTAAGTCAATTTTTTATTTTTTTTTGGACAAAATAGCAAATTTTACAGTACATCGAGGTGCCCACTCGTCCTTAGTGCCCACTCTTCTCGTATCCGTCGAAAATAGCCCATCTACAAGCTCGGACCTGCTATTTTCAGTACAAATCAGTACTACACGGTATACATCAGCCTTTAGCTCATCCCTAGAGGTTGCATTGTTCAAATCCCACTGCAGTAGGAACATCCAAGGCCAGCCCTGCTCGACACACACAGGTCTGCTAAGTGATTTGTGTGGAGTATAATTTACTCCCCATATGGTGCACGGTGGTGGGGCATACACAGACACATATACATGCGTGCACATACAGTACACACTGCAGCCAGGTCCGTTAAAACCCCCTGACTTTTATTTTATGTCTTCCTCCCGTGCAGCTAATATGAACCAAGAAATAACCATATGCATTTTGTTCTATTGTGGCCTGATTATTAACGATACGTTTCAGAGGTGACTGTCTACATCAACTAAACGCTAATCTGGCCGTATTGGATTTAATGAGCCGCAGGACATTAATATGCCGTTTCTTTCGAGGGTTCTTCTTTTGGCTGGAGCATAACAGTGGCATACGGGCACTCACAGAGAATACAAGAAACGCTCGCCCCAAAACACGTTCGCCCCGGGTCAAATCCGGCGACCTCGGAACGGTCGCCACCAGGTGTTCCTAAATGTAACCTCAGTAAAACCACCCGATACACACGTTCTCAGTCCATAGAATGGGCCTGTTATCAGGGTTGTCAGTCCATAAGTATGGCCCAGTAGGCCCCTACTGGCCTCCCAGGAGACTCTGGTAGGCCGTTATCAACCACTCTTATGGGTGATGCAATGTTAAGGTATGTGTTGTCACGTGACCTGCCCAAAGATGGCGGACATCAATGCTTTAATTATATTATACTTTTAAGAACGTTTCAGCACTTAAACGTCTTGGCACTTACATGCATATTGTTAACATTTCCAGCAAGGACATGGGCATTTATTTTATTTGTAGTACACAAAGTTTATTTCGCTACAATCTACGGACTTCTCTCAGCTTGTTTCTGTTGCGATGTTACTATGGCAACCTCAGTAACAATCTCCGCCTACTACAGCCGTTTCCGTTTCCGTATCCGTTCTAGACCGGATATCTGTTTCCGTTCTCGCGTTGCCAGAAAACAATTTCACTATGATAACAGTCTGGCCACGCGAGACTATCCCAGACGGGATATCTGCTTCGAATTGGAGGGAATCAATAGCACCCAGCTGTTAACTCCTCAAAGTAAGTCCCGTTTTAATAAGTTCTATGCATGTATTTTTAAGAAATAAATCGTTAAATATACACCCCGGTCCGAACATGATAGAACATGTTACTATGTAGCACGTTTATACTATTGTAGATTAGTATTATCGAGTCTTACTTTTACTGTCGTATCCACGAGAGTCTTAGCGACCCCCCCCCCCTTTTGTCCTGGAATTTCACCAGTAAAGCCCGTATTTCTCCAAACGTGTACAAATACAAAATATAAGGTGCTTACCCGCTTGCCACAAATGTTAACTAGGTGTCTGGGGTATTTGTGTAATGTATTAGTCTATATTTCTCCAATAAAGAAGTGTTTTAATCCCGTCTGTCGGAAGATCCCAATGGGTGGTAGTGACGGGGCGCATCTGGTGAAAGCCGGAATTACACTCAATGTAAAGAGGAATTAAACGAAGGGGGGTGTGTAATGGCGTTCGGTCACAGATGGGATTAAAACACTTATTTATTGAAAAATATGGATTAATACATTGCATAAATCCTCCGGACACCTAGTTAACATTTGGGGCAAGCGGATAAGCACCTTATATTTTGCATTTTGTACATGTTTTACTGGTGACATTCATCAAACTCGATAAAATACATAATAGATACCAGCAGAATAGGAATGCCTAGTGCATTGTTTCAAATGGAACGTTATCACAGGGTACAATATGGACATTCATAATTTCTTATAATGATGCATTCTCTGTAGCATATGTTACATTAGCTTATTAGTCTTTAAGACGTTTTCAATTTGTTAAATGTGTTTTATAAGAATGCATTGGAATTCGGCTATTTTCAACATGAATATACAACTTATTTGTATATTCATGTATATATGAATTAAAAGAGAATCAAATAATATAGGGCATTGGTTCTCAAACTGGGGTCCAGGGACCCCCAGGGGTACTTGAGGGGGTTCCAGGGGGTCCCCAGCTAAATGATGGATAGGAACCAAATGGACCCTTATGGGTCTGTAACTCTGAGAGTGTACAAAATTTGTACACATTGATTTTACAATATGAATTGGGGTCCCAGAGATAGAAATGCCATTAAATGGGGGTCCGTAGCCCTAATGCATGTCAAACTGGGGGTCCTTAAAATGTATCTTTTCAAATGGGGGTCCGCGGGCTAATAAGTGTCCATTTGGGGGTCCTTGACATAACATTTTTTGAGAACCACTGATATAGGCGACTCATAAAGACCACTCATGTCCACTCAAGACCACTTGGTCCCATTACAATGAACCCCTAGCAACACATTAACCACTATCTTTATCAATTTCTTTTATCATTCAGGTTGAAGATGATGGCAGAGAGAGATGCACACACACACACAGATGAAGAGCCACATAGAAGTAAGCCATGCTAAAAAATAACAAACAACCCAAGTCTAGGTGCAACTAGATGGAGGTGCATGCTGCGTGCACTGGGGCTGCACAATACTGGAGAAAATGTCATTACCTCCTTTTTTAATGCCAAATATCTCTAGCAATACACAAATGGGTGTGTAGCAACAGTGAAAACTAAAGCGTTACCAGTAATATGTATTTTTTTTTTAACTTGCGTTTAGTTTCATGCTGACCAATTCAGTCTTGTTGGTGTGCCTAGACTGAACTTGTCTGGCGGAATCCCTGGGTAAAGTATACATTTGCAAATCTAAAAATGACTCGGTACTAGTATGAAGAGCTATAAGAGAAATGTGAGTTCACCTCGCTAATGAAAGACAGTGATCAGAGGTTGACATTAAGGTCTCAGTGGCCCTTGCCGGTCGCGTAAGTACAGGTCAAGTTCACCTTGCCCAAAGGTCATGCCCACTTGCCCGAAAATTAAATCAAATTAATGTTAAATCCAATCGATAACTGTCGAGTGGCGACAGTCATTTTAAAAATCTGAATGAGCGCAACTGCTACTTGCAAAAAGGTAACATTATTTGTTTCATGAATAACCAATAATATTTAATGAAGACGGTTGCTTTGCCATTCAAACATATGTTTTATTTACTCGCCATGGGCAGTCGGGCAACCATTAATGTCAACCCCTGGTGATTATTGTGTAGTTTTACCTTATGTGTTGGTATTACCAAATACAGGACTGGGCTTGATACCACATTTCATTGGTCTCATTTCATTATAAGCATGACATACGTATGGAGCTATGCACATTTGTTACTAACTTCCCTTTTTCCTTTTTGATCAAGGCAAACGAACAGTGATATGTGCTGCAGCCAAAGAGGCCCTCAAGGCCTTTTATGGAAAGGGAATGAACCAAGTTGGCTCACCCCTCATCAAAGAGGCTGCAACCAAATTAGGATTAAGCATCAATGTCGTAGAGGTTTGTTTTCTGGCTATTCTTAAGTTAACAAATGGCAAATGCTGCAGCATTGCTTATAAGAATATTGTAGCTGAAACTCTCATAGGGGAATAGATGTTATCAGGCATGCACAGTTGTTGCCTCTTGGCATTATTAGTCGTTTTGAATCAGATATGTAGCAGAGACTAAAATGTTGAGGTTCTCTCTGGGAGTAACATGGATGGATACGATCAGGAAAGAGTACATCAGAGGAACAGCACATGTGAGATGTTTTAGAGATAAAGCCAGAGAGGCCAGACTGAGATGGTTTTGACATGTACTGTAGGAGGGATAGTGAGTATATCGGTAGAAGGATGCTGAGGTTGGAACTGCCAGGCAGGAGGCCTAGAGGAAGACCAAAGAGGAGATTTATGTACATGAAGTTAGGTGGTGTGAAAGAAGAGGAGGCAGAGGACAGCCGAAAGGAAGAAGGATAGCCTAGGTCATTGTGCGTGACTCCTGCAGATCCGTTGCCCCAGGTCCGTCCAGCCACCCGTTATCTCCCCAGGTCCCTGGACCACCGATAGCTACTACTTCCATCCTGCTGGACATTGAATACGCAGTGTCCACTAGCCAGAGAGGACAGACCTCTAGTGTCTCCATCTGTCTTATCTGCTCACATATCCTTGTCATCTTTTTCATCTTCCCTTTGTTGACATAGTTACTTTAATTTGGTCTCTTTCAGCATTGGATTGGAAATTATAGAAGGACTCTCCAACACAACCCCACCAATCCACCAAAAGAAAAGCTACTGCAAAGGGATTGGTCTGGATACACTCTCTTCTGCCAGAGTGTTTTGAAAAGGGACAAGGGTAAGTGATATTGTGAATTGAAAGCATTTAGGCTCTATGGTTGCTTGCATCTTTCAACCCAAATGCACCTGCACCTCAGCTTGTATTAGTGACTATAGATCTATAGGTCTACAAACTCACAACATGACAGGTTGCAAAGCGTTGTGACTTGTAGATGAACTATTTGGGAAAGATATTTGGTGTAGAGGGGAAAAGGGAGTAGGGTCCAAGTTGATAAAGACATAAAATATATTTGCAAGTGGAGAAGAGTTGCTGTCATTAGAGCCTATATCTTGTTTCAGTAGCCTGAAGCAGCTTGATGTACAAGTACACCCCATAGACATGACACTAGTATGTCACAGGGACTTGGCCCCAATCCAACCCTTGATGCTGATGCTGAGTGCCAAGCAGGGAGGCATTGGGTTTATAGTCTTTGGTATGACCTGGGAGGGGATTGAGCCCCTGACGTCTCAATCTCAGAGCAGACACTCTAACCACAAGGTCAGTGAGCTGGTGAAGTGTCACTACAATGTTATTAAATGCCCTCAATGTTTTCCAGGTGAAATGAAAGACATGGGTGCCTGGTCCCGCTTGACAGTGGAAGAGAGGAAGAGGTATGATGACGAGGCAGCGGCTCTAAAGGCCGCAAGAAGCGCGGAAGGCCTCAGCCATGAAATGAAGAACCAAAAAATCTTCAGGCATTTAAAACAAATCAAGAGAGAGGTTTGTCAGAGCTACTGTATTTCTTCAAAGTGCCCATGGGGTTGTATTAAGGCAAGTTTTGCTTTAGGGACTACATTTGAATGAAGTTTAAAAGTAAAACAAGCTGTGTGGCTGTTATTCAAAATTCAATCGTTGAGAATAAAAAAGGTGTAATGTTTTCATTGCACCTCATAGAGAGCTTGGTAAGTCTTATTTTAAAGTGATGAGTGTTTAGTTTTAACTGAACTTCTTCGGCACTTGATTTCTTTTCGATTTTTCCATGCAACATTCCTTCTGAGATTATATAATTATTAAAATCAAAATGTCACATTGCTTCAGTAATATATTTTGTTTTTGTTATGTTCCATTCTTTTCACAGATTACCATGTTGGAGACACTAGGCGTCGAAGTTGTAACACTGGCGTTTAACCGCTTCAGCCCGGATCCAAACATGAAAATCCAATATTATGCCAGCACAAAAGCGGCACCATTTTTAAATGATGCCTCTCTTACCAAATTTGGCCTTCTTTTTGCTGGTAATATCTTGAAAAGAATGTATCACTGTATTTACATGTAATTTCGCTGAGCATCAGTTATACATATTGGCTGAATTGGGGACATGTGCTTGTCCATAGCTGTTATACAATCAATCTTTCAAGGCGTACTGCAAGTAGTGTACTGACATTTTTCATGTCTTTACAGTAACACTGTTAATTTCAGCTTTTAATTTCAGCTTTTCATTGGGTTACTGTGCAATGCTTAAATGTTGGGTGTCTTTAGAGTTGTCAACTAGACCAAATTGCTTTTAAAGTGATTTTAACACTTTTAGATGCACAGAAATTTAAAGGGATTTTAACCAGCTGTAAAGCATCATGTATACCGCAGTGACAGCCTTTATATCCAAACTTCTAATGATTTGGAAATACTTTTTAATATTTTTCAGTTTATTTTCTTTAAATGTTTTGTGAATGTCACTGGCAAGGAACTACAACAATTGCAGCCGGTATAAATTGGAGTGCTGTCATAATCCTAGTGTTGCTGTAGTTGCACATCAGCAACAGCTGATGTGCAACTTCATACATGCATGATAATATAAGGATTATGTAAGCTCATTTGTTCATTGGAAATCTAGTTTGTTTTCAAATATTTTTTTGAATTAATTAATGTTCTGTCAATAATTATATGTTTAGACGATTCATCTTCAGCCACTGCAGTCAGTACAACAGCTGATGAAAAAAAAATGTTGATGAAGAAGGTACAAGATCTCTTCAACCAGAAATACAGTAAGCTCTTTTTGTGGCATGAGGTACAGTAGATGTAATTCAAATTACATGTCAATATGTACTGCATTACTGAACTGCAACACAGGCGCCAGTTACACCACCAAGTTCAGTTACACCACCAAGATACTGTTATATGATATCCTATATGATGGTCAAGGCTGCAATTCGCTTACTGTTCTCTCTCTCACCCTGTCTTTCTCCCTCCCTTTCTCTGTCCTTACTTATCTGTACTTTAAAGACGAGGCGGGTGGCAGTGGAAAACTTCCTTATAAGAAAATGAATCTGGATGTTACAGGTCTTCCCCAAACATGTCCGGCATTCCGAAAGCCGAACTTTTATGGGAAAGATCAGCTGAAGGCCATCCTGGAGAATGCACACCAGATTTCTTTTCAAATAAGTAGGTAGTTTCTATATGAATTGTGATGTAAACGCATGACATAATGTCTGTGGCTGTTGTATAGACAAATACAAAATGTGTAATGAATTAAATGTCTTAAATGTTGTTTTCTCTTTAACCAGGAACAGAGAATCCAGAAGGCCAGTCATCCCAATCTTTTCCGCAGGTGCGAGTAGCTCCAGAGGGCCCATTACCCCAATCCCTTCCACAAGGTATGGCACAAATGACATTATTAGTGACAACCGCTGACAATTATGGTGTGACTATATCAAATATTTCTGCTCCGGATCCACCCTGAATCTATTATACCATGATAATATGTAATTGAGTACCATTGTATTTGAGTTTTATTCTTTCAACAACAGTGGAGAAAAAAAGAAAAATGGGGGAAAAAAGTGGGAGCAAGAAACCAGACGTTCCTGCAGTGGACACAGCCCCATGTACACCACAAGGTGATAATAATAATAATAATAATGGTGTAACTATATCAAATATTTCTGCTCCGGATCCACCCTGAATCTATTATACCATGATAATATGTAATTGAGTACCATTGTATTTGAGTTTTATTCTTTCATCAACAGGGGAGAAAAAAAGAAAAGTGAGGGGGAAAAGTGGGAGCAAGAAACCAGCCGTTCCTGCAGTGGACACAGCCCCATGTACACCACAAGGTGATAATAATAATAATAATAATAATAATTATGGTGTAACTATATCAAATATTTCTGCTCCGGATCCACACTGAATCTATTATACCATGATAATATGTAATTGAGTACCATTGTATTTGAGTTTTATTCTTTCATCAACAGGGGAGAAAAAAAGAAAAGTGAGGGGGAAAAGTGGGAGCAAGAAACCAGACGTTCCTGCAGTGGACACAGCCCCATGTACACCACAAGGTAATAATAATAATAAACATAATTTGGATAGCACTTTTCTTGCAGTGTTACAAAGTGCTTGTACATTTAAAAACAATAATGGAATAGCAATAGTTAATTACATCAGAACAGAGAAACAAGACAATAATGTCCTTGCCTTGGAATGCCATAAATCAAGCTAGTGCCACAGATTAAATATAATCTGAAGCATTTGCTTGTTTTAGGGGGATTAAAATGCCTTTTTGTGCAAATGTTCTTTAAAAAAAAAAATGATTTAAAATCTTTTAGTGAGCTTGTTAACCTGAGGTCCTCTGGTAGGCTATTCCAGAGTCTTGGGGCCTTGATGACAAATGCCTGATCACCTTTGGTCACCAATCTAGATTTAGGAACAACCAGTAGACCCAAACTAGATGACCTCAGGGTACACACTGGCGCATAGGTTTTTATCAAATCAAATGGATAGCTAGGTGCCAGACCATGAAGAGGTTTAAAGGTTAGTCGTAACATTTTTAAAGGAGACTGGCAGCCGGTGAAGTGCAGCTAAAACAGGTGTTATATGCTCGAAAATCCGGGTACCAGTGATGAGCCTAGCTGCCACATTTTGAAACAATTGCAGGTGATATATCAAGCTTTGACTAAGACCACTTAGACCACAGTACAGGCCATTGCCATAATCCAAGCGAGAATACACTAGACTAGAGCATTAACAGTTTGAAGATTTTGATGATCTTATTGGCCACAACTGTGTTATACCAGTTGTCTTTTCTTTCAAGTAAATAATCTAGTCAATATGCAGAACATTGTCAAAAAAAGTTTGTTTTTTATTCATCCTTTGTTTTCTATGTTGTCTTTGTAAATGAAGACAGGATAGATGAGGACACAGATGACTGTAATGGGAAGACCGCTACAGAAATCCTTGAGGCCATGAGTGGATCTGGTAAGTGTCAAATAAGATTAACAAGCAAATAGTTACATTTGGATGTTTGGTGTAATAATACCTCTTCATTTTCCTTGGCATTAAAGGAGTAGTTCACCCAAAAAAGTACTTATTTTCTATCCTTTACAAGCCTTGGAATTCATGGAGAATTATTTTTTGTCTGATTCCATATCCAATTATTTGATGAACGGGTCATCGGTCAATAGGAGACTCTATTGACTCTATTGGCAAATGAAGTTTATTTGGCGTAAATCTTGTCTTGTAGTGCTGTAGGGAGCAGAGAGCCAGTGTGAATGGTCTGTCTGTGCAGCCCCCCACATACGCACAGGCATGTGTGTGTGCACACATAGAAACTTCCTCGGAAAATGTTTACCTACCAAGTAAATCTTCTTGAATTAGTTTTATAAAAAACAAGGCATTTTAATGGATATTTTCCCAAATATTTTGGCATTAATTACACAGCTATCTGTGTTAATTCTCAGACTACTTAGCCTTCTAGTGACTCAAATTCTACATTTAACTGTGGTGTCTTCTGTATGCTTACCATTCATTGTAGGTTTGCTATTCAATGCATGACGGTGTGTGGAACAGAGTTGACGTTTTCCTCTAGTCTAGTGATAACGCTGATAACTACTACACAACATTTCTGTATAGAAAAATGTCTAGTTAAATATAGTATTCATAGCAATCTTCTACAAAAATATTACAAACGTATCTGGCTTTTCTTTTTATTATTATGTTTAGGTGCAGGCTCCAGGTTCCGACAGCTCCCATGTGGTGATGTTGACATGACTGAGACCAGTAATGGAGGTACACTTTTACCATTTTGCACTATATTGCTATAACCTTTTACTTCAATGGGTCACCCATGCGATATGAGAGTGCTCTAGCCAACACCAACTCTGGACTCCTGAATCGCTGCCCTCCACCCCCTCCTGTTTAGCATCAGGGTCTTGAGCTCTACAGTGTTGTTAGATCCGCTGTCGCATGGCAGTGCATCTACTAAGGTTGGGCGATATGCCAAAATATTCCTTTAAATATATCCAAATATATTCGCGCTGGAAAAATAAATGAATGTGAGAACAGCTCCCCAGTCCGTTAAGCTCTATACTTACTGTAACTGTAACTAAAGGAACAAACTCGCATTTCAAATTGCATTGATTGACTGGTGATACATAACTGATACAAGTTTTAATATCCAGACTTGACAGCAATCAGCTACGAATTAAGTGCAAGATCTTATGAAACCATGGGACATGTGCTCTGCATCGTCAAGATTGCAATGCGCAGTGAGGAATTGTAGAAACTAGAGATGTAGGTTTCATTTTATTTGAAAATATGAACATGGCTTTGATCTCAAACTGATAAAGCTGATAAAGGGACAACTATGAAAGGCAAACGGCAAATTGATAACGATGTTGCGTGCGCTTCATATTGTGCTTCACACTTAATGAGGCTATGTCATTGGACTCATCCAATCGCCGATTGCCAATACTATATTCGGCATATCATCCAACCTTAGCATCTACGTAGGTGGTGCGCGTCTTGCCTATGACACCTAGTGCCATTCGTAGAATTTTTGTGTAGACTCCATCCAGGTCTCATACAGGTACATGTCTCAGCTCCATACAGCAGTACTGACTCCACTGTAGCGACTAACAGCAACTAACTCTTGAGGTCTTGAGGAGCGGCAGTGGCTCAGGGGTAGAGTGGCCGGTAGAGCGGCCAGATGGGAACCGCGAGGTTCCCAGTTTAATCCCAGGCTCCCCCAGAGTTAGTGTTGAAGTGTCTATATAAATGCACCATTTACCATTTGAGGATCACCAACAACACCTTTCTGGACAAACAGAGTCAGGGTGCTGATATTGTGCATGTTGACTCACTACACACCAGCAACAAGTTAATATATGTAAATCACAACAATCTTCTCAAAATATTACAACTTTTAACTTAAAGTTTATTTTTCTTAGGAGCAGTAGCCAGTTGTGCAGAGACCGAGAAGGATGTTGAAGGTACACTTATTTTTTTTATGTTGTTGGATGGAAACCTTATATCTCCAAAACCTTTACTTTTCTGAAATTTTGAAACAGAACCTGTATTTTAATGGCTCCAATGTAGTTTTTTTTGTTGTCACAAGCGCTTATGTTTTCCACATAACCACTTGACTCTGAAATGAAAATCAAAATAGTGAAAATGGTGACTGTAGCCAATATATTTTTTATTTGAGAGTTGAAACACTTGGAAGTATTTAATTGCTGTATCTTTAACACAATGACATTGAACTCATCACCTTTTATTGTTGAATTGATTTGACTTATGGGAACTAATTGTTCTTTTTCCATTCAAAGAGCCCACCGACCCGTGTTGCATTGTCTGTGGGTGCCATTACACGGATCTGAAGAAGAACAAGTTCCAGAAATGGCGGGTCTGGGACAAATGTATGGTGTGCAAGGGCTGGTTGCACATCCAATGTGGCTACAAGAATGGAAAGTGCTCACATTGTCATGATTTGTGATATGTGATTGTTTTTATATCCCGTAAACTGGGATGGATTTTGATTACTGTTGTAGCACTTTACAAGTGATTCTAATGTGATGTTATGGCACTATTGTTTTATATACTTTAAACTGGGATGGACTTGATTACTGGCACTTTTGTCCTGCTGGAGTTGCATTTGTTGAGATTAATGCTTTGCTGTGTGAAGGATATTGTATAACCATGCCTTATTATGTCATAAGCACTTTACAAGAGATCCTAATATCTTGTTTGACACTTTTCTTGCAGTTTTGGGGTATGTTTACCTTGTATTGTTGCACAATAAAGCTGTATTACTGAAGACATTAGCAATGTTATTGCTGTTTGAGGTTTCAATTATTTCTACTTGATGTTAGAATATTTCATCTGAGCCATAGGAAAGTACATTTGTACATTACTATATATTGAAGACTGAGTACGAGACCTGATGGGATTTTCTGCACCTGGATATCAACACTGAATGTAGTTTACAGTCTGAACATCAAATATATGAATCAATATATAGTATGTAAATCTATCAACAGTGAATACAGTATGTGCAGTCATTATCAATGAACAAAGTGTACAGTCTGAACGTATATGAATCAGTATACAGTATCTAAATATAAATGTACAGCCTATCAACAGTGAATAGTCTGAACAGTGAATAAATAAATCAATGTACAGTACCAATAAAATAGAAATGTACTGTCTATCAACAGTGAATAGAAGCATGATTATACATCTACTACCAATGACAACAGCTGGTCCTATGCTTGTGGAGGCCCTTACACTGCTAAAAACTCTTGAATCCAGGTTCATTCATCCTGGTGCATATCACTACTGCTAGCTACCTGCTAATGTTTATAATCGCTTGGAAGCGAAACCCTATATAGCCTTTGTAGACCAGGATCCCTCAGTCCAGTGCTCCTCGGACTACACACTTTATTTTTTCACATTCTCCTAACTTTTTATACATATATTTTAGAGCCACTGTCCCCCTCCCCAGGCTGATAGGGTTAGGGTGGTCCGGGGACCACCAGTGGTCCTTGAGGGGGTTCCAGGGGGTCCCCAGCCAGATTAATAGTTAGAAACCAAATTGACCCTTAAGTGTATGTAACTCTGAGAGTGTACAAATGGACCCTAACGGGTTCATTTGGTTCCATTTGTACACTCTCAGAGTTAAATGAACACTAATGATGATGATACAGTGTAGATTGGGACCCCCAAGAAATCAAAATGGTTGAGTCCCTGGCATATCTTTTCAAATGGGGGGTCCGTGGGCTAATCTGTGTCAATTTGGGGGTCCTTGACCCGAAAAAGGTTGAAAAACAATGTCCTAGATAACCAAGATCTAAGTTTATAGCCACGTAGCACCTCCACGCAGGCTCCGATCCAGAGCCAGTTTTGTGCAGACAGTCGTGCCCCTCCAGACAACCAAACAAGCAGCAAGGACCAACATCTGGGAAGATGAATGGGAAAGTAACAACACACAAGCTCTTGAATGGCTGGACAGAGGGATCATACCAACGGAAAGCCTCGCTAGTGGCCACGACCTCGGCTGGACAACCTGGAAGTCACTAAATAGACTGTGTGTGGAACAGGGGAGGTGCAAAGCACTGATGAAAGCCTGGAATTACACAGCAGAAGACACGTGCAGCTGTGGATCAGAGCAGACAATGTCCCACCTGCTGGAATGTGCCGACGCCCCCCGGTGCAGCCCAGAGGACCTGGCAGAACCTACTCCATCAGCTGTGGCCTGTGCCCGATACTGGCAGAACGACATCTAAGATTGCTATGGACTCGAAGAAGAAGTTTATAGTAGTGCCAAACATCGTTCTATGCAGGGATATTGAGTCTATGGGCCCCCTGGCCATGAGACTGCCTCAAGGCCCTCAACTACACAAACGCATGCATCAATCCCAGAATGTAGAAATACTCTGTTACAAGTTAAGGTTCTGCATTCAAAATGTAACTACAGTAAGGATTGGCATCAAACTAGATTTGCAGTAGGCTACCAAACATCATTTATCAGTTAATGCCTCGATACCTGGAGATGTCAAGGTCCAGAGGCACTTGCCTTGAATGCCTATGGGTTTGAAGTGTGCAATTCTGACATGAGAGCTGACCTCAAGACATGGCTGTTTGTAGCTACAGTATACAATCAGTACTGTATGGGGTCAAGAATGCTACGAGTGAGTGGCAGTGAGTGTCACAAGGGAGGATCACATCAGAAACGTGGACCTCTATGGGGCCTAACACGGATAACAGACTAGGTCAGAGAGAAGGATGAGGCTGGCAGGCCACAGTGTCAGGCATCTAGAACTGATGGCAAGCAAACTGACACTGTGGGAGCCAACATAAAGCACAGCAAGGGGAAGTGTGCGTAAAACCTGTTAGGAATTATGACCTTATCTGCTTGACCCAGTACACACACACATGTATGTGGTGAATCACTCATACGTAAGCATAATTGATACCTGTGATTCAATGACCATCAGCACTTAATCAGAGACTGACGTCTGTGCACAATGATACGAGATGCATGTTTTATTCCTACCCACTCTGTTCTTGCCTTTGTCTCATATCTTCTGGTCACGTCAGTGTCCAATACAGTATATATATTCTCTGTGTGTACTAAACTTCAGAACTCGCCGTGTGATACTAGCCTGGTGTCATCTCAACTGAAACATCACTCACCACCCTTAGTTAGATGGAGACTATTAAGGGACCACATGGTTGGTCAAACGAAATCACAACACTGCCTATGTAGACATACTGTGGCTTGACTGCGGAGCAAACAGCACTGCAGCACCTTGTAGCAACTCAAAATGTAATAACGGCTCATATTGTGAATTAATGACCATGATACCATCATGATACTGACATAATACTGACCAGTTACCATGCTACTAAACATGATACTGACATTAAGATTAACAGGCATGCAAACAGCCCCGAGGTGAAAAAGGTGACAACATATTGTTTTCTTTCAGGTCAGGTGTCACACAATTGCCCTATTTGGGTTGAAAAAGGTGACTGTAGCTGAAAAGCGACACTTTTGCATGTCTGGATTAAGAGAAGAAACACTTTTCTCAACAACATGAGCTGTTATTACATTATAAACTGTTATTACATTGTAATAACAGTTATTACATTGTAATAACAGTGGCTACCTATTGGTTCTTAATTTAACACATTACATTATGCAAAAATCTGGTATTACATTATGCGCTCATTTCATTACATTAAGTTTAACCATAAAAAGGTTGGGTCCAGCAGCTAAATAAGGAGAATAAATGTGACAAAGTGGTACACACATGTGTTTGTTTCCCAAATCCAGGGAAGGCTACATTGTTTTATTGGAGTGTTTATTATTAGGTCAACAGTCAGCCAAGCATCCAAGCATACAACAAGTAACTCATTTGCTTTGTTTCACGTTCTTAACGTCAAGATAAGCATGGAATTTACAACAGGAAAAAAAACAAAAAAAGAATTTACATTCTGCATTATAAATGTCGAAAATATATCATGGCCAAGAAATGTAGAAACATATGGCCAAGAAATGTAGAAACATTTGGCCTAACATGTTTGGCCTAAGAGGAGTATGTCTTATGATAGAATTACTGACCCATAGACCAATTATTTGTTTACTAGCATTGAGACTGGACGCACAGGTGATTGTTTCATGCAATCAATTCTCAACCTGTTGTTTCGGGGTACGCTGGTTTCAGTGCACCCCAACCCCCTCTTGTGTGTTGGCTAGTGAGGCGCGTCCTAGCGAGACCTGACAGAATGGGTTTCATTGCACGCATACTGGTTCTTATCAGTGTGACGTCGTCTGTTAAGGGGTCTATTAAGTACACTTGTACTCTATTGACAGAACACTCCCTTTAGGCTACTTTAAATGTCCTTTTGAGACAGCTTTGTGGGATTTTAGGGAAGGATAAGACATTTTATGGCACAGCGGGTTCAGGTAATCTCTAATAAGTAGGTATTTATTAACATATGTAGCTCCTTTTAGCAATCCTCTCAGATATTGACATGCACCCAACCACTTAAAAACATTCAAAAAAGCTGAACTGCAAGCTTGCAATACATTGTGAGCTTGTAAATCTGCAATGCTTTCATGTTTTAATGTTTTTAAATGTTCGCCACACCGATAATGACATGCCCAAAATAGGGAAGGCAGGTTGAAAGTAGTGAACTCACTGAAATCCAGTATGCTGGTCCAATAGAGAATTCTATCACACACACACCACAGAAGGCCATTGAAATTGTATAGTACCACTGCAACCAATTCAAACATAATCTGATGACATGGGTGTCTCAGCTATCAGTCTCTCTTACCAGTTACCCTTACCTGACAACATAAAATTTGATACAAAAAGTTTGAGGAAAAGGGACATTTTGTTTATGACTCCCACATTCATAGCAGGTTCACAATGTTCATATTCAATTGGCAGTGGTTGCCAACCCTTTCTGGATCAGGGCGCACTTGAAATAGTGTTCACAGCCCACCCATCTGAGCACAACACGGCAGCCTTTTACTGCACTGACTGCTCCTCCAGTTCCTCCTCCTCCTCATCATCCCCCTCATCAGTGTCGGAGTCTGTGCTAATGTCCGAGTCAGTGTTGTACACAACCTTATCCAAGACATCTAATGTTTGGATAAGATTCACATACTCCGCGAGACAGCTGGAGAATTCCCTTCTCTTGCAAAGCAAAGCAGCATTAGCACCTTTGTCCTGTCTAGATGACATTAACTGCAGATTGTCTGGTAGGATGCATTTGTCCAGCTCTTGAATTTGCTTCTCGTAGAAAAGCTTTCCTGACCGGCAGTCCTCTACCAGGTACGACTTCTCTTCTGATGCCCTTTTTGCAGTGTTCAACAAAACAAATAGTCTCTGTTTAAGGGACATTTCCACATCATTGGTGGAGTTGACCATTGTTGACCAGATGGGGTTGTCAACTTCCAGCACTTCATGGTACTCCAGGGGCTTGTCAGCTGCTGTTGTGGAGGTGTTGAAGTCTTTCACCGATCGTTTGATCTTCTGACCAATCATGGTTATCTTTTTTGACAGCCTGATGGCAATCTTCTGTCCATCTGCAATACAAAGGATTCATACATTTACATACATTTATGATTTAATTTCTAAAGTTTTTAAACAACGAACAATTGCTATATTTACTTACCGGCATATTTCCTCACAAGGCCGCATAAGAACCTGCGCTCCAAGACCAGTCTGTAGATGGCCTGCAGTGTGTGGTGTCGCTTTTTGTCTTCTATCACAGTTTGGTAGTGTACACATCGTTCAGACGTCCATCTTTCACGAAGACATTGTTTCCTCTCAATAGTCTGTAGCTTCTTCTCCAACCTGAAAGTGGTATGTAAACACAGTGACATGCTCATCAGTGCCCAGGCTGTAATCCCCCAGGTAGTAGAAAAAGAACAGTCCACATTTAAAGTTAAGAGGACGAACAAGCTAGGTGTACTTTCAAATATACCCATGGTACCTGGGGGTACATGGGGTAACTAACTGTTAGAGTCGATCCGACTCTAACACAGGTCTGTTAGAGTGGGATCCAGACCCAGAGTCCAGGAGATCCTAGGTTGTTCACCTCTCCCGGAAAAAAAGCCTCCATAAGAACAGAGGGACTTTCCCATACACAAGCAGGTGTATGGGAAAATGAAGGCATGTCCCTCAGACAAGATTAGTGAAACGGTCTCTTAATGGCCTGGAGGTCTGAGGGGGCTCCTATGGGGAGACACGGAGGCCGCAGGTACCCCATGTACACTGCTTGGGAAGCTCAAAAAAACAGCAACAGCAGAATAAGCTGTTTGGCATTGGCAGGGATTTTTGGGTTGCATTTTTTATGGCCACAACACACATAAATAAACAGGCTTTCCCATGGTGTAAAATGTATTACCAAGAAGCATTGTTACAATCGAGAAATAAGCACATATTTGCAAACTTGTTGTGCTACAGCTGTTTTGGGATGCTTGTTTGTATGTATACTTACTTTTCCAAACGTGTAGTGAGGTCAGGATTAGAGCTGGTCACGCTGTTCAAGCCTTCTCTGGAAAAATAAGAATGCAAAAAATGTCTCAACAACCTGTTCAGCTTTACATCAGCTGATTCAATTCCATGGTACTGAACTACAGAGATATGCTTGCAATATTGTCGCAGCTATGACCACAACAGAACAGTTAGAGCCATCCTGAAGGAAGGACTTGTTCAATATGCAACATGACATTTATATCACAATGAGAAACAGAAACATGTTTTGCAGCACATACACACACACACACACTCACAGTTCCTGGTGCTCCACTAATTTTTGGACGTAATCCTCCTCCCAGGTCCAATCAATAGACTTCTTGGCCTCTGTTTTGTACTGCTCTGCCCACTGCTGTACGTCTAGCTCTGTGAGGCCTTGCAACAAAAATATGAAATATTAAAATACAATATATATTTAAAAGGGGTTAAATAGCCCTATATTCTGATAGCACTCATTGATAGAGTGTGTTCAGTAACAGGAGTGTCCATGTCAGCTCTTTATTAAACAGAAAATGCATTTTCAGGTCGGGATACCAATTTTATCCAATCAGGAGAGAGAGCGAACACAGGACACAGGTTAAACAAGTGAAATTGGAAGTGATAAAGTAATGAGCAGACAAAATTGGAACTGGAACACTATCAAATTGAAGCTGATAAATGGGTACTCTCCTGATTGGCTGAAATTGGCAACCCACCTGAACATGTATTTTCTGTTTATTAAATAGCTGGCGAGACGGGAAGACCCCTGTTACAGAACAAACACTATAGCAGGGTTTCTCAAAGTGGGTGGTCTGACACAAGTCCAGGGGTGCTGCAGAATACTTATTTGGAATTTATCAGTATCACTTCAGTTTAACACTTAGCCCCTCTATACTTGCACTGTACTTGGTGCGTTCTATTTCGAACACCACAATATCTTGTGATCTACAACAGCACGCTTGTAGATCTACTATTTTTGGCGAATGTTCCCCCCAGAATAGCAATGCTGGGATTCAAGTGGTTAAAATTCAAGTATGAAGTCATTTTCAATCTGTCTCAAGTTTTCCTCATGCCATACTGTATCTTAGGGGAAATAATGTACATATTTATGACGTTTTGTGAAAACGTTTTATACAGGGGTGCCCTGAGCCCCCCAAAAAAGGCACAGGTAGGTAGAGGTAGAAAAAGTTTCACCAGGAGGACATAATGCATGTGGAAGTACACGCTATTGTTCTCAGTTACACATCCCACTGAGGAGGCACCCTGACCAACCTGTAGGAATCACTAGTGCAGCAACAGAGAACACCCTCCCTGCCTGCTTTCCTCCCACAAGGTTGGCCAAATGTGTTTATTGGAGCGGCCAGGTAGTAGATTCAACCCCTAGTCTTCATGGTGGGGGACTTGTTTTAGTTCTTAAATGACAAAGGAGCAGTCCCAAATCCCATACCCTTAGCAATCCAAATTTTGGAAGAAAACAACATTGTACCTGTCTGTTTCATGATTTCAGCCATTTCTCGGTTTGCTTCCTCTTCAACTGAATTGACTTTTTCAGCTTTCAGACACAGGGCTTTTGCTTTAAAATGAGAAAAAGGAGGACATATTATTACCTATTTATTTTCACAACAACTCAACACACTAAGGGGCGGAAGCAAATATTATAATGAACATTATGCATGACAAGTTCATGCTAAAGAAAATACAGTGGCCCTGTGGATAGGGGGTTAGGACACCAACCACTGAAAAAGGTGTTTGATACATTGATAAAACATCTTAGAACAATATAGAATCATAAATAACACATTCTTCAAAGAGTTTTGTTAATAGTCTAAAATAATTCACCTTTAGGTTTTCAAACACAGGTTTCTGTTATATAGATGTAACAAACTCATTAGCCAAACACTGCACAATTGTCACAGGTGTAATACATGTGCAACAGTTACAATCTGGTAAGGCGTTGGCTGATCCAGGTTTCTGATTATTCTCATGTTGAGTACAGAAATTAGGCTGAATTAGGCTGTTGTAGCCAATCTTTTAATTCAATGCAATTTAATTCAGACTGGTTAAACATGTTACTGCATCTGACCTATGGCACATTTGCTGAGAAATGCCACAGAATCCTTTTGAACATGATGCCAACATTTTTAATTTACAAACATTTTAGTAAATTATGAGCATACTGCATCTAAGACCAGAGAGAGTGAAACACAATCACAACCCTTCATCACCTTGGCTTTTTCTTATCTTTGCACTGTAGTGCAGCAGGGCATCAGTCAGCAGGTCAATTCTGTGTGATGGGGTCATTTCTTTTGTGACTTTTCCAAAGCGGCGAAGGAATGACCACAGTCGTTCCAACTGCTCCCCGTCACTAAGGCCTGCACCCTCAGCATTCCTACAACCCTGAGAAATCTAGAAAACATTGAACCAAAGCCAGAAGTAAATATCCAAGTTAGTTTACCGTCTGTGACAAATTGACAATAGACTTTGAAAACAAAATGAACAAAATAACCTGACAAACAACACCGTGCCCATAGGCGTGGAATGCAGGAACAGCATACGTTGTTTTCGTCAGGAGATCTGGGTAATACTTCTGAAAGAAGAAAAAAGAGAAATGAGAATACTGCATTACTGAAGCCATACACTAAATGTATGGTAGAGGTTTTGAGTCCACATACATTTGTACTAACTGTGTTTCTGTTATCATGTTTAGCTATTACAAAGCAAGGATCAGGCCAAAATGCAGAACAGATTACCTCCAAATGAGGCTTTAACTTGCATGCTATGTCATACATGAACACAAGTTTTTTGTTTTTCCCCACGTCTTCTTGGAGTTCTCTGATGAGGTACACAGCATTCGAAAGGCTAGAGAAAAGATCAAAATGTGAGCTGAATCTGGATATTTTAACGCACTGTGAATTGGATGTGCCAAGGAGATTTGCTGTACCTCTCGCCTCTCTTAAGGCTAAGAAAGCGCCGTGGATGCTCATGTTTACACGCTATGCCAAAAACCCCCGTTTCATCCAATTTGGCATTTTTTACTTTTGACCTGAGGGCACTACCTGCTTGAAAGCTGGCACAACCCTGTAAAAGTTGGAAAGTACAATTACTCTCTCACAATATAGCACGTACAGACATGAATTTAGAATAAATCCACTGTAATAACAATTCTTGGATTTTTAAATAACAGTAAAGAGGCAGCAAATGATGAAATATAGTCAAACTCTTACCTCCTCGGGTGTATGTTGCTGCTTCTGTACAAAGGCGTCAACATCATCCTGGGGAGAAAAGAAGTGGTTGAAGTGCTTGGGTCCTTCAAAGCTTCTCCCCGATGACTTCTTCCGTGGTAGACCAAACAGTCCATCTGCAGCCAGAACCAGAACTCCATCTTCCTACAATAAATAAGGATTAAATTGTATAACAATAGATATGTGTTAGTGATCACTTTCAAATTAAATATTACTTGGGATGTTGTGATAAAACTATAATTGTATAACTTGATCCTGATTTGAGTTATTTGATTTAAAAAACACAAAATTCAGTATTCCAAGTAATCCTTTTTTTTGGGTTAATGGTCAATGCTGTTTCATGAAACAATCCAGCCCCATTTATCTGTATTTTGTATAGTTGCATTGTTATTTTGTTTCATGTGTTATGTTCACAGAGAGAATTAAAGCTTAGTTCAAGGGTTCTGTAGCCCATTAATAAACATCCTTAATTTAACACAGCATAAAATAAACATCCTTAATTTAACACAGCATAAAATAAACATCCTTAATTTAACACAGCATACTTGTGGACAAACAGGACACTGTGTCCCATCAGTTACATCAGGCCCAAGATGGCGCAGTGTAGTCAACTGGTATCTCAGATGCCTGTATTCTTCATATGCCTCTTTTACCAGAAGGCGGTAGAGGTCTTGGCACTGTAATGGAAACAGTCATATTCTCAACAGGGCTGTCACTACTAAAATGCATAACAAGCTGGTGATGGTAAAAGAGGAATCATATGGATAACAGCTACTATTCAGCAAACCTTGGAAGACACTGATGAATACTGAATGGCTGCACAGATGGCCTTCAGTGATGCACCACACTCAAGTTGCAATCTGCAGATCATGTCCATCAGTTTGATTGAAACGGCGCTTTGGGGTCTCTTTGCGGTAGCCGGCCAAAGGCTATACCGAAGAAGTGTTGCGACTTCGGCTTCGCACTGACAGAACTGCAGGCAAACATCATGAGACCTTCCTAGAATTTATGACACACAGAACAGGTGTGAGGTGGTGTTGCCTACATTTTAGTTCTTCAGAATTTTCCTAATTATACAGGAAGGATATGACTGCTTCGTGACATCTAAAAATGTTAAGTACCTTGATAGTCGAATACTTTCAGTACACGGTCATATGACATTTGGCATTGGTGGCCATCCTTCCTCGACCAATTCCAGCTGAAGCCATCAGGAATCCTCTGTTGAAATTCGCCTGCCTTAACGATAAAAAGAAAATCACAACAAACTTCTTAAAGCACAGTAAATTACAACATGTAAGAATAATAAGAGTCTACATGACTTCTGCTATATAGAAGTAATATGTATAGGCACGGACAAAAGACTTAGGCCCTACATTTACACAGAGTTAATATGTTAAGCTCATTCAGTTGCCCACTATTCATATGGTGGGCAACATTTTGATATTGCTCTCCTGGCCCTCCTTTCTGAAACGAAACGACTACAACGATGGAGCTTGCACAAAAGATAATTTCGCCCACTTCTTTACACCTGAAAACCTGTGATGTGACAATAAAGTTGATTCTCATCTCTGAGTGATACAAACCTCCCATTTTTCTAGCACATGCACCACGCCAGTGCTCTGATGGACTTTCTTGACACATGCCGAACAGAAGAAGGCCTCACTACCACAGTCGCTGCATCGCCACAGCTCACTTCCATCAGTGAGGGAAACACTGCAAACTGTGCAGGCTGTCTCTTCTGGAGGGCAAAGGAGCTCAGAACTGACAGTGAGGAGTATTTGGCGTACTCGTTGCCATGCCTCCACAGTGGCATTGCTCTCTTGACGACTGGTGCTAGCCGAGGCTTGGTCACAGTCACTCTCATGTGCTGCTGGTGACAAGAAGCAGGCTGGTAGCTTCTTGGACACGGGTCTGGTCCCTTCTTGGTCTCTCTGCAGGTAACTTTTGTACGTCCTTGTCCTTCCTCCTCTTCCTCCTGGAATCTGTTGGACTTTGATGTACGGTCTGAATGTCTTAAATTTGCCCATGTCGACCTATTTAAACAAGAAAAAAATTATAACAAATCACATGATTTATTACTACAAACTAATGCATTATTCAGAGTGCAAAATCTGAATAATGCCAATATGTATAGAATTCTTAAATAATAATAAGGGTATGGACTAATGTGTTGACCATCCAATAACACATTGACATTGTTTATTCTACTGGCACATTGGAAACATGAGACAAGTTTGACTTTCACTATGCACAGTAAAGTTACAGACCAAATGATCATGACATTATCACGGTAAGAAATTTAAGCCTACTGAATTATTTATTAAGCCTACTGAATTATTTTGTACTATGCCAAAAAGAACAGATTAACAAGTTTACTACAGGGGGGCAATTATTATTATTATTTTTACATTAACCATTTGAACCCTAGCATCCCTATTCTGGTAGGAACATTTGCCAAAAATAGCAGACCTACAAGCTCACAAAAGGTCAAATGTCATGTTTCCAACTAAGTATTGATGGTCTACGTGGATAATGTCTGGAGAAACAATAATCTATGAACAAGACCAGGAGACCTGGTTTTGCCAGACCCAGAATAAGTACTTATTAGCTCTGATCTTACTTTATAAGATCAGAGCACTACGTCACGGCTAAGCCGGACTTCACATGACGTGTCAGCCTGTGTATGCCCATGTATGGACGAAAGGGGGACAGACTTTTATGGCTGGGGCCTAAGGACAAAGTGACCATGCCCATGTATGGAGAAAACAGGTACAAAGCCTCATGTAAGCCAGACCCCCTGGGTCTGGCAAAAAGTGTAATCTACAATACAACATGTGTGGGGGTCCCTGCTTAATTTCTCTCTCAGGGGTCTCACTGACATTTTTCAAAGTGTTGTGAGCTTGTAGATATGCTATTTTAGGAGAGGAGGTTTGGTGTTGAAAAAAGGCAGACCTTTTGCCCTCAATTAGCCTGTTGAGGTTGGTATAGCTTGGCCTATATGTCCAGAACAGGTTCTTGCATACAGAGTCAGTGGTTAATTGTCTCTCTGTTAAGGGGTCCGTGGTCTGAAAAATTTACAAGAACCATGTTTTAGGGCTCTGTAACAAACATTGCACAGGGCAGATATCGTAGATGTATTTTATCGATTTTGATGAATGTCACCAGTAACACATGTACAAAATGCAAAGTATTAGGTGCTTGCCCCAAATATTAACTAGGTGTCCGGAGTATTTATGCAATGTATTAGTCCATATTTGTCAATAAAGAAGTGTTTTAATCCCATCTGTGACCGAACGCCATTCCCCCCCTCGTTTAATTCCTGTTTACATTGAGTGTAATTCCGGCGTTCACCAGATGCGCCCCGTCACTAACACCCATTAGGAACTTCCGACAGAATCGGCCACAGACGGGATTAAAACACTTATTTATTGGAAGATATGGACTAATACATTACACAAGTACCCCAGACACCTAGGTAACATTTGGGGCAAGCGGGTAAGCACCTTATATCTTGTATTTGTACACGTTTGGAGAAATACGGACTTTACTGGTAAAATGCCAGGACAAACGGGGATGTGTTCGCTAAGACTCTCGTGGATACGACGGTAAAAGGAAGACTCGATAATACTAATCTACAATAGTCTTGATCTAAGGCTACAGATCAACAAACTTGCTACATAGTAACATGTTCTATCGTGTTGTGGTGTATATTTAACGATTTATTTCTTAAAAATACATGCATAGAACTTAATAAAACGGGACTTACTTTGAGGAGTTAACAGCTGGGTGCTATTGATTCCCTCCAATTCGAAGCAGATATCCGGTCTGGGATAGTCTCGCGTGGCCAGACTGTTATCATAGTGAAATAGTTTTCTGGCAACGCGAGAACGGAAACAGATATCCGGTCTAGAACGGATACGGAAACGGAAACGGACGTAGTAGGCGGAGATTGTTACTGAGGTTGCCATAGTAACATCGCAACAGAAACAAGCTGAGAGAAGTCCGTAGATTGTGGCGAAATAAACTTTGTGTACTACAAATAAAATAAATGCCCATGTCCTTGCTGGAAATGTTAACAATATGCATGTAAGTGCCAAGACGTTTAAGTGCTGAAACGTTCTTAAAAGTATATAATATAATTAAAGCATTGATGTCCGCCATCTTTGGGCAGGTCACGTGACAACACATACCTTAACATTGCATCACCCATAAGAGTGGTTGATAACGGCCTACCAGAGTCTCCTGGGAGGCCAGTAGGGGCCTACTGGGCCATACTTATGGACTGACAACCCTGATAACAGGCCCATTCTATGGACTGAGAACGTGTGTATCGGGTGGTAAAACTATGCCTAAACGTATTCCTAACCTTAACCTCAGTAAGACTATGCCTAAACCTAACCTTATTCCTAAACGTGACCTCAGTAAACCTATGCCTAAACCTAACCTTATTCCTAAACGTGACCTCAGTAAATCTATGCCTAAACCTATGCCTTATTCCTAACCGTAACCTCAGTAAAACTATGCCTAACCTAACCTTATTCCTAAACTTAACCTCAGTAAAACTCTGCCTAAACCTAACCTTATTCCTAAACGTGACCTCAGTAAAACTATGCCTAAACCTAACCTTATTCCTAAACGTGACCTCAGTAAAACTATGCCTAAACCTAACCTTATTCCTAAACGTGACCTCAGTAAAACTATGCCTAAACCTAACCTTATTCCTAAACTTAACCTCAGTAAAACTATGCCTAAACCTAACCTTATTCCTAAACGTGACCTCAGTAAAACTATGCCTAAACCTAACCTTATTCCTAAACTTAACCTCAGTAAAACTATGCCTAAACCTAACCTTATTCCTAAACGTGACCTCAGTAAAACTATGCCTAAACCTAACCTTATTCCTAAATTTAAAGGTAGGGTAAGTGATTTGCAAATATTCAAATAATTGCAAAATAGCTCTATATTCTGATAGTACTCATTGCTATAGAGTGTTTGTTCAGTAAAATGAGTCTCCTTGTCTCTCCAGCTCTTTATTAAACACAAAATACATTTTCGTTTCAGTTTCAGTTTAATTTCCAATTTTATCCAATCAGGATAGAGAACTCAATCAGGATATAGATTAAACAAGTGCAATTGGAAGTGATGACACTAAGAAATGAGCGGGCAAAATTGGAACTGGAACACACTTAAAAATGGGTACTTTCTCCTGATTGGCTGAGATTTTGACACCTACCGGAAAATGTATTTTCTGTTTATTAAAGAGCTGGAGAGACGGGGAGACTCCTGTTACTGAACAAACACTCTATAGCAATGATTACTATCAGAATATAGTGCTTTAACCTTTTAACAAAATACTTTTTGTTTTAACCCAAAAATATCACTTACCCTACCTTTAACCTCAGTAAAACTATGCCTAAACCTAACCTTGTTCCTAAACTTAACCTCAGTAAAACTATGCCTAAACCTAACCTTGTTCCTAAACTTAACCTCAGTAAAACTATGCCTAAACCTAACCTTATTCCTAACCTTAACCCCTAAACATATTCCTAACCTTAACTCCTAAACGTATTCCTAACCTTAACCCCTAAACTTATTCCTAACCTTAACCCCTAAACTTATTCCTAACCTTAACCTCAGTAACACGAATACGAGCATACAAGAACCGCTGGGGGTCGAGCGGTCCGCGAAAGAAATGAGGGCGAGTGTATTTTTTGGTGCGAGCGTTCCGGTTACCCTCACAGAGCCCCACGTTAAAATAGGAGACGGTTGAGTATAGGTGCGTGTGTCAAGCCAGATGTTGTTGTCTTTTTGTCTCGTGGGTAGACCTTGCATGACTTCTGCATCCAGAAAGTGTGTCGAGCGTGTCGGCGTAATTCGAGCGTCATCGCTGATTAAACCACCTCAGACGAGCGCGCTGGGTTTGTCTGTTCAGAATAGGCCAACGGGGGGTGGGGCTTTGATGTGGAGGAAATGGGCCTTGACTGGGAGGGGACACAGGGGGGGAGAGTTAAATCATTGCCGAGCAAAGTTTGAAAAGTTGCAGCGCCTTGCGCCCTGATTTATGCTCGGTTGACGCGCTGTGTTGCGCGCCTAAAAACAGCCGAGCTACAAGCTCACAACGCACCGCAGCGCGGCGCGTTGTGAGCTTGTAGATCTGCTGTTTTTAGGCGCGCAACGCCACATGCGGCCGAGTATGAATCACCCTTTAACCCTCGACAGTAGCTACCGTCTGCGAAAGAAGGGAAAGGGAGTACAGGGAGGTGTAAATTGTCTGCTGACTGTTGGGGTCTGGGCCAGCGATCAAGCTGAGGACGAGACAGAGAGCAACGGTTCTCAAAGTGGGGGTCCCTAGCTAGGTGGGTTCCAGAACTTCCAGGTGGTCCCTGGCAACAGGAAGAGTTTACCTTCACGATTATTTCAACCGCCGGCTATAAGTTATATAGCCCAACGACAGAATGTACCGTTTAAGAATGAGTATTCAGATCATAGGGTTCACACAAGGGCCCAGCTTCCTGCTTTGAGATTGAATCGAATAAGGAAGAGAGTTCAAGTGACAGTTCATATGAATGGCCTGTAGTTTCTCTGTTTTACCCCTGCACGTGTCAGAAAGAATTTCTCTCAATGCAAGCCGATGGGTTTTTGACAAACTTTAGACTTGATTTTCTTACCTTAATAAACATTGTCATGAATACTATATGCTTCCAGACGCTAGTTTAAAGTCTCCTTTCAATCATCATGATATGCGTTTTGGTGAATTATGGTCCCATTTATTTTAAAATTGACGATAAAGTAGGCTATGCTCTAGGAGGGGCGGGATGATTTGATTGACAAGCTACACAACCAATAGCATTCATTCCCCAGCATTCATTCATTCCTTGATTGACAAGCTACCCAACCAATACTGGTCTGGTTGCATTCTGCAGGATATGACGCGATATAGAAAGATGGCGGATTTGAAATTCCTGAACAATCGGCTTCATTTACGGTCTGTAGAAACCAATGGCGTCGCTTCGTCCATTCTTTTTATACAGTTTTTTTCAAGGACCCCCCCATATTAATGTTTTTAGCCGCGGACCCCCCATCTGAAAATATTTTGTGCCAGGGACCCCCAGAAGAGAAGATTTGTGTTTTTCAAAATCTTCCAAACATTTTCAAGATTAAAAAGAAAAAAATCTAAAATAGCAGATGTACAAGCTCACAGCGTGGCACCAAGTGTCAAGGGTCAAGTTTTCAACGTGATCACAGCCCTATTGACTTCTGTTCCAAATAGATATGTTCCATATTTCAAAAAGTATAAAACATAGGGGGGGTAGTAAGTTCTGTGGCCTTACTGGACTACTGGCTGTGTGCATACAAATTGGGGCACTGATTGGTCCAGCTGTTCGCACACAAACACACGCACACGCACACACAGGTGTTTTCTAACCTAAATCCAACTGGACCAGGGGGTCAGAGAGGCAAGAGGAGCAGTTGAATAATGAGTGTGTGTGTGTGTGTGTGTGTGTGTGTGTGTGTGTGTGTGTGTGTGTGTGTGTGTGTGTGTGTGTGTGTGTGTGTGTGTGTGTGTGTGTGTGTGTTATACTTGTGAGGACCAAATGCCCCTCAAGTATAGTAGAATATGAGTTTGTTTTATGGTTAAATAAGATTTTTAGAGATATAGTATAGTTTAGAGGTATAGTAATACAAACGTGTGTGTGTGTGTGTGTGTGTGTGTGTGTGTGTGTGTGTGTGTGTGTGTGTGTGTGTGTGTGTGTGTGTGTGTGTGTGTGTGTGTGTGTGTGTGTGTACCTGTTTATTATGTCTATAGTGGATGTACCGGGTCAGCGGCCCGGCCTCCTCATTGGATGATGCGTTTGGGTACACACCGTCGTGCTCCGTTTCCAATTCTATTGTTTCGGAGCTTTAAGTGGTTGTGTGTTACTTCATATTACACAGCACATGCGTGTGCGTGTGCACGCGCCGTGCACTGCGGCCACGGGTCTGAACAAGTGACAGTCCAGAGGAGAGCTCTATTGTGTTTGGGCAGCCGACCTGTCCACTCTCTCTGTTCCCACTGTTCCTGTGTCATTAATCAGCCCAGACAGGGCCTTGTTGCCTCTGGGGCTAATAATGTGCACTATGCACTCCATGCTGTCGGGGCAGAAACCTCTCATCTCCATATTTTTTTTTCCGTAAATTAACTCATTAAGACCGGGAATGCATCTGTGTGTCATTTTTGGCTTTTTTTTTGGCTAATCAAAAATTGCAGATCTACAAGCTCATAGCGCGGCACTCTGCAATCTTCTTTTTTTCTCATATCTTTTTAACTCATATCTTTCCTTCTGGGGATTCTACAAATATCTTCTAAATCCTAACAGTTTCTTGAAAAAAACGTATGCTATATTTATAACGTTGCTATATATCTGTGGTGCTCAAACTTTTTCATGTCAGGGACCCCCAAAATCTAAAAATGTATTTTGCCGCGGACCGCCATCTCAAAATATTTTTGTCCCAGGGACCCCCCAGAAGCAAAGATTCGAGTTAAAAAATGTTCGCTTTATATATATATATTCAATGATTTGAACAAATATTCACGATTTTTCTAAAATAGAAGATCTACAAGCTCGACGCGACACTCGGTGCCGCGCTATGAGCTTGTAGATCTGCTATTTTTGAATAGCCAAAAGAATCTTAAAAATGACACAGGTGCGTTCCCGGTCTTAATGGGTTAACGCCCTATTTGATCACACTACAGCATCAGAGAAAAGCATCAAAAGTAGCAGATCTACAAGCTCGAAACGCGGCGCGTTTCGAGCTTGTAGATCTGCTACTTTTGATATTTTTGAATTTGAATCCTGAAAAGTAACAGCTTTGGACATTATGAGGTTTCCACCCAGACTGACTGCTCTAAAAAGCCTCGGGAAGATTCGGCCAATGGCTGACCGGCTGACCAGAGTGTACCAAATGGACATGTAAAAGGGGTCAAGAATCTCTCTCAGGATTTTGTAGGAAAGAATAGGCCAGGTGTGTCTACATGTGTGTTGTCAGTGACCTGACACCATCCATTAAAGCAGGGGTCTTCAACGTTTTCAGGCCAGGAACCCCCCCGAACTGATGGGGAGATGGAGCAGCCAGGGACCCCCTACCTCGTAGGGTGGGGGGGGGGGGGGGGCTACAACATATATTGTATAATTATGTATACAATTGTGTTTCATATGTACACACATACCATGTTATTGTGCATTCAATGCTAAGCTATTAAAATAGACAGATTCATATATTCCTGCCTTCATTTTAAACTTACATGTAAAAGGTACAGTGAGGGTGGCCGTGCAACTGCCATTTATAAACATATTTATAACTTATTAACTGAGACCCAATGCCAATACTATCAACAATCTGTCAATTGCACAATAATCATGTATATAGGCTACAAGCTATTCAAAATGGCCAGAATCATTATTTATTTTAAAGATAAATGTGGACAATGTTTAAAAAAATATTTAAAGACAATGGACATTTTTGAAAAAAATAAAACATTATTATTATTATATTTATTTTTTATTGTCTAATCAAGCAACAATTTTGCGGACCCCCTGCAGTACCTCCGCGGACCCCCTAGGGGTCACGGACCCCCTGTTGACCCATTAAAGGATGTGAATCACTGGTTTCTTTCAAAATTGGCCTGAAAAAAACATCTATCAGGAGACCCCAAGGGGAGGTAAATGTACAATCCCACCGGAAGGAGGTGTCATTCACTGCCGTTTTTCCTTTTTCTCCTTTGTACATATAGTGTTTGTATTTGTTGGTGACATGTAGTGTTGCGTACATTTTTTGTTGATGAATTGAACACATAGGACCACAATGGAAATAAGACTTTTTTTGTGTCATCCTTTTTGCCTTAAAGCAGGGATGGCAAACTCATTTTAGCTCAGGGGCCACATGGAGGAGGGCCAGCGGGCCAGAGGGCCGGACCGGTACCGGACCGGTACGGTAAAATCATGGCATAATAACTAATAATAACAATAACAACAACTTCAGATAGTTTTCTTTGTTTACTTTACTTAGTCTTAGTTAGTACAAACACATTCTTAAAATGTAAACTTCACAAATAGGGACGGCCAAATGGAGACATTTTATTAACCGTTTACCTACCGTTAGGCCTTACCGATTAATTCATCGATAACCGTTAATAGAAAAAAAAATGTTTTTTTTTAGTGCCAAAATACATTTTATTTCAAAGGGCCAAGTCTACACAGTTTGTTTTGTGTCTCCAGCAGAGTTTCTAGTGTCTCTGCACATGAACTCTGCAGCCGCACTGAGGCGCTCCAACACAAACAATACCAATACAAAGACGAGGAAGAAGAAGAGGAAAGTGGAAGTTACGTGTGGTTGCAGGTGTAGACTTGGCCAAAAAACAATTAAAACATTTTTGGCACTAAAAAAAAAAAAAAAAAATCCAAAATCATCTCGCGGGCCGGATTAAACTAGTTAGCGGGCCTGATGCGGCTCGCGGGCCGTATGTTTGACATCCCTGCCTTAAAGGGATAGTTCACCCCCGAAATTACATTTTTCCTATCGATTAGTAACTCCATGAAGACTTGCCATTTCTAAGCCAATAATTTGATGACCGGCAGCCGTTCCGGTAGGAGACACAAAGAGTCTCCTTTGTATCTCCTACCGGAACCGCTGCCTACCGCTCCGCTGGTCATCAAATTATTGGCTTAGGAATGCGACAAAAAAAAAATCCGTTACCTTTCAAGTGGAGAAGAAAAAAAAGAGCCTGCGTTTCCCATGTTATTATTTAGTCACAAGCTTGTTGATATTTTTCATTGGTAAAATATGTATAAAACCCCCGCAGCCAGATTTAACAGCTTGCAGATCAGCTATTTTCACTGCTCCTTTTGAGCGACACGCTTGTAAGATGAAGTAGGGCGTTCATTTAAGGGGGAAAAAAAGGTTTCTGCCCGACAGGGACGATAATACCGTCTCATATGTCCAAAACGGTTACTTTTCAGGATTCAAATACAAAAGCATCAAAAGTAGCAGATCTACAAGCTGGAAGCGCACCGCTTCGCGCCGCGCTTCCAGCTTGTAGATCTGCTACTTTTGATGCTTTTGTGTGACGCTGTAGTATGATCAAGTAAGGTGTTGATTTACGAAAAAACTCAAAAAGTGAAAATATGGAGATAAGATGTTTCTGCCCTACAGCAACGATACACTGTAAAATTCTCCGTATGTACTCACTCTCTCTCTCTCTCTCTCTCTCTCCATGTTCATTATTCAGGGGATAGGAGGTGCACAGCTTGCCAGAGTTGCGCAATTTACAATTCAAACAGTCCAGAGGTGGAGTCGCTCCTTCTTCAGGCCACCTGCTGTATGTTCAATATGACAACAGGACGTGACTGGATTACACACACACACACACACACACACACACACACACACACACACACACACACACACACACACACACACACACACACACACACACACACACACACACACACACACACACACACACGAAAGGTGGAGAGGACACACGCAGAGCGAGAACCATTGTGAACTTGTCCAAATAAATGAAAGGAAGTAAACCTGAGCGTCTGTACTGTGTGTGTGTGTGTGTGTGTGTGTGTGTGTGCGTGTGTGTGTGTGTGTGTGTGTGTGTGTGTGTGTGTGTGTGTGTGTGTGTGTGTGTGTGTGTGTGTGTGTGTGTGTGTGTGTGTGTGTGTGTGTGTGTGTGTGTGTGTGTGTGTGTGCGCGTGTGCGCGTGTGTGTGTGTGTGTGTTGGGTCTGACTGTGCTCTTCATGTTTGCGTTGCGGCCACAGACTGATAGAGATGGATTTGTTTAGGTTCCTGATAATCGCAGGGTCACGTACAGACAATGAAAGGGTCAGGGTGGCTTGTCAAGGAAAACACAAGACCACACACACACACACACACACACACACACACACACACACACACACACACACACACACACACACACACACACACACACACACACACACACACACACACACACACACACACACACACACACACACACGTTATCCGTCACAACATACACAGCACGGACCACAACATTGAAAGTTTGGGCTGAACGCCATCTGACAAACGCAACACCAGTTGAGACACACGCATCAGGGCTCGGATGTCAAGCTCTTTAAATATTACAGATTTTGACACGGTCGAGGCCATTCTTCATATGCTGTCAGACACGTGCCGGCATGTGCCTCTCTGTGTGTGTGTGTGTGTGTGTGTGTGTGTGTGTGTGTGTGTGTGTGTGTGTGTGCGTGCTCACAGTCGCAGACAACATGTGCATAGAATGTGTCTAACAATGAATGACAATGACATCCCTCTTGTCATCAGACCCGTGACACCTGCTTACATCCACCAGTTCCTAACAAACACATGCTATATGCGACATAAGTAGCTGCCGTCTCCTACAAATCACACACACACACACACACACACACACACACACCGCCGCCTCCCACCTGTGAGAGGGACAAAGCAACGACACCCGATATGAACGCACGACGCGACAACAAGCCACGAGGAGACCACGAGGACCATACATTTAACCCTGGCACCCCCCCTCCCCCGGCATCACAAATAATCCATTTGACAACAATCTCCTTTGTCGACGCGACGCTGCGTTTTTACTCTCATCCGTCAGTCTCGCGCACAAAGGAGTCACCACTCGTTCGGTAGAAGCACTCAGAAAGCAGACCGCGGTAAACAAACGGGAGAGTTCATTGGACGCATCCCCCCCCCCCCCCCCCCGACAGATGTGCATCAAAGCTGGATTAAGAGAAGGAGCGGAAAAAAGAGCTACAGAAGATTAAAACAACCTCTTTATTAAAACACATTAGACGGCGGCAAACAAACAAACAAAGCTAAGTGTCTCATAAGCCAACCAGATGGGAGTTGGTATATATATATATATACAGTATATATATATATAGAGTATATACAGTACAGCCTGGTTTAGGGTTTGTTAGTCCCCACGTTTGTGAGCCCCCCACATCCCCCACATGACCAAGAAGCAGGAGTTTCCACGCAAACCGTGAATTATACCCGCTCTGCCGTCACACCGGCTTGCACCGTGCATAAACACGCTCCGGTTTTTACTCACCAACAACACTTGCTCGTGCACGACGTTCATTATATCGTCGCTGTCGGCCAGAAACCTCTTATATCTCCATATTCTAACTTTTTGCAGGTTTTTTTCCCGTTAATGAACGCCCTACTTGATCATTCAACAGCATCACACGAAAGCATCAAAGGAAGCAGACCCGCAAGCCTTTGAGCTCGCGGGTCTGCTACTTTTGGTTATTTTTTAATTTGAATCCTGAGAAGTACAACGTTTTGGATATACGAGTTTTTTCCGCCCGACAGAGACGATATGTCATTGCGGTTCTTCCACTCTGCAAAGATATTTAACCCATTGAGACCTGAAGCCGATTCTACATGTCTCCTAAATCTCAACAGTATTCTGAAAAACGTATGTTTCTATATCAGTGGTGCTAAAACTTTTTCATGTCAAGGACCCCCAAAATGATATGTTTTTGGCCGCGGACCCCCATCAAAATATTTTGTTCCACCCAGAAGAAAAGATTTGAGTTAAAAATGTTTGCTTTAAAAATATATATATTCAGAAGATTTGCACACATTTTCACAAATTTTCAAAAATAGCAGATCTACAAGCTCATAGCGCGGCATGCTATGAGCTTGTAGATCTGCTATTTTTGAATAGTCCAAAGTGTAAAATAATGCTTTTTAGCTCAAATCTAAAAATGACACAGTTCCAGGTCTTAATGGGTTAAAAGGAGTTTGCAATGGGGGGGGGGGGGGGGGGGAATAAGAGAAACGGTGATGAATAAATAAAAAAAGGGCAGATGGGGAATGCTCTAGTCAGAATCAAACGAGAAACAAATTACACCCCAAGACCACTGATAAATCTAGGCAGCCTTTGATCTCTGCGATAAATGAGAGTGAGTCTTGGTCTGCAGGGAAAAAGTGTGTGTGTGCGTGCGTGTGCGTGTGTGTGTGTGTGTGTGCGCATCTCTGCATGTGTCTAGTGCAGTGAAGTGCGTGTGCCACAGGCCATGTTTTTAATGGTGAGGGTTGAACTGAGGCGAAGCTAAGCTCTCTCTCACTATTAAAGAATGCACGGTGCAGAGCACCGGCCTCCCCTGAATAAGCAACACCAGTGCAAAAGCTCCACTGGGCTCCTCCGAGTGCAGAAAAAAACTTAATGGGGGGCAGGTGTGGTGGGATGTTTTGGAACCGAATCCATCAACAATGCACAGTACCATGCACTCTTAACACATTGCCTGCCAAAGACGCCGATATGCATTATATTATCAATTGTCTCTGTTTTTGAAAATTCCACAAGGGGCGCCCTAACACAGCTTTGGAATGATCCCTCGTCACTCAGAGAAGCAGTAGCCGGATGTGACGTCATTCCAAAAAAACAGACATCCGTCCTCCCCAACTATAGGATTTTTTGAAAAACACTCCTAACTCAGTGTCATTCCAGGGAAATTGAAAAAGGAGCGCTTGTTTTTACCACCCACCCAGGCAATTCTGTATAACCAACGCCAGAGGGCAATGAATGCAAGCCACACGCATGCATATGCGTGTGCATGTGTGCCACGCGTGTGTGCATGCGCACACATGCACACGCACACATGTGTCGTCGTGTGTTCAGCGTTCCCCTAGCGTAGCTTCCTGGTTGCTATGTGGGGGAGAACAACAAAAGCCAGGTCGGCCTCGCATCAAAGCCCTGCCTCGCGCCGCCTCGTATCAAAGCCCCGCTTCGCGCCTCCTCCTCCTCCTCGCGCCGCTTCGTATCAAAGCCCCCCTCGCGCCTCCTCCCCCTCGCGAGCCTCGAGTAAAAAAACCCTGTCTCGAAAAGCCCCGCCTCGCATCGAAGCCCCGTGCATAAAAGCGAGCGCTCCTCTTTCAATTTCCCTGGAATGCCAATTTCCCTGTGACAGATACACGGATCCGTCCGCCTACCCACGGGGACTTCTATAATTTTTTGTACACAACGTGGCTTCTACGGCATTTCAACGATCGTCTATTTAAGGTAATTACGCCGGCAACTGGATAAAAAACTATGTTTAATATCTTGGTGGGTAATGTGTAACAATACGTGTGTGCATCAACAGACAAGAGTCAACGCAGAGACGAGACATGTAACTCATTGCAATAATTCCACCGCATGCTGCATTTCAAAATTGGGGCTTCAAAAAAAACTCACGAAGAATGAGCAATTGTCACGATTCTGTGTTTTTTTTTTTTGTTCTGGCTCATAACTCAAGAGAAGAGGGGCAGGGCTGCGGAGGGGTTCTGGTGTGTCATCAAGTCTGTCTTAAGCATGGTAGGGGTTTTGGTAGGAGATGTGTCTTGTGGTGTGGGAAAACCCCTCCCTGACAGAGGATTAGGAAGGGAGAAAAGGGGGATTTGGCTGGTTAAAAGTTGACCTCCGACACAGATACGTCCGCGGGGCCTTTAGAGTCAGTGGATGAGCTGGTCTTGTCTTCCCTTGCATTAGGCTCAGCTGTCACTTAAATAATGTTCATTTTCACTTAAAACGGATGAACGGGATGAACCGCGGAGTGCGAGACGAGAGGTTTGTCTTGACGACAAGGAGGCCAAAGCGGACAGCTGTCGGCCGTGCGGGTGACTCTGCTGCAGTGGTGGAAAGTAACTAAGTACATTTACTCAAGTACTTTACTTGAGTATTTCCAATTTTCTATTCTCTTACTTCTACTCCACTACATCTCAGAGGCAAATATTGTACTTTTACTCCACTACAATTATTTGAAAACTTACTTTGAAGATATAAATTATCATATTAGAAAACATACATTAACCACTTTATCCCTATTTTATACATAGGCTATTTGAAAATAGCCGATCTACAAGCTCACAACGTGTCGCGATGCGACACGTTTTGAGCTTGTAGATCTGCTACTTTCAAACATTTTAGTCCTATTACTTTTGGTACTTTAAGTATATTTTGATGCCAATACTTTTGTACTTTTACTCAAGTAACATTTTGAGCACAGGCCTTTTAGTTGAATGTTTATATTGTGGTATTGCTACTTTTATTCAAGTAAAATATCTGAGTACTTTTTACCACCACTGCACAACTGTTACTTTGAAGGAAAGGGAAAAAAGAACCTGTGTTCCAATGGATCCAATGTAGTTATTTTGTCACATGCTCTTAATACTTTTCATCTGGTTCAATATTT
Organism: Gymnoscopelus microlampas; assembly: GCF_963454915.1. Lineage (NCBI taxonomy): Eukaryota > Metazoa > Chordata > Actinopteri > Myctophiformes > Myctophidae > Gymnoscopelus > Gymnoscopelus microlampas. Next base: position 5,622,104 of record NC_139944.1, read on the forward strand.
ATAAAAACACACGCGCACACACACACACACACACACACACACACACACACACACACACACACACACACACACACACACACACACACACACACACACACACACACACACACACACACACACACACACACACACACACACACACACACACACACACACACACACACACACACAACCACTTTCACCACTTTCACTTTTTAAAAAAAATCTTAAATATGCCGATAATAGGTTTCAAAATCTTAGGTGTTTCATCAGTGACAAACTGTGGGGGATTTGTCACTCGTTTCAATTTGGAGTGACTTTTTATAAATAAATGACACAGTGGCTTTTAAAAGGAAAGAGGACCTCGCATGTCGAGTTTACTGCGCTATCTGGTTTCACAAGACGCAGGTTTCTCAAGCAATCAAAGACACACCCCTCCGCTCGCTCTGCGGAGGGGTGTGTTTTACTTAAGTAAAAGTATCAATACTGCAATGTAGAAGTACAGCTGTTACAAGTAAAATTCCGGAATTCAAAATGTACTTGAGTAAAAGTACAAAAGTATTGGTGTCAAAATATACAATATAAAAGTAAAAGTACTGAAATGTTTGAAAATAGCAGATCTACAAGCTCACAACGTGTCGCATCGCGACGCGTTGTGCGCTTGTAGATCTGCTACTTTCAAATAGCCTATGTATAAAATAGGGCTAAAGTGGTTAATGTATGTTTTAGAATGTAATAATGTATATCTGCAAAGTAACTAGTAATTCAAGTTTTCAAATAATTGTAGTGGAGTAAAAGTACAATATTTTTTTTTTTAAATCATTTTTCATCCCACGATTTTGTAACCCCTTTTTCACCCTAGAAAGTACAATATTTGCCTCTGAGATATAGAGGAGTAGAAGTAAAAGTACTGAAAATTGGAGCTACTCCAGTAAAGTAAAAATACCTCAAAATTACAGTACAGTACTTGAGTAAATGCACTTAGTTACTTTACGCCACTGGAGGAAAGTGAAGCGAGGCAAAGGGAAGAAAGAATCTAGGTCATTTATTTACATAAAACCTCAAAGAATAAAACTCCCCAAATGTCTGGTTTTGATTCTGCGTATGTGTCTGTTTTATGTTTCATAGGAGGGTACGTTTTATGCCATATTCTTCCACTGATTCAGCATCAATCTGGGTTAAGAAAAATAAATGCATAACATTTCACAAATCGTGATTAAAAAAAACTAAATGTGCGAGCCATTCCAGATTTGGAATTTGCTCACTTTTTAGGGCTGTCTCCTCAAAATCGATGAACCTAGCAACAGCATCCCTATTCTGGGACAAACATTCAGCAAAGATAGCAGATCTATACGTTCACAACAACACAATCGGGAGGAAAAAAACAGGAGGCGGCCTATAGAGCCCTTGGGAATCAACTAGTGTAATACCATTGTGAAAACAACATTATAATGTTCAGTAAATATATAAATGCTCAACCTCACCAACACAGAAAGGCTGGTCTCTGCATGACTGCATGTGGCAAAAACTATTTGACACATTTGTCGATTGGATCCAATAATCGATTCCTACTAGAAATCAACTAAGAATTTCTTTAGTCGGGGACAGCCCTACAACTCTGCCCGGCCAAGCCAAAGTGCAGTAACTACGTTTTTGGACACACGACTTATTTGTGTATCCCAAAGGTCAAATTAGCCTTCGTGATTTTGGGGGATAAACAATTACCTCAAGAACTACTCTGTTAAAAGTCTGGGATTCAAAATTTACTTGAGTAAAGGTATAAAAGTATCGGCATCAAAATACTTAGAGCACCAAAAGTAAAAGGGCTCATTATGCATACGTTTTCAAATGTATAAAATGTGTAAAATCAGCTCACAGCGCGAGTGACGCGTTGTGAGCTTGTAGATCGGCTATTTTGAAATAGCCAAAGTATATGGGCTTAAGTGGTTCATGTATGTTTTACAAAGCAAAAACAAGCATTGATTGGCCGGACCGTCACTCCTTGTGGCTTCTCTGAATGTTGGTCTGACGTAACATAACACTCCATGTTGTCAAAAGACAAAGTCAACCCCCCTCCCGTCCTGTCCTGTCCCGTGTTGCCTTGCTGTTCTGTTCATCCGTCCCATTTGTTGTTGTTCCCCAGTCTATTGTCCCCCTAGCTAATAGTTGTGTCAACCTGGCCCGTTGTCATGACGGCAGCAGAACACCAAGCATTACCCATCGCTTTGGCAACCGCTCAAAACAACTGCACTAACAGAGAGAGAGAGAGAGACAGACAGACAGAGACACAGAGACAGAGAAAGAGAGACACAGAAAGAGATACAGAGAGAGAGAGAGAGAGAGAGAGAGGAGGGGAAGGGAAGGAGGGGGAGAAAGAGAGAGAGAGAGTGCAAGAGAGAGAGAGAGAGAGAGAGAGAGAGAGAGAGAGAGAGAGAGAGAGAGAGAGAGAGAGAGAGAGAGAGAGAGAGAACGGGTGCTGTATTTAAATATGCAGAGCTCTAAGTAGTTAAGCCAGAGAAATATGGCCAGAGTGGAACCAAATGGAACCATTTGCTCACTCCGCTGAGTTAAACGAACACTGAGGATTTGACAGTGCTTCATTCTGTGCAATAAGTCTTCTGCCAGACCGGGGGGGGGGGGGGGCTTTATGGTGGGATGAGAGCTTGAATGTGATACCGGTGGGCCTGTGCATGAAGACAAACCTTGTCTGTTGTCTGTCGGCAGTGTGTGTGTGTGTGTGTGTGTGTGTGTGTGTGTGTGTGTGTGTGTGTGTGTGTGTGTGTGTGTGTGTGTGTGTGTGTGTGTGTCTCCACATTTCAGTCTGTCTACAACCCCCCCCCCCCCCCTCTCACTCTCCTAGATTATGTCTTTGGCAGCGCACAACGGTGGAAAAGGGAAACTGAAAAAAAAAAACTTGAATTTAAAGAGGATACAATGAAACCATAGCCAGGGTGTTAGACCCCGCATTTGTGTAAAAAAAAAAAAAAAAAAAAGGAGAAAAAAAAACGTCATGGTCTTTTAGATGAGAGCATTTTAACAGTTCTCGGTGCTACCATATAACCATTACGCTTGGGTTTTTTTATGTTTCCTTTGTGCGTGCCTGTTGTGTTGCGCTGTGCTGTGTTGCGTCGGGGCCTCGTCGGCTGCCAGGGATGGCCTGGGTTCACAGCCACGCTTCTCTGGTCACAGGAAGCTCGGCACCTTGATTAGCTCTCTCCCACTTCCTGTCCTGTACACCCCACCCCCCCCCCCTCCCCCACCATTAGATTAGATGATAGATACAGTTTAGCACCTACTCTCTCATCTGTGAAATACGGTGACTCTCTTAAGAGAGCCCTGCGGCTACAGTATGTTTATCACCATGCATTAGATCAGTGATTCTCAACCATTTTAATTTCAAGGACCCCCAGTTTGACATGCACGGGTCCATTTGTACACTCTCAGAGTTACAGACCCCTAAGGGTCCATTTGGTTCCTATCCATCATTTAGCTGGGGACCCCCTGGAACCCCCTCAAGGACCACTGGTGGTCCCCGGACCACTGGTTGAGAATGAGAACCACTGCATTAGATGTTGCCAGTGAGCTGATGGGAAGTATGAATTAAGCATTATCTACACAACTATAAGACGGAACCAAGCAAAAAACCCAAGATAGCGCGCGCCTCTCTCTCTCTCTCTCTCTCACTCCTCAGATGACGACAAAACACAGCAGGGGGGGGGTGTGCAGTCTGCTTACATCAGCGAGACGCTGAACAAAGGGCTTGCGAGCTGAGTCACATAAACACATTTTGCAGTTTATATATATCAACAGGTTTTTTGTATTGCTTCATCCATGCCAGCTGTTTCTCCAGCCAGACAGTGCCGTTTTTTAAAAAGTCTTCTAATCAAGTGAAGCCATCAGAATGTCCAATCAATACAGTAAACAAGCCTGGTGGCAGTGGTGGAAAGTACATTTACTCAAGTACTGTACTTAAGTACAATTTTGAGGTATTTGTCCTTTACTTGAGTATTTCTAATTTTCAATACTTTTACTTCTACTCCACTATACATCGCAGAGGCAAATGTTGTAGGCTATTTTTACTCCACTACAATTATTTGAAAACTTTAGTCACCAGTTACTTTGCGGATATACATTATTATTATAAAAACATTATTATAAAACATACATTAACCACTTTAGTCCTATTTCATACCTAGGCTATTTGAAAATAGCCGATACATGTGAGCTTGTAGATCTGCTATTTTCAAACAATTTAGTACTTTTACTTCTGGTACTTTAAGTACATTTTGATACCAATACTTTCTTCTAATCAAGTGAAGCCATCAGAATGTCCAATCAATACAGTACATAAGCCTGGTGGTTTATCCTTTAGTGCAGTTTGATGGAGTATAGGCTCAGAGGTCATCTGATCAACTTTCAGCGACCAGCTCAATATGTTACTAAAGACAACCAATAATCAGTCAGACTACAGCTGGAATCAATATGCCAATCAAAGCCTTTAACACTATGACTGACTTCCTTTTTTGCCCCTTAGACAAAATGAGGCCATTTCTCTGCTGGGAGTTCAGGACAAAAAGCGCTGTCAGTGTAATGGACAGTGATGGAAGAAGTACTCCCATGTTCTACTCAAGTAAAAGTATCCACACGCAATGTAGAAATACTCTGTTACAAGTAAAATTCCAGTATTCAAAATGTACTTGAGTAAAAGCAGAAAAAGTGGTGGCATCAAAATATACTTCAAAGTACCAAAAGTTAAAGTACTCATTGTGCAGAATGTCCCATGTCCTATTTGACATGTTCAAAATGTATGAAGATCTTTTGAAAATAGCAGATCTACAACCTCGCAACATGTGGCATCACAACGCATTGTGAGCTTGGGTTACATGGCGGCTTTCCGACATGTCGCCTTTCCGACGTTAACGAACCCTATACCTAACCCTCACCCTAACCCTAACCGCACGCGGAAGCCACTAGTCGGAGTGGCGACATGTCGGCGTATGGCGGCTTTCCGACATGTCGCCTTTCCGACGTTAACGAACCCTATACCTAACCCTCACCCTAACCCTAACCGCACGCGGAAGCCACTAGTCGGAGTGGCGACATGTCGGCGTGGAAGGCGGTTACCGTGAGCTTGTAGATTTCAAATGGCCAAAATATATAAAGTGCTGAAGTAGTTAATGTACATTCAGTGATAATAACGTAAATATGCAAAGTAACTAAAGCTGTCAAATAATTGTAGTGGAGTAAAAAGTACAATATTTGCCTCTGAGATGTAGTGGGGTAGAAGTCAAAGTATTGAACATTGCAGATTCTGAAGAAAGTAAAAATACCTCAAAACTTCACTCAATTACAGTACTTGTATACTTAGTTACTTTACACCACTGGTAATGGAAGAGTCAGAGAGACACTGTCAACAGTTTTCTATAGGACCTTACATTACTGGCACGGCTGCAATTAATAAAGAATGATGACCGCTCGCCGACCTCAGTCCAAGTTCATTTTATGAGCACGCCACAAGTTTCATTTGATTATGAACTTCATAAAGACCCGTCTATTCATTCCGCTCCATAGCTACAGCTGCACACAGGGATGGGGTGAGTGGGTGGCATTGACAAACTGATTGTAATTATTTACGATACAAAAACATTCAAAAGAGACGCACAAACAAGCAATGCTGAGGAGGACAGGGCTGTGCAATACTGACCTCTACTGGATACCTTCACTCATAGCTCCAGCCTCTGAACATGAAATTAGATCAAATATAAGCTGTGTGTGCGTGTGTGTGTGTGTGTGTGTGTGTGTGTGTGTGTGTGTGTGTGTGTGTGTGTGTGTGTGTGTGTGTGTGTGTGTGTGTGGTGGTGAAAAAAGTACTCAAATGTTTTACTTAAGTAAAGGTATCAATATTGCAAAGTAGAGGTACTCTGTTACAAGTAAAAGTCCAGAATTTAAAAAAATACTTGAGTAAAAGTACAATAGTATTGGTATCAAAATGTACTTAAAGTACCAAAAGTAAAAGTACTAAACTGCGATGCGACGCGTTGTGAGCTTGTAGATCGGCTATTTTCAAATAGCCTAGGTATAAAATAGGGCTGAAGTGGTTCATGTATGTTTTATAATGTAATCATTTATATCTGCAAATTAACTAGTAACTAAAGTTTTCAAATATTTGTAGTGGAGTAAAAGTCTAATATTTGCCTCTGTGATGTGGTGGAGTAGAAGTAAAAGTATACCTAAACAAAATACCAATAATACCAATAGAAATACCTCAAAATTGTACTTAAGTACAGTACTTGAGTACATGTACTTACATGTCCTGGGTGACATCATAAGCAGGACACAATGTTTTTTTTTTCCACAATCAAACAACAACCAACCCCAAGGCACTATTCAGAATGCATCCGTCTGGGCAAGTTACAGATGTGCCACTTCAAAACTTCACATGTCCTGCCATCGCCAAGACAGTAAATTTTCAGGGGATTCCCAGGGCAATAAGAGGGACAAAGAAGGGCATTTAAAATGCTGAATTATTTTGATGATCACTGCTTTTATGATGCTAATTAATTTGAGCAACTGGTCAAATCACCTTTCGCCTCATAATGAGTCTGACACCTTGTTCAACACACATTCTTTTGTTCTCATGTATATGGATGTCTGTTGAAGGGAAAAACGGGGGTGTGTAGTGACAACTTCTTTTCAGGGGCAAAACAGTGCAATTTAAGGGCAGAAAAGGGAGGAAAAAAATGCATTTTCAGGGCACTATCAGGGAAAGAACAGTAACGTGTGAAGTTTTGAAGTGGCACATCTGTATTTTCTCCTCTTTTGGAGAGGAACAGGTGGCCGGACACTGAGAAGGGAGGGGATTTTTCCTTCTTTTTTAAAGGACAAAATGAAAGAGCCCTTTGATGCAGTGCACTCCTTCAAAAAAACAGTCTGTTAAAGTGGATGGATCAGTAAATGGATCGCATGGATGGATGGATGGAATAGAGCAGTAGCTCTCAAACTTCTTCATGTCAAGAAGGACCCCCCCCCCCCCCCAACTTGATATGGCCGCGGACCCCCACCTGAACATGTTTTGTGCCAGGAGCCCCCCAGAGGGGAAGATTTTACGTTTCATGAAATTCAAAATGATTCAAACGTTTCTGAACATTTTCGATATATACGTTTCAGAAACTTTCAAAGATAGCTAGAGATAGAAGACAAAGTGACGCGCTGTGAGCTTGTAGATCTGCTATTTTTTGAATGGCCAACGAATAAATCGATGAAGTGGTTAAAATGATGCTGATGCTGTGTTAACACATTTTAAGTATTATGCGCTAGGTATGCTAAGTATAAAACAGGTTGAACTGATGTAGATCGTTTTCCTTGTTACAGAGCATCTGGCGAGTCTCCTCGATAAAAAAAAAAAAGGTCAAAGAAAGAGACTTCTCAAAGTGGGACCCCCCAGGGTTCCTTGACGGGGTTGCGGGGGGTCCCCCCAGCTAAATTGGTTAATTAGCTTTTAACCACTTTAACCCTTTTATGCTTCGCCAATTCAACAATAACCTTGTAGATCTGCTTCTCTTTTTTTTTTTATCCAGAAAGAACATTTATTGATATTTTTGAAACATTTTAACAACCCAAATCTTGTGAGGCACAAAATATTCTCAGACGGGGGGGGGGGGGGGGGGGTCCGTGGCCAAATACATAATACATTTGTGGACTCCAGAAGCATTGCATTAAGCATATATCAACATCTCCATATAGCAGGGCAAAACGTCTTGCGTCTCACGAGTCTAATGCTCTGGTGGAAACCGCAGCTTGAGGTGAAAGAGCCTTTATTGATTTCGAAACTAATCTAATCCACTCAAGTGTTTGAGAATGTAGAGAGAGAGCCATGCGCTGCTCAGACTGCTAATGATCCCTACAACTGATGCCTGCCAGTTTCTGGAAGAAAGCATCTCAAGGAGGACTCTTATAGGGCTGGTCAGCCACGGGGCTGGTCTGTCTGACTCTATGTAATCCAAAGACTGCAGTGGTGAACTAAAATATAAAATGACTTCTGAACCACTTTACAACCGGGAAGGGCGGGAAGGGAACGCATGCGTGTCATTTTAAGATGTCTTTGGCTATTAAAAAAATAGCAGATATACAAGCTTGTAGCGCCGCATCGAGCGCCGCGCTATGAGCTTGTACTGTAGATCTGCTTTTTTTTTTTTTTTTTATCATGAAAATTTGTGCAAATCTTTGAATATATATATATTTGTAAAGCGAACATTTGTAACTCAAATGATCTATTTTTGGATAGACAAAGAAATCTTTAAATGACAGAGATGCGTCCCATGGAATGAATGGGTTAGGCCGGGCATGTTATTACATTTTTTTAATGAAATAATAATTTCTACAAGCTTACAGTCAGTGTTGAGTGAGTGAGTGAGTGAGTGAGTGAGTGAGTGTGTGTGTGTGTGTGAGAGAGAGAGAGTCAGACAGACATGCAGAAACAATATAATCCATGATAAGTGCTTTCATACAATGTGAACATACTTATAAAGAAAAGAACAACATTGATACTGTAGTGGAACCTGTTGCAACTCAACTGAGACTTCTTAGTTTGAAACAAGGTTCCTTTGCCAACGCAAACATAGAAGTCTTGGATTATGTCAACACTGAGGCTTTACATCATATTAACATAAGAGCTCTGCTTGAAGTAAGAGAGTAAGCCAACCAAATCCTCATAAACACACACAATTTAACCCAACAGCTGCACATTACCCTCGTACCAACCATGTATGGCCAATAGAGAATCCCGGTTGGCGTCAATGTAGTTAAAGGACAACTTTGTTTTTTTACAAACAAGGTTTATGTTTTAGATTGTAATTAAAGTAAATAAAAGATGAGTGTTACATTTTTTTTAATTTACTGCGTTCTATAGTTTTAGCAATTTTTGCGATCTTTTCTACAGTGGGCGGGGGGCATTCTGTCCAGTGGCGAAATATGTATTTTTTTTACACAATAACCCGGCGATTTCTTTATTATTATTTACAGTAGCTCTTCTAGCCCCCAATTACTCACATCTGGCCCTCAATGACCACAGGACCTTTTTTATTGTGTAAAAAAGGCATATTTAGCCACCGGACAGAATGCCCCCACCCACTGTAAACAAAAATCGTGAAAATTGCTAAAACTATAGAAAGCAGTAAATGAAAAAAAAAATAACACTTATCTTTTATTTACTTTAATTACAAGCTAAAATATAAACCTTGGTTGTAAAAAAACAAAGTTGTCCTTTAAACAAAAAAAATCAATTTAATCAATAAAAAAATGTTTATACTTTAACAAAAAAATCTAATTTAAAAAATATCAAAGATAGCTGAAATCTATAAATATACAAAAACGTATAGAATGGGGCTTAAGTGGTTAATTAGACAGATCCATTTTGTCGATTATAAAACATATATTAGAATTGCTTTGTGTCGATGCATTGCTATACAATTGAAAACACATTTTCAGGAAATGCACTTCTCAACGTAACCCTTTGATGAATCAAAACGGTGCCAATACTTCCATCGAATATAATGGACCGCTGCAGCCCTACGTCAGTGTTCGATTCACTTGAACAGCTGTGCTGCCAACTACTGTTTTAAGCTGAGCTAAGAGAGTCATGTCGTCTGTCAGGGAGTGTATTAAAAGCCAGCTTTAATCTGACCCACACATCTATTTAACCCGCTTCTCTTATCAAGGTCATCCGAAATAACAGGTGCCCACTCAGACTGACTGGCTGACCTGCTGACTGGCTGCAGGACTGAGCCAGATAGGCATCAGAAAAGACCTCTTTGTCTTTAAGAGAGAGAGAGAGACAGAGAGAGAGAGAGAGAGAGACAGAAAGAGAGAGACAGAATCAGACAGAATATCGTCTCTGTTGGCTGGGAACAGGATTCAAATTCAATAACAGCAAAAGTAGCAGATCTACAAGCTTGTGGATCTGCTACTTTTGATGGATTCCGTGTGACGCTGTAATATGGTCGAGTAGGGCGTTCATTTACGAACAAAAACACATAACAAGTTAGAATACAGGAGATAAGAGGATTCTAGCAACGATATAATATTTAAACTGTGGTGGTGGCTAATGATGGAAGAATGAGCCCTTTTACCTGAAGGGACAAAGTCAGTGGTGGAAAAAGTATACTCAAATGTTTTAGTAAAAGTATCAAAGTAAAAGTATCAATACTGCAATGTTGCAGTACTCTGTTACAAGTAAAAGTCCGGGATTCAAAATGTACTTTAGTAAAAGTACAAAAGTATTGGTATCAAAATGTACTTAAAGTACCAAAAGTAAAAGTAGTCAAATGTTTGAAAATAGCAGATCTACAACCTCACAACGCGTCACGGCGCGTTGTGAGTTTATAAAACTCTAGGTATAAAATAGGGCTGAAGTAGTTAATGTATGTTTTAAATCTAAAAAGTAACTAAAGCTTTCAAATAATTGCAGTGGAGCAAAAGTAAAGTACAACCTTCGCCTCTGAGATGTAGTGGAGTAGAAGTAAAAGTATAGACTATTGGATATACTCCAGCTTAGTAAAAGTACCTCAAAATTGTACTTAAGTACAGTACTTGAGTAAATGTACTTAGTCACTTTACAACCACTGGACAAAGTTCAGCTGGAGGTGAAAGTAAAGGAGGAAGCGCTGGACTGAAACAGAGAGTGATCCCTCTGGAGGGGAAAGTGAATCCCATTGTGTGTAGAAGGCCTCCTATATTACAGGCTCTCCGCTGTGAAATAGGTAAACATTAACCACTTAAACCCTCTGTGCTTAGGCAAAAACGGACCTGAGCTGCAACTGTACTCGGTACGGTGATGAATTGAGTACAATGGACCACAATGGAAACAAGCCCCCTGGGGTTATTTTTTTTTGTGTTATCCTTTTAGCATGACATTTGACTGCACTGCCTGTACTGTTAATAAGCTTGTTAATTAAAGGACAAGTTTGTTTTTTACAACCAAGGTTTACATTTTAGCTTGTAATTAAAGTAAGTAAAAGATGAGTGTTCTTTTTTTTGGATGCAGTGTTGGCGATTGCAAGGGGGAGGGGATACAAATTTCCGTAAACCATCCATCATCCGACATCATCGCGCAGCTTATTTTAGCAGATATTCGCCGATTGGTTTGTCGTTAGACCCACCCCCACCTCCGACTCTCAGTGGACGGACGGTACTGGAGGGTATGGAAGATATCCTATAGGCTCACTCCTCCAAAATGTAAACAAGAGACTTAACTGCACGAATCTCGAATCTTTTAACATTTTAAAAAGATTTGTTGTCCTCTCCGATCATTCACCAATAAACTACCATTGGCCTCTAAAAAAGGTTAACACTCTTAAGTAAACTGGAGCAACCTCCGTTTAGGCTATTTTTCACACTCGGCAAAGCGAGCAAAGCGATGATGATAACTCCGGCTTGAGTTTTAACGCCCTAGCGATGCTAATTCACCCCGATTTCTGCCCTGGTGTTGATCCGTGGCCATAATGAAGGCTTAGCAGGCTAAGCCGCCTTTGAACTGTCATCGGGAATAGAAAAGGGGGGGGGGGGGGGGGCAGGCTTCACCGGCCGTCATCCAGCACAATAAGTCAACGTTTACTTTGTCCCACAAGGCCTACAATTCCCAGCCACCCACGCTACACACGGTTAATTCCCGTCTCCCTTCGCCTTTCATGTTGGTTTATGCAGTGTGACGGGATTTGGGGGGAAACAATGAGTTATTGCTTTGTGTAAAACAACACCAGAATCAGAGTAGCCTAGTGGGAGTGCATTTTGTCTTTTGACTTTTTTTGTGTGTGACTTAAGTGATTTCAAACATAACCTGGCTAATGGGCCTAATTGTCGACCATTAAAACCCATTAAAACCGGGTGTCATTTTAGATTTTTAGACCTTGGCTATTCAAAAATAGCAGATATACAAGCTCATAGCGCGTCACTTTGTGCTTGTCGATCTGCATTTTTTTCGAAAATCTGTGCAAATCTTTGAATATGTATATGTTGTTTTTTTTTACTCAAATCTTTGCATCTGGGGGTCCCTAGAACAAAATATTTTGAGATGGGGGTTCGCAGCCAAATACATACAATTTTGGGGTCCTTGACATGAAAAGGTTTGAGCACCACTGATATAGCAACATAAGTTTTTCAGAAAACTTGTTTAGAAGACATTTTTAAGAATCGGTCTCAGATCATTCAGACCTGGAACGCATCTGTGTCACTTTAGATTTATTTGGCTATTCAAAAATAGCAGATATACAAGCTTGTAGCGCGGCAGCTTGTATATCTGCTATTTTTGAAAAATCGTGAACTGTTGCCTCAGGTCTTAATGGGTTAATGGGTTGAGCAGTGTGACATATTGTTTTGAATAACAGTCAAATTGGAACTCCCTAGTGCAACGCATTGAGGTCCTCCATTGACTAATTATAGATAACCCATGGCTAAGCACGTTTTTGGTTCAAATTGTGGGTGAATCTTGATGCTAATCGCTGACAAACCATGTACTTTTCAGTTGATGCATGATACATTCAAGGGGGCTATGGACGATGAGTGGGAAAAAGCCTCGCTTAACATAGCCAAGTGTGACTATAGTGAGCCATATGGGTCAGACTTCAGAGGAGCAGTGGTGTACAGTAACTAAGTACATTTACTTAAGTACTGTACTTAAGTACAATTTTGAGGTATTTGTACTTTACTTGAGTATTTCCAATTTACAATACTTTTACTCCACTACATCTCAGAGGCAAATGTTGTACTTTTACTCCACTACAATTATTTGAACACTTTAGTTACTAGTTACTTTTCAGATATAAATGATATAATAAAACATACATTAACCACTTTAGCCCCATTTTATACCTAGGCTATTTGAAAATAGCAGATCTACAAGCTCACAACGCGTCACATCGCGACACGTGAGCTTGTAGATCTGCTATTTTCAAACATTTTAGTACTTTTACTTTTGGTACTTTAAGTAAGTTGTGATGCCAATACTTCTGTACTTTTATTCAATTCAATTTTGAATTCGGGACTTTCACTTGTAACAAGAGTATTTCTATATTGCAGTATTGATACTTTTACTTAAGTAAATAATTGGAGTACTTTTTCCACCACTGCAGAGGAGTAAACCATGGCATCTCCGTCTGTATTGGCCCACTTCTTTCTCCTAGCCATTCCTAGCTGTGGAAGTATTAGGCAAATGAAATGACATTACAGATGCATCCATCTCAGGGAGGTGGTACAGTATGCCTCCTGGTGGTGGGTCTCTGCACCACCAGGACAAAAAACGACACACCTTCTTAAGGCTCATTCATTTAATAGGTTTTCACCACGACTTTGTTGCTCAACGAATAACAGTTTAAGCTCAAATCCCTTCTCAAAAAGACATCTCTTTACCACTTAAACCCTAGCGTTGCTATAGGCTCTATGCACAGCAGCCATATTATCACTTCCTTCACAGGTGTTACCAATGATACTAATGAAGACTCTGTTCCATTTAGTCTAGCACAGTGGTTTCCACGACCCCCATAACTCTGAGAGTTACACACCTGTAAGGGGCCATTTGGAAGCCCATGAGGGTCCCTGGACCCCAACTGTAGACCCACTGGTGTAGCAGAGTGTTTCCAGTGGGCCAATATCAGCTAGCCTGGTAAACCCCCCTCCCTCCGGAAATCTCATTTACAATGTGTGTCGCAAGCTTCTTCCATTTGACAGAGTCAGGTTAAATATCAGCACCCTGACTCTGTTTGACCAGAATGGAACAGAGCCTTCATTAGTATCATTGGTAACACCTGTGAATGTCTTCATAATATGGCTGCTGTGAATAGAGCCTATTCTGGGGGGCGAGCATTCTGTGAAAAATAGCAGATCTACAGGTGCTCACAACAAGTCACGTTGCGTTGTTGTGAGCTTGTAGATCAGGAGATTTCCCGGGTTCCACTGAAATCCACCGGTCCCCAACTAAATTTGTTAACACAGCATCACAATCACAGTGAGTTTATCCATATTTCATACGTTGGCTATTCAAAAATAGCAGATCTACAAGCTTGCATATTGGAGAATATCGATAAACAAAACAAACAAAAAAATTAACAAATTTGTAAAGATTACTAAATCAATGGACTACAGTATGGAAGAAATGAGATATTGTTTTAAATGTTTCTTAAATATTGGGAAGGATGGTGAAGACTTGAGTGATGCATCTAGAGAGCTCCACAACTGAGGGCCTCTAAATGTGATGAAATATTGATGTTTCGAAGTGCGACAAAAAGGTCAATTAAAATCATCTCTTTGCCTTGTGGGGTAGAAACCCTCCCAGGGTGACCTCTGCTCTTCGTGAAGAGCATGCATAACGCAATGCAGTGAAGTGCTGAGGGTGCAGCAGGCAACATGTTAGCTCATGGAGGAACATGAAAGGCTCGTCATGTTGGCAGCTGACCTCTGAGCTGTCTCTCTCCATCGACACACACACACAGCTGTGTTTTGTTTATCAGACATGACAACAGTGGTGGAGATAGTCACATGTTTTGCTCAAGTAAAAGTATCGATACTGCAGTATAAAAATACTCTGTTACAAGTAAACTATACTTAAAAGTACCAAAAGTACTTTCAAATGTATAAATATCTCTTGAAAATAGATATTTTCAATCTCTATGGTAGAGTATGTTAATTGGAGGTGGTCTCCCTACTCTTCCATTAATACATTTAGACGCTGGGATTGGGTAGGAGGACACCTACTGATTGACAAGAGGTACTGCCTCAAGCTCACAAGCACAATATCTCCCTTCGCTGGCCAGACTCTTGTAGTAGCGGTAGAAATGTGGTCTCTGATGTGCGAGACCAGGGTTCGAATCCCAGGTTTAAGACGTAAAAGATGGCTTTAAAATATAGTTAATGAACACACAGTGTATACTGGTGGTTCTCAAACTTTAAGGACCCCAACATTTACATGTATTTGGCCTCGGACCCCCAGGTTTTGTGCCAGGGACCCCCAGAAGAGATTTGTGTTAAAAAAAAAAAAGATTCAACATTTTCGATATTTTTCAGAAATGTTCAAAAATAGCAGATGCCAAGCTCACAGCGTGGCATGAAGATCTGCTATTTTTGAATAACCAACATATAAATGGATAAAGTGGTTAAAATGATTGTGATGCTATATTAACTACTTTTGCTAGGGCCCCCTGGAACCACCCACCCCCTCCCCCACTTTGAGAACCACTGGTGTGCTAGGCTTATGTTGGTATAACAGCTGACCACTCTGCAGCGCTGCATGTGAAAGCTACGACACGGGACAACAAAGTTACACGAGCAATAGGCTCTATGCAGAGCAGCCATTTTGGGAATACATTGGGCCCCTTCCTTACTTCCTTCACAGGTGTTACCAATAATACTAATTAACGCTCTGTTCCATTTAGTGTAGCACAGTGGTTGTCTTATTTTAAAAGGCCCCCATAACTCTGAGAGTGTACAAATGGAACCAAATGGACCCTTACGGGTCCATTTGGTTCCATTTGTACACTCTCAGAGTTACACACCCACCAAAAGGGGCCATTTGGGAACCAAAATGGAGTGTTTCTAGTGAGCCAACATGCACAATATCAGCACCCTGACCAGAATGGAACAGAGCCTTCATTAGTATCATTGGTAACACCTGTGAAGGAAGTAAGAAGAGGCCCAATTTCTTTCCAATATGGCTGCTGTGCATAGAGCCTATTACAAGCATACAATGGAGCAACATGACACCTGGGCTGGGTCTCATGTTCCAAACATGGAGTCCATCCCAGCTGACACATAAGATGACACAGCCTGCATGCTATTGTGTCTCATAGCTTTCTGTGCACAATCCTAAAGTACATTAGTTTGTCTCTGTCCCACAAGATGCGCCACAGCTGGGTTGGGAAATGTGTATCCAGTGGTGTAAAGTAACTAAGTACTGTACTTAAGAACAATTTTGAGGCACTTTTACCTTACTGGAGTATTTCCAATTGCCTATACTTTTACTTCTACTCCACTACATCTCAGAGGCAAATATTGTGCTTTTACTCCACTACAATTATTTGAAAACTTTAGTTACTAGTTACTTTGCAGATATAAAACATTACATTATAAAACATACATTAACCACTTTAGCCCTATTTTACACCTAGGCTATTTGAAAATAGCCGACCATAGTCGTCTATTTTCAAACATTTTAGTATTTTTACTTTTGGTACTTTAAGTCTATTTTGATACCAACTTTTAGAGCGTAGAGTACTTCTACATTGCAGTAATGGTACTTTTACTTAAGTAAAACATGTGAGTACTTTTCCCACCACTGTGCACACACACACACACACACACACACACACACACACACACACACACACACACACACACACACACACACACACACACACACAGTATCAAAGCCCCATCGAATGGAAGAGGCTTTTCTACAGCAAAAAAGCAATAAAATATCTTATATTATCAAGGCTGTTCAAATACATTTAATCCAATTGAAAACTATACCTACTAGGGAATAGGGACGTACTTTCTGAACGGCTTTTCTTTTTTTAACTGGGTTTATTAAAAAGCGTTAGATACAACAGTGTCTAGAGACGCGTTTGTTTACATTTCCCTAGTCTAGGAAAATGAAGAATACCATTGGTATTCAATCCCACGGTCCGCTCTTTATCTGTGGCCTCTGTGTGTGTGTGTGTGTGTGTGTGTGTGTGTGTGTGTGTGTGTGTGTGTGTGTGTGTGTGTGTGTGTGTGTGTGTGTGTGTGTGTGTGTGTGTGTGTGTGTGTGTGTGTAACAGAGGTCCAGGCTCTTGACTTCTAATGCGGTGCTTTCATTGGAATTCACCAGCAGTCCCGCTAGGCCCCTCGGCTCGGAGCCTGGCCTGCTTTGCATGCATGTATGCGTGCCACCGCCCCGTTTCCGTGACCACCATGTCTAATCTTCCCTCTTCACCTCATTACAGCCAATCAGAGGCCATCTAAGGCCTTCAGCATCAATGTCAACACACGGCACCATAGGCATCTAACCACTTTCAACCTGCATCTCCCTATTTTGGGCATGTCTGCGATAAACAAATAAACATTAAATAAATAAATACATTTCAAAGCCTTTTATAAAAAGTTTTGAAAAAATCTAATATTTAAAAACATTTCAACAAAATGTCTCAATATTTCTAAGATTTTCTGGGCAACCAACAAACAGTGAAAACACCTAAATACAACGACAGGGCAGTGTGTTGCTTCTGCAGGTAAGCACAGGTCTCCGCCAGGTCAGGTAGGTTATTGTGGCCTCATGGTAGCGCTATAATAGGCCGATGGGAAAAGGGTGCCATTTCTTCTTAGGCCTTTCACGGCAATCGGACACTGCATTCATGATTTGAGGCATTTTGTTCCAAAAATGTGTTGTGCTAAATTATACCCGCTGGTGGCGCTATAACAGGCGAATGTGAAAAGGGTGCCATTTCTTCCTCGGCCTAGTGGGAATGCGCGTGTGAAATTTCGCGGAAATCACACGGTGCGTTCATGATTTGAGGCATTTTGTTCAAAACGGACCAATCCTGCAAACTTTGGAAGCAATGTTAGCCAATTAGAATTGAATATGGAATATCACATCCGTCTTGATCACATGACTATAGAGATACCGTGTACTGATTTGTGTGATGTTTGGACAAAATCTGTAGGAGTAATATTAAAAAAAAGTTTCACAAAAATCCGCCTCCTGGTGGCGCTATAACAGGAAAATCTGAAATATTCGGGGCAGAGGTTCGGCTTTGGCATCCAGGGAGTGTGTGGGCCCAGGGAGTGTGTGTGCCCAGGGAGTGTGTGGGCCCAGGGAGTGTGTGGGCCCAGGGAGTGTGTGGGCCCAGGGAGTGTGTGGGCCCAGGGAGTGTGTGGGCCCAGGGAGTGTGTGTGCCCAGGGAGTGTGTGGGCCCAGGGAGTGTGTGTGCCCAGGGAGTGTGTGTGCCCAGGGAGTGTGTGTGCCCAGGGAGTGTGTGGGCCCAGGGAGTGTGTGTGCCCAGGGAGTGTGTGTGCCCAGGCAGTGTGTGTGCCCAAGGAGTGTGTGTGCCCAAGGAGTGTGTGTGCCCAGGGAGTGTGTGTGCCCAGGGAGTGTGTGTGCCCAGGGAGTGTGTGGGCCCAGGGAGTGTGTGTGCCCAGGCAGTGTGTGTGCCCAAGGAGTGTGTGTGCCCAGGGAGTGTGTGTGCCCAGGGAGTGTGTGTGCCCAGGGAGTGTGTGTGCCCAGGCAGTGTGTGTGCCCAAGGAGTGTGTGTGCCCAGGCAGTGTGTGTGCCCAAGGAGTGTGTGTGCCCAGGCAGTGTGTGTGCCCAGGGAGTGTGTGTGCCCAGGGAGTGTGTGTGCCCAGGCAGTGTGTGTGCCCAAGGAGTGTGTGTGCCCAGGCAGTGTGTGTGCCCAAGGAGTGTGTGTGCCCAGGCAGTGTGTGTGCCCAAGGAGTGTGTGTGCCCAGGCAGTGTGTGTGCCCAAGGAGTGTGTGTGCCCAGGCAGTGTGTGTGCCCAAGGAGTGTGTGTGCCCAAGGAGTGTGTGTGCCCAGGGAGTGTGTGTGCCCAGGGAGTGTGTGTGCCCAGGGAGTGTGTGTGCCCAGGCAGTGTGTGTGCCCAAGGAGTGTGTGTGCCCAGGCAGTGTGTGTGCCCAAGGAGTGTGTGTGCCCAGGCAGTGTGTGTGCCCAGGGAGTGTGTGTGCCCAGGCAGTGTGTGTGCCCAAGGAGTGTGTGTGCCCAGGGAGTGTGTGTGCCCAGGGAGTGTGTGTGCCCAGGGAGTGTGTGTGCCCAGGGAGTGTGTGTGCCCAGGCAGTGTGTGTGCCCAGTGAGTGTGTGTGCACAGTTTCGCAGCGACCGGGCCAACAGTGCCGGAGATTAGCTGCTCACAGACAGACGGGGACACACGGACGGACGGACGGGCGGACGGACGGACGGACGGGGTGCAAAACACAGTCTCAGCCATGCCTTTCGGCCTGGCGGAGACAAAAATGTACGTATTGTTTTTGAGAGAAGGGAGGGGAAGACTAATAGGTAGGTATGCAAGGGAACAGGAGTGAGAGAGCAAGAGGAATGAAGAGGAAAGAGAGGCGTGTGTGAGACAGACAAAGACAGACAGAGACAGAGTGATCGCAAGGCAGAACGATTACGCTGGGAGATGGGGGGGGACAGGGACAGGGTCCAGCTAAGAGCTGTCACGACCAAGTCCAAAAAGGTCAAAATATGATTTATATCGGCACTAACAGCGCTCTGTGGGTCTGCATCATCGCTCAGCATCGACCATCGATCACACCACCCCGAAGTCCTGTCAAAACAACATCACTTTTTTCAACGGGGGGAGAAAAAAATCCATATCCTTTAAATGACCGACACAGCACGCGCCCTGTTTACACGATAAAGAGCCCAGAAACAGCTCATTTGCTTCCTGACCCATATGAGTGCTATACCATGCTCCACAGATGTTGCTGCATCGGTATCACAATGAAGAGTAACTTTTCACGGAAAAATATATATATACTGTACCATATGAGAGAGAGAGAGAGAGAGAGAGAGAGAGAGAGAGAGAGAGAGAGAGAGAGAGACTGCAAAGCTCTCCTATCTATAGCAAACAGTGTTTCAGTGGAGTGGCTCATCATCTCCATGCCAATACCCACACACACAGTGATCAATGTGCCTCTGTTGGTTCCATTGTGTGGAATTGGCCTCCAATAGTCTGTCTTTCTCTCTCTCTCTCCCTCTCTCTCTCTTTAAGTCACCTCAAATCGACACCCTCTTCACTGATGTGAAGTATGACACACACACACACACACACACACACACACACACACACACACACACACACACACACACACACACACACACACACACACACACACACACACACACACACACACACACACACACACACACACACACACGTTTGTATTACTATACTTGTGAGGACATTAACATTTTAGGACGCCATTCTTAGTTTTTAATCTAGAGCCGAAAAATAGCATGTTTTACTCTAATTCCAACCCCTAAACCGAACCTCTTAATGTCTGATACTAATACTAATTTTAACCCCAACCTGAATCTTTTTCTAACTGTAAACGTATCTCCAAAAATTGTTTTAACCCAGTAAGACCGGGAACGCATCTGTGTTATTTTAAGATTTCTTTGGCTATTCAAAAATAGCAGATATACAAGCTCATAGCCGTGCTATGAGCTTGCATATTTGCTATTTTTGAAAAATCTTGCAAATGTGTGCAAATCTTTGAATATATATATATGTTTTAAAGCAAAACATTTTTAACTCCGATCTGTGCTTCTGGGGGGTCCCTGGAACAATATATTTTGAGATGGGGGTCCGTGGCCAAATACATATCATTTTGGGGGTCCTTGAAATGAAAAAGTTGGAGCACCACTGATATAGCAACATACGTTTTTTCAAAAAACTGTTAGGATTTAGAAGACATTTGTAGAATAACCGCTCACAAAATGTAAGGAAACTTGAATTTGGGCCATTATATCTCCCCTTTACTAATACCAATCAGTAAAGTGTTATATATCATTTTTATCGGTGATTAGTCACCTTTACAACGAGGTACAGCTTGTAAGCATCGGGCATTCATGGAATGAGCAACACAGGCAAACGTGTGGGTAGCGCCGAGCAAAAATGTGCCAAAATGGCCTGTTAGACTTTTCTGCTGACATTCAATGTCGTGACATTCATGACATTCAATGGGCTTCAGGTGTGTGCCAGTCACAGGTATGTGACTGCCTAACAGGTGAGTGACTGGCACCTGCACATGGGTTCTGCAACTTTGTTGAGTTTGTGTATGCTCCAAGCAGCAACACTGCCCCCATGGAAAGATGCCACTTTTGTCAGGATAAGGCCCGTGCAACAGGGCAAGTGAAGCTGGTGTTCCGTTATGCAGAGTGACAGCATTATTTGGTGTTAACCCTGGTACCATTTCCAAACTTAGGACTAAGTTCTGTGAGACTGGTTAAGTCAACAAGGAAGACAACAACCCAGATCCCTTGCTTCACTGAGGAACCATAGATTTACAGGCAAGATTTGCACAACGGTACCAAAGACAGATGTCAAAGTTGCAGGGCCCATGCTCAGGTGCCAGTCACACACCTTTGACTGGCACACACCTGCCTGCAAATGGTACCAGGGCTAAGACCAAATAATGCGTAATCTGCGTAATGGAACACCAGCTTCACTTGCCCTATTGCACGGGCCTTATCGTGAAGGGACAAATGTGGCATCTTTCTATGGGGGCAGTGTTGCTGCTTGGAGCATACACAAACTCAACAAAGTTGCAGAACCCATGTTGCAGAACGAAAAGTTGCAGAACCCACCTCTCAGCAGGTGTGCGCTGGCAGGTCGTTCAAAACAAGAGCGATTACCAGCAAAAGCATATTGGGTGATTTTGGCACATTTTTGCTCGGCGCTACCCACACGTTTGCCTGTGTTGCTCATTCCATGAATATCTGATGCTTACAAGCCATACCTCGTTGTAAAGGTGACTAATCACCGATAAAAATGATATATAACACTTTACTGATTGGTATTAGTAAAGGGGAGATATAATGGCCCAAATTCAAGTTTCCTTACATTTTGTGAGCGGTTTATATTCAAAGATTTGCACAAATTTCCCTCGATTAAAAAAAATAAATGCAGATCTACAAGCTCATAGCTAGTGCCGCGCTATGAGCTTGTAGATCTGTTATTTTTAAATAGCCAAAGAAATATTAAAATGACAGACATGTTTTCCCAGTCTTAAAGGGTTAAAACATAAAAAACATCTTGCAAGGACCAGTCAAATGGTCCTCCTCACAACGTCTATTCCTCATATTCCATGCTTGTGGAGACACCTGGCACTGCACAAGTGCAGTAATACAAACACACAATCTTTTTTTACAGGGGTATTCATACTCCCAGGCGCCCTGGGACAGTTTTATTTGGCCCTGGCCATCTTGTTAACACAGTGAATAGCAGGACGGCCCACTGTGTGTTATGCAGATCAGGTCAGGTTACCGAGGGGACAGACGTCAATAATGACTCATTCAGGACCTCCATTCCTCCTCTTGCTCTATCTCAGTGGTTCTCAACCTGTGGGTCGGGTCGGCAGGGGAGGTCACATGAATTAAGGACTTTTAGGACCTTTTTAATACCTCAAATGAAAAGGAAGAAAGACAAGAAAAAGGCCATTTACTGCATCAAAAGTAATCAACAAACTGTGAAAACTGGTCAAACGTTGGCCAAATTGTCAAATAATATAAGATATTCTATATATATCAATATTTTGGAAACATTTTAACTACACAAATCTTGTATGGGGGGGGGTCCCCTGGCACACAATAATTTCAGACGGGGGTCCGCCAACAAAATACGTTTGTTCGCACAAAATAATTTGTGGGTCCTTGACATGAAAATGTTTGAGAAAAAACTGGTTTAAATAACATTAGGAAGCAAGCCCAAAATAAGCAACTACACTTTAGAAACAAGCCCAAAAAAAAAACAACCCCGCAACAACCAATATTTACAAGCGACTTTACAGAAAAACAAGGCCAATGTCGCTTATAATAAGGAGACATGGCAACACTGTTCTCTGCTGTTCTTAGCCAGCTAGGGTTTCAATAGAAGGCCGTGGTGCAGACAAGGCCAGGCTTTGTCCAGCACCACACACACACACACACACACTACCTGAACTAAAGCCTCTGCCTTCAGAGATGCTTTATTATTGTGCTACAACGTACAGTATGAGGAGGAAATTAAGGAATCGAAAAAATGGATAAATTCTCTCTTTAACAGTGGTTAAAAGATGCACTTGGGTGAAAGCGCAAAAGTCTTGGAATCAAACATACCACAGTACAGTACCTTCATACAGCGATTTTTATAAAAAAATCTGTCAAACGTTTCTGAATAGCAGATCTACAAGCTCACAATGCGTCGCTGAGCTTGTAGATCGTCTATTTCTCAAATAGCCCGAGTGTAACATAGGGCTGAAGTGCAATGCATGTTTTGTTAAAAAGGAGGAAAAAATTTAACTAGTAACTTGAGAGTATAATATTTGCCTCTGAGATGCAGTCAAGTACAAAGTATCAAAAAAACTGAAAACACTCCAGTAAAGCAAAAGTACTTCAGAATAGCAACTTGAGTAAATGTACTATAGTTATACTTCCCACCACCTCTTTTAACAATCCAATTCATCATCTCCAGTCCAGACGGAACCTGAGGCTATCCTAAAGAGTTCACGTGTGACCTTTTTTTTTAAAAAAGGCCCACATTAGCATCGACAACAGCGGTGCCGCTTAAACGTGCCTCGACAGTGACGCGCAGGAGAAGGCAGCTCGGCTCTAGAAGTGGGTCATGCGATCGGGGCCGATCAGATAGCAGCGTTGGTTCAACACAAGCGTTCCATGTTAATAAGCCTGGTAATGAGACTCATTAGCACGGGGGAGAATCAATCAAGCCAAGGGGCGAGCATTAATAATTCAGGAATGAAGCGTGCTGTGGAAGCCGAAGTGACTCCAACCTGCCGCAAGCTGCCAGCTCAGCTCGTTGCTGCTGCTGAGCCACGCAAGCGCTGTCAGACTCGGGGTGGAAACCTTGTTTGTCCCAGGCCCGTTCCTTTTTCTATTGTTAACCCGTTACGACTGGAGGCCGATTCTAGAAATGTTTTCTAAATCTAAACATTTTTTTGAAAAAAAATACATAAAAAAATATTTGTTCATGATTTTTCAAAAATAGCAGATCTACAAGCTCATAGCGCGGCACTCGGTGCCGCGCTATGAGCTTATAGATCTGCTATTTTTGAATAGCCAAAGGAATCTTAAAATGACACAGATGCGTTCCTGGTCTTAATGGGTTAAAAATGATATTTTTTGGTTAAAAAGGTTAAAGCACTATACTGTGATAGTAATCATTGCTATAGAGTGTTTGCTCAGTAACAGCAGTCTCCCCGTCTCTCCAGCTCTTAATCAACAGAAAATACATTTTCAGAGGGGTTGCAGATTTTCAACCAATCAGGAGAGAGTATACCCATTTATCAATTTTATAATGTTCCATTCCAATGTTGTCTGCTCATTTCTTTTGTCTCATCAGTTCCAATTTCACTTGTTTATCCTGTATCCTGTATGAGTTCTCTCTCCTGATTGGATCAAATTGGTATCCTGATGTGAAAATACATTTTCTATTTACTAAAGAACTGGAGAGACATGGAGACTCCTGTTACTGAACAAACACTCTAGTCTATTAGCAATGAGTACTATCACAATATAGAGCTATTTAACACTTATTTTAACCGAGAAATATCACTTACCCTACCTTTGAAATAGTGAAAATAGCAGATCTACAAGCTCACAACGCGTTGCGATGCAACACGCTGTGAGCTTGTAGATCAGCTATTTCACTACTTTTGTGGGTCACACTTGTATTGTAGGGCATTCATTTACAAAAAAAAAAAACATAAAATGTTGAACTATGGAGATTACAAGGTTTCTGCCCGACAACAACGACTCATGCAGGGAGGTAACAGGAGCCATGGCTGCAGTTTTACACCGTAAAGGTGAATTTTCACTATACTTCTAAGAGGAAGGGAAAGGGTTTCATTTATTCATTGATTCTCTTTGTGCTAATAGTATACAAGGAGAAGATACAGTATATGGAGGGGGATGAGAAGTTTAAAAAAATCTATTTCAAATTGAAGAGTCTTAAAATAGACGAATTGCTCGGAAATAACAGTTAAGTACAACTGTATGGCCACTGTTACTGTGCGTTCTCTTGTATTTAGGCTCTGTCGGGTGGAAACCTCCCTCATGTCCAAAACTTTTCATTTTCAGGATTAAATTAAAACAAAAAGCAAAAGTAAGCCGATCGACAAACTCAAAACGTGTCTCTTCGTGCCCCGTTGGGCCGTTTCGAGCTTGCGGATCTTTACAAATCTGTTAACATTCTCCCTGAATGAAACGAGTGCTGTGATTGGTCGAAAAAGACAGTTTCCGGGGGAAATACATACAACGGGAGCAGTGGTGTAAAGTAACTAAGTACATTTACTCAAGTACTGTACTTAAGTAAAATGTGTAGGTACTTTTACTTTACAGGAGTATTTCCAATTGTCTATACTTTTACTTCTACTCCACTACGTCTCAAAGGCAAACATTGTACTTACTCCACTACAATTATTTGAAAACTTTAGTTACTAGTTACTTTGCAGATGTAAATTATTACATTATAAAACATATATTAGCCACTTCATCCCTATTTTATACATAGGCTATTTTAGTACTTTTCCTTTTGGTACTTTAAGTACATTTCGATACCAATACTTTGGTACTTTTACTCAAGTAAAATATCAGAGAATATTATTTTTAGGTCGTGACTAGGATTTTCTCTTCACAGATGAGTAAGGCTGGGACCGAGGCTAGTGACACAACAGTTAGAAAATGGAGATAAGGAGGTTTCTGCCCGACAACAGCGGTTTCCTTGTGTCCGGCACCATGCAAGCCCTGTTGAGGGTGTGTGGTGTTTGTATGTTTTGTCCATTACTGATGGTGTTTCTTTGAGTGTGGTGTACTTTACCCTGCTGTGTCTTAACTACTGTGCTGCCTTTGGCGGCTGAATTTCCCTCTGCGGGTTCAATAAAGGTGTTATCTGATCTTATTCTGACCTGAGGCCGAATCTAAATCCTAACAGTTTCTGAAAAAAACGTGTGTGTGTGTGTGTGTGTGTGTGTGTGTGTGTGTGTGTGTGTGTGTGTGTGTGTGTGTGTGTGTGTGTGTGTGTGTGTGTGTGTGTGTGTGTGTGTGTGTGTGTGTGTGTGTGTGTGTGTGTGTATGTATGTATGTATGTATATATACACACATACATACATACATACACACACACACACACACACACACACACACACACACACACACACACACACACACACACACACACATTTAATTGGTTAAAAAAAACACAATTGTACCCAGGAGTTTTATTCATTTATTAAATATTCAAGTCAACAATAATAATACAAAATATCTAAAAATAGCATCTTGAGGTTAATTCTAGTGGGTTAAGGTTCTTTCTTAGTAGATTTGGGTGCTTTTAAACACGCTTGACCTGGTCCTCTGTTGTCAGTTGAATAAGAATCTGCCTCCACAGTCCACACACACACACGCACAGTCAAAGCATAATAAAAGCCAGTCAAAGCCCCCCCGGGGACACCGGCATAGCGTTGCTGTCGGGTGGAAACCTTGGAAGGCCAAAACCGCTCCTTTTGTTATTATTATTTAAAGAACATTTAAAAATAGTGAAAATAGCCGATCTACAAGCTTGCAGGTTGGCTATTTTCACTACTTTAGTGCGACACTTTGTATGATGAAGTTCGACGTTCATTTAAGAAAAAAAACATACATAAGTTGAAATGTGGAGATACAAGGTTTCTGCCAAACAGTGACGGTAGCTTTGTAGAAACTTATTTTAGCGGTCGGCATCGAAGAGGAGAGCGGAAGAAAAAGACAAAAGCCCCGGCAGTGCATTCCTTGTACCGTATACCTATTCTCCATCTCTTGAATATTCACTAAGTCATCAATATTTCAGTGGTTTCCAAGACGAACACACGTTAAAAGTGTGTGGGACGGCAGGAGGCATTCATTCATTCTCTCCTACTCCTTTTCAATGACGTGACCCTTGTACTTTTACTGCTGTAGTGTATCGTCTGCTGCAGAACAAAAACGTCAAAGAGAATTTCAGACATGAGAAAATGATGCTAATCAATTATCTTTTATACTGAATGTTACTTCAGTATAAAATATACTGAATGTTACTGAATGTTGGTGCAAAAATATTTCGGGGGGTCCCCAGATGATTAGCTTAATGTGCATTGTTTTCTCACTCAACAATAAACAAACCAAGATACAGTGTATCCAGGGTATCTGCACATTTCTAAAGTGACAATTTATTGACTTTTAAAGACCTTTTTAATGCCAAATTGG
The DNA here is from genome assembly GCF_963454915.1 of Gymnoscopelus microlampas. Lineage (NCBI taxonomy): Eukaryota > Metazoa > Chordata > Actinopteri > Myctophiformes > Myctophidae > Gymnoscopelus > Gymnoscopelus microlampas. Next base: position 5,649,054 of record NC_139944.1, read on the forward strand.
CCAAATTGTCAAATAGTACATAAGAAAGAGGCAAACATTGTGAAAATAGCCCAACTACAAGCTCACAACGCCTCGCAGTGCGAGGCGTTGTGAGCTTGTAGTTGGGCTTATTTTCATAATATTTATCTGTGGAACCGAGTCAAACTAAATATAATGCCTACAATTCCAGTTGCTTGTCAGGGTGGGGGGTCCCCAGTTCCAATATGATTATTTTGGGGGGGGGTCGCGGCCTGAAAAGATTGGGAACCCTTGATCTAAACAACCATAGACATATAAAGGTAGACGCCTCCTTCGGCTCTGAGGCATTGGTATCTCGGTCGCCATTTTCGCGTAGACAAGCCGTAGGCAAGCTTCCGCGTGTGTCACAGAAGGGGGCGTTCGGTAGGCCAATCAGAGGCAGGTGGGGGCGGGACAACTAGATTCTGACAAGTCTTAGAAAAGACGCACTGTGATTGGCCAGTAGTCGACGCGCTGTGAGCGCTGTGATTAGCCAGTAGTCACTTTGAGTGTCCGTTTGCCTACGCGAACATGGCGGCCGCGATACGAGTTGCTCCAACGAACTGCAGAGGCCAACGAGGTAACTAGGTTTCTATATCTATGTAAACAACAGCCATCTGGTACATGGCCAAAGGGAGCTACAGTAGTATGGCCATACCACAGCAAAACCCCACCTTGTTAATTCAACCGTGGTGAGAGCTTACAAAAAAAAAGGACCCTTGCGGCTCCGTTTTCATACTCTCAGAAGTTAAATGAACATTTACATAACACATGTTACAGTAGGCTACCTGGCTGGCCCTCCTCCTGCCTCCCTATCTGTTAACACTGAGGTCAGCTAAAGTCCACCACATTCCACATTAAACACACCATTACAGCCCTATCTGTGTCACTGGCCGTGAAGACCTTGTTTGTGCTTCAGACACGGCAACGCAGCGCCTCGCGCTCTAGCCTCTCGTAAACCGTTACAAAGTTTGCTCTGAAGAACACAAAGACTTTTTTGCCACCAATAAAGCAGAGGGGTTTTTCCGGCCTGCAGTGCTCAAAGTTAGCCTAACAGCTTCCCCAAGACCTAGGGTGTTAGAAAACAAAAAATCCCCCTGTTGGTTTGTTTGTCAAGACGTGAAAGAAACAGTTCACTTTTTACTGTGGCTTTAGAGAGAGAGAGAGAGAGGCAATTAAGGCCACATTCCTGTCCTACCTAGTTGCCCTGGTTTGCTGGTTGGTGGTTTAACCAATGGTTTACTTTATAGCAAAAGGACAGAGGTTGGATGATCCTTCAGCTTTCATGCTGGATAACAATTTAGGCAGTTAGCAGACGGTCTTAATCCAGAGCGATTTACAGTAAGCAAGATAAACACGAGGTGATACATCAAATGGATAGAAAGATTAATCTAGGATCATAGGTAAACCAAGAACCTATCATCAGTCTAAACAGTATCAAAACATCTATAATCTGTATGTTGAAACTGTACACACTAGGATGCCAGGTCTACAAATGAACCCGGCATCTGTCTACAAAACAATGCTATCAAAATTACATTTTAGCCGTTGCATAAGCCTGCAAGGTCGTCAAGGCTAGGACAAGTGCTTACGGCAAGTGCTACGGGTTAAGGTGGAGCCTGAAGAGGTGAGTCTTCAGATAACTTTTTGAATGAAAAAAATAGCTTGACTTTTTCTAGGCTTCTACAGCAGTGGCTCTCAAACGTTTAAATTGAAAGGACCCCCATAACTCTGAGAGTGCAACAAATGGAACCAAATGGACCCCATTTGTTACAGACCTGTAAGGGTCCATTTGGAACCCCCTCAAGGGACCCTGAGGGTCCCTGGACCCCACTTTTAGAACCACTGTTCTACAAGTATGTTAACTTTTCATACTGGCCCAGACGGCTAGGCAGCATTAGATTTTTTTATGAATTATGTTTTTCTTTTCTTTTTTTCAGGCAAAAGCGTGTAAAGATGGTAGAGTGCTTCAATGGTGCAAAGCAGTGGTTGACTGTCAGCCGTACCATGTCCAGGGACATAAGTATGTTGTCAAGCATCTTCTTGAGAGTGAGAGATGGAAAAAGTCACCTTCAAACAAAACTTTAAAAAATGGCAAATGGTGTATTTACTATATCGTCGGTGTCCAGCCAGGACCAGCTAACTCCATTTTCAGTTTTTTTTTTTTTTTTCATAAATCAAGGCTATTGAACACCCTTTAGGTCTGTGTAAAATATCAAAACATTTGAACCAATGAAAAGTATTAAAAAGCGCCTCTGACGAAAACTCCCAACTCCATTGGATCCTCAAACTGTCCGTCAAAAACAAACAACTCCCCCCTCTCCTCTACAGCGCTGCTTTTCAACAGCATGAGTAGAGCGCGTTGCGCAGTGAACGAGGAGGAGGACCACGTAAACAAGCTCCCCGTAGTCTGTTAAAACTATGCAGTGTACCTGTTTATCAAACTTATGTTATGAAAACAAGTAATTATATTTCTAAAATCTATTAAGTGTTTAATGAGGAGAGCAATGTGACAAGAAGAAAGACGTTCATAGCATTTCTGTTGCGCTATTCTACTACCTCTTTGCAGAAGTTATTGTAATATTTAAAGTCCTGTTTATTATTGTAGGCCTATATAATAAGTGGCATGAAGCATCAGGGCATTAATTCACACGTTGTTGTGATGCATTGTGAGCTTGGAGATCCATTGTTAGCTTTTGAGAATTTGTACCCTTTTGAAACCTCTCCCTCAGCAGCGAGTGGAGCTACTGTTGTTTGGACACCTAACTCCACTTCAGCTTGATTTCTGCTCGTCTGAAACTGCTAACTCCACTTGCGCTGGGTAAAGTGTTGATTTACCCGCGATTTGGTTAAAGTGTTGATAATATAATGACACATGCAAGTATCTGACAATATATAAAGTCACTATACCAACTTTGATGAGGCAGTATTGCTTTGTTTTAAAAATATAAGGTTTTCTTCATTTCCTGAAAAACGTATATTTTGTTTTTGCGTTTCCTGAACAATGAGCGTTTTGGAGTTAGCAGTTTCTGGCTGGACAGCAGAGATATATAGTACCTTTATACAAAACACTTTGCAATGTGCATATACCCATTCACACACCCAACGGCAGAGGAAACCATGCAACTAACCAACAACCTGCTCATCAGAAGCAGTTAGGGGGGTTCAGTGTCTTGCTCAAGGACACTTCGAAACTGAAACTGAGCCTTTCGATTCCCGAACGGTCACTGCAGCCCCCATTACCTCAAGGATGTCCAATTTTGCTCAATTACATTTACGTTTATTTTTTCCCTCCTCCCTTGCCAAGCAGCTCTTTGTGTTTGCTGGCCCTCTTGCATGACATTACAAGCCGTCATTGTACAGTATGTGACATTTTGGAGCAATCTATGAAACTAGTATAGTATGATCAGGATGCTCCGTTTACCCCCAAGTTTGCCTCATTGGCCTCTTAAGAAGGAAGCGAGCCACCAGTGTGCAAGAACACCACCACTATGTAACTGTAAAATGACAGCAAATCCATCAAAAGAAGAGGAAAATCAGCCCTAAGTTGTAATGGAGAAAGTTGTTGCTGGACCAAAGCGATAGCTGCTCAATGTCTCAATTAGCTGATCAGGTGACAAATAACTGCAGAAGGGTCATACTGTATATCGCCTCTGTCGGGCAGAAACCTCTTATCTCCATATTCTAACTTGTGGTGTTTTTTTCGTAAATGAACGCTCTACTTGATCATACTGCAGCGTCACACAAAAGCATCAAAAGTAGCAGATCGACAAGCGGCGTTTCGAGCTTGCGGATCTGCTACTTTCGCTATTTTTTTGTTTGAATCCGGGAAAGTAACAGTTTTGGGAGATATGAGGTTCCCACCCGACAGAGACGAGATCTTGGCTACGTACTACAGGTAGCGTGAACAGGCGTGGTCTGCGGAGTTATGTGAAGAGAAGAGACAGTCTGTGCCTTACCTCCATTTATGCAGGTTGAAGCCAGGACACTGGTCTCCGCATGCGTTGCAGGGCTGTCCTCTGTCAGGCTCGCCCAGTGCTCTCAGCTGGACACAAACGGCAACAAGAACCAGGGGTTAAAAGTTAAAACGTACACTCTCTGCATCTATAGAGTTTATAGCAGTGGTTCTCAAACTATTTCATGTCAAGGACCCCCAAATTGATATGCATTTGGCTGCAGACACCCATCTGAAAAGGTGTTGTGGCCAGGGACCCCCAAAAGAGAACATTTGTGTTTAGAAAATGTTTCTATAAATGTTCAAAATAGCAGACGTACAAGCTCTATTTTGAAATAAAGGCCCTGGGGGTCCCCGGACCCCACTTTGAGAACCACTGGTTTATAGATGTGCTTCTTTGTTGGGTCTTCATTTTAAGGATACTGTATCACCAGTGGCAAAGGGGCAAATGAGTAGTTAAGTGGCAAAGTGCTGTTTTAAACCAGATAAATGAAGTGTAGCCTGTCTTCACTGCATTTATGTGGTTGGCTTTAGTGTGCAATTAACTAAGAGTTGTACTTTAAAAATCATTCATCAATAATCACTCTTCCACAAGGCACATTTATAATACACATAAGCACAAAAAAAAAACCTCTTAAATGTGTAATCAATAAAGCTAATTATATGGTTAAGAGCTTCTTACAAAAGTCAGCAGATGATGTGTAGGCCAACAGTAGGCTAGCCATATGTAGCCAATGGTGTGGAGTAACGAAGTACATTTACTCAAGTACTGTACTTAAGTACAGTTTTGAGGTATTTTTACTTTTCTTGAGTTTTTTTTCTTTTACTTCTACTCCACTACATCTCAGAGGCTAATATTATACTTCTACTCTACTACAACTATTTGACAGCTATAGTTACTAGTTACTTAGTAGATTTTGATTATTATTACAATTAGCCGATCTACAAGCACACAATGCGTTGCAATGCGACACATTGTGAGCTTGTTGATCTGCTATTTTCAAATGATTTTCATGCATTTGAAAACTTGTGAAATGGGACATTCTGCATAATGAGCACTTTCTACTTTTGTTCTTTTACTCAAGTAAATTAGAGTATTTCTACATTGCATGTAAAACATTTTAGTACTTTTTCCACCACTGTATGCAGCACTACTAGACTAGTACATACACATACGTGTAAACAAAAACAAATTAGCTGAGAAGTTCAGAAAAAGGCCACAGGGTGAAAGCTGAAAACAAACAGAGATAGAATAGCTGCTCTCTTTCATCACCTGCAGCCACCAGTGAGGTTTAATGAGGCTTAGTGCAATGTGCCCTTATCTGCACTTTACACATGGTAACTTTCTGCCCACACTGTCAGAGGGGAATCATCCACATTAAAACAAGAAAATCCCATAAATAAATAACATAGCCCAATGGTTTTCAACCTTTTTCGTGTCAAGGACCCCCAAATTGACACATATCAACCCAGGGGCCCCCATTTGAAAAGATATGCCAGGGACTCAACCATTTTGATTTCTTGGGGGTCCCAATCTACACTGTAGTATCATCATCAGTGTTCATTTAACTCTGAGAGTGCGGGTCCATTTGGTTCCATTTGTACACTCTCAGAGTTACACACACATAAGGGTCAATTTGGTTCCTAACTATTAATTTGTCTGGGGACCCCCTGGAACCCCCTCAAGGACCACTGGTGGTCCCCGGACCACTGGTTGAGAACCACTGACATAGCCTATAGCCTATAGGCTATAGGCTATGTCAGTGGTTCTCAATGCCTACACATAAAGACAGATGCACAATGTATTTATCAGCATATTAATAAAGGAATGCGAGGCAAAAGAAACTCTGATGCAAAGCATTGTGAGCTTGTAGATCTGCTATTTTCAAACGATTTGTATACATTTGAAAACTTGAAATGGGACATAAATACATTCTGCATGAGTACTTTTACTTTTGGTACTTAAGTACATTTTGATGCCAACACATTTGTACTTTTAAGTACATTTTGAATTCCAGACTTTTACTTGTAAGAGTTGCTTCTATATTGCAATATTGATACTTTTACTTACGTAAAAATGTGAGTACTTTTTTCCACCACTGCCTCCGAGAGTGTAGCCTACAGATGTAACCAAATGGACCCGATCGTCCATTTGGTTAGATCTGTAGAGCTATGGTGGGGGGGTCCTTGAAATGGAAAGGATCTTCGAACCATGAAAACATGCCAACCAATAAACTCTACGTACCGATCTGCTGGAATCCCTCTTCTTGGAGCTGCTGCGGCTGAACATGACAGATCAGATCGCTCCAGGGAGAGACAGTCAACTTAGAACCGAGACCAACAGCGCGAAGAACGGTCACTCAATGGAGAGATCTCCCGGCGGACATGGGTAAATGATCCAGACAACCACCCACCCCACCTACCTACAGTACCTACCTACCGCGGGTCTCCACTTTCCAAACAAACCAAACCACACACAGCCCTATATCCCATTACATTACCCGCTGCATTCAGAATGAATGGGGCTGCGATCAGTGCGTGCTTTAACGCACAACTCCACCTATTCTGTCACACAGCCAATGGAATCACACACAATGACATTAGTGGAACACCCAGCTAATAGAGGTAGAACATAGAATAGAATAGAATAGAATAGAATAGTTCATTGCCCATTCCTAACACATAATTCAAAGAAATGAAATCTGTGGTTCACTGAAACATTAATTAATTAATTAATTACATATATATATATATATATATATATATATATATATATATATATATATATATATATATATATATATATATATATATATATATAAAATCATGTGTACTAATTTCCGTTACATTTGGATAAAATCTGAAGGAGTCATATTTTTTTTTTTTTACTTAAGTCGGCCTCCTGGTGGCACTATAAAAGGCAGATGTGAACGATGTAGGGCAAAGGTTTTTCCTTGGCCTCTAGGGAGTGTGCATACTAAGTTTTGCACAGATTGGTGCAGTTACTGTATAGGTAAAAACACGAATCGGCCTGTTATAGCGCCACCATGAGGCTGATTTTTTTTTTTTTAATCAAGTGGCGTCTCTTTCTCGGCCTAGTGGGGATTAGAGATCTCTATCTATAGAGATACTACCGATTTGTGTGATGTTTGGACAAAATCTGTAGGAGTAGGCCTGCTGTCAAAAGATGTGTTTTGCAAAAATCTCCTGGTGGCGCTATAACAGGCCCATATGAAAAAGAGGTTGTGTGTGTGCACAGTTTTGCTGCAATCAAGCCAACGGTGCCGGAGATTAGCTGTTCACAGACGGACGGACACACACACACGGACGTACTGACAGACGGACGGACAGGGTGCAAAACGTAGTCTCAGCCTTGCCTTCGGCCTGGCGGAGACAATAATGGGTGAGTATGTTTGAATATGTGGTTGGCAACATGTTTGGGTCGTGGGTTCGATACTCATTTGTGTCATTAGGACAATAATGAAGTAGAAGAAAACATGAAATGGGCATAAAAGGAACTCTCCATATATGGCCATAAAAGGGACAATGACTGAGAGATACAGAAATCTCCATAAATGGGCATATCAGCATACCCATATATGGGCATATACTGATGACATCAGGGATTTCCATAAAGGGACATGGACTTACAGATACAGAGATCTCCATATATGAGTTTAAAAGGGACAAGGACTGACAGATACAGACATCTCCATATATGGGCATATCAGACAGATCGGCGGTGTGACGTAGGTGTGAGGACCTCGTAGCAGCCCGAACCTCTAGTGTAAAGTAAAGTAAAGTAAAGTAAAAGCCTGAATAGGCCGGCGCCCACAGGGTGCCGTCCTATTATATCATCATCATCATCATCATCATCATCAAAAAAGAAAATGGGCCCTCGGCAGATTTGGTCAGGCACCACTCAGTTGGGATTGGATTTGACTCCCTCCAAAGTAGTGAGGGACCAATCAGGGCTCAGTATGCAAATATGGGGCGGGTTTATTGAGGATTTTTTTTTATTTGCCCCTTGGAAATGCAAGATTCGAGACTAAGATCTACGCAGTGATATCAGTCTGGCCATGCCAGGCTAGATTTGGGGTGTGTGACGTTCGTGCCGGGTTCAAAGCTACGCTCTGTTATCGGGTGTAATGGGCGGTTGGTAACTGTAAAACAGGTAGTTGCTAGGGTAAAACTGGCAGTAAGAAAGATGCAGACAGAGAGATAGCAGACTTCACTGCTCTGATCAGCTGTATTGAGAAGCATAAAACAACCGAGAAACAGGCTGAGAGTTTCATTAAAGAGACACAAAAGGAAATTACTGCGTTAAAGAAGAGAAGCTCTGAGCTGAAGCAGCTCTCACACACGGAAGCCCACCTTCACCTCATCCAGAACTTCACATCCGTCAACACTCCTCCACCCATCAAGGACTGGACAAAGGTAAATGTCCCTCAGTCTGCATATGTGGGGACTGTGAGGACAGCTATATGGCTCAGCTGGAGAAGACACTCAGTCAAGCAATTAAGAAGCTGTGTGATGCAGAGCTGGGGAGTATCCAGCAATATGCAGTGGATGTAACTCTGGACCCTGATACAGCAAATTCCTGGCTCATCCTGTCTGAGGATGGAAAACAAGTGAATCTCCCAAAGATATTCTCATTCTCACGTTGTCTAACAGTCTTCTTTGGATTAGGAAAACAAAAGAAGAATCTTCCAAAAAACCTAGAGAGATTCTCTCAATGTGTCTGTGTCTTAGGAAAACAAAGCTTCTCCTCAGGGAGGTTTTATTATGAGGTTCAGGTTAAAGGGAAGACTGACTGTGTGAATGTTGGATTTAGGAGTGGCCAGAGAGTCCATCAACAGGAGGGGTTCGATCACACATTGTCCCGACAATGGTTACTGGAGTATATCGTTGAGGAATGGAATCAAGTACAGGGCTGCTGCTGACCTCTCTGTCCCCCTCCCTGTAAGAGAGGAGGTCCAGAAAGTTGGAGTGTTTGTGGACTATGAGGAGGGTCTGGTCTCCTTTTATGATGTGGAGGCCAGAGTTCATCTCTACTCTTTCACTGGCTGCACCTTCACTGAGAAACTCTTTTCATACTTCAGTCTATATCTTAATGATGGCAAAAACTCTGCTCCTCTGATCATCTCTCCTGTCAATCACACGGATTAGACTAATCCTTAACTTTGATTTGTTCACTTACATCAAACTCATTTTATTCACCTCACCATCAGAAGACCTCTGCAACCTCACCAGTGGCAGACAAAGTGCCCTGTACTCCAGAATACAGAAAGTATAGCCAGTGTATGGGTGTGAGCATACAGATCTCTGATGTCATCGATATGGTGTCATATCAGTGATGGAAAAAGTACTCAAATCAAAATGTACTTAAAGTACCAAAAGTAAAAGTACTGAAATGTTTGAAAATAGCAGATCTACAAGCTTACAACGCGTCGCGATGCGACTCGTTGTGAGCTTGTAGAACAGCTTTTTTCAAATAGCCTAGGTATAAAATAGGGCTAAAGTGGTTAATGTATAATTTATATCTGCAAAGCAACTAGCAACTAAAGTTTTCAAATAATTGTAGTGGAGTACAATATTTGCCCCTGAGATTTAATGGAGTAGAAGTAAAAGTATTGTAAATGGCGAATACTCAAGTAAAGTACAGATACCTCAAAATTGTGCTTAAGTACAGTGCTTGAGTGCATAGTTGCTTTCTACCACTGCCCCTATATTCATCTGTGGAAATGCCTGACGCCTGTCTCTCCCCAGGCATTATGTTCTGTTCTGTCAAGCTGTTGACTCTCTCTAGCAAGTGGCCACCATTTATCCCCAGAGAAAAGGTCTTTGACCCATTATAAGGACAGTCTCCACGTGTGGCTTAGTGCTCTCCATCCTACAGCACTTCCATTCAAAAGGACTGACTGACATTTTTCATTGAGTCGTGTATAGCGTGCTACTTCAGGACACACACACACTTTGCTCATGGCTCTCTCTATTCATCATTTCCACACGGCCATTGTACACCCCTGTGTAAGTGACCTGTTAAAGGTTGGGCATGTGTATAAAACGGTGAAGTGCTTGTCGTCAGGGTCGTCACAGGCTCTCAGAAGGTGGGGGGGATGGACTTTCGGTGGACTATACCCCTTATTTTACACTTTGGCTATTCAAAAATAGCAGATATACAAGCTCATAGCGCGGCACCGAGTGCCGCGCTATGAGCTTGTAGATCTGCTATTTTTGAAAAAGCGTGAAAAACATTTGTAACTGTCAAATGTAAACAAATTCTGTATTTTCAAAATGTTGTGTTTTTTGGGCGGATTTTCGTGTTTTGGTTACTTTATTTCTGTTTTAGGGTTAGGGTTAGGTTATTTAATTCTTATTTTTGCTTGATTTTACCGATTTATAATCAAAAAATATATATTTTTATTTTTTTCAAAAAGTGGGGGGTATGAAATCACGGATCTGTGAGAGTGAGGGTGTCGCGTCGTACGCACAGTGAATGGCCGTGACGGCCCTGCTTGTCGTGCTGCGGTGCTGTGTTGGATCCCTTTATAATGGACACGCTCACAGCACATCTTTGAAGAGTGGGGGAGGCAATAAAAAATAAGCGTACCCCCATCTGAAAATATGTTGAGCCAGCAGGGACATGTCACATTGTTCAAAGTTTTAGGTTTTTTTAAATAGCAGAGAATCGCAGATCTACAAGTTTGTGAGCTTATAGATCCGCTATTTTCAAATAGCCACTGTATAGCGACGGGTGGTCAAACTGATTTTGATGTTAACTAATTTTGCCGGGGACCCCTTGGACCCCCACTTTCAGAACCACTCGTAGGGGAACACTGAATAAATGTACTGTACGCATACTGTATGACTGTGCACACGAAAGCTCACTCGCCTCTCACTCGCACGAACGCACGCACGCACGCACACACTGACTCACTCACTCACTCACTCACTCAAAGTCATCCTCAATTACGTACATTTTAAAGCCTTTAGACTATTCATCCAGAGACAGTTTGCTGAACAAATGGGCCCTTTCCCATCAGCACCCTGCTTCCCACTGGGCAGCTCCAATGGACCAGTTGGAGACTAAAGTGATTTGCTCCGGTGCATTTTTTTAAGGATCGTTGTCCAGGAAGAGAGAGGGCACACGTTTCATTCTTTCATGTTTCTCACCCGCCACAGGGATTTCAAACAGTGACCTTTTATTTTTTGTATTTATTAAAGAATTATTACAGCAAGGGGTTCCCAAAGTTTTCAGGCCGCGCGACCCCCCAAAATAATCATATTTGAACTGGGGACCCCCCACCCTGGTTCCACAGATAAATATTATTTAAAAAATAGCCGAGGCGTTGTGAGCTTGTAGATCTGCTATTTTTGAATAGCCGAAATATAAAATAGTATCTATATTAACTAATTTAGTTGGGGACCCCCTGGAACCCCCCGTCGAGGACCCCTGGGCGTCCCTAGGCCCCACTTTGAGAACCACTGATCTAGTGCAACAGTGCGGTCTTATCATCACGGCCCTCTGGGGTGTCTGGTCTGAGCCGTGCGGAAATGTCTAGGAATGTGGCTGGCAAAACAAGCAGGGACACTGCACAAACTTAGATAGAAACCTCTTATCTCCATAGTCTAACTTTTTGTGTTTTTTTCGTAAATGAACGCCCTACTACGCATTATCATGGTTAATGTTTTGTATGGTATCTATATCTACACTGGCACACTGCATAATCAATTTAGATTAATCAATTCATGATAAGGACCCCCGAATGAATGCATTTAGCCTTGGACCCCCATCTGAAACGTGCCAGAGACCCTAATACAAGATTTATGTTATTAAAACGTTCCAAAAATATTCCATATATGGTTGTAGTAATTGAGGAAAGGGTGATGGTGTAGCTGTTACTGATACGTTTGTACCCCCAGGCACCTGGTAGCCTGCAGGTGTCAACACACACCCCGCCCATGTGAGAGATCTATGGAGACTGCAAACACACTGAGTAAGTAAGCTGTGGATTATGTGCACAAACACAGACACACAAAACATGGTCAGTATCTTGGTCAGTAACATGTCAGTATCATGATCAGTATCATGGTCAGTATCATGGTCAGTATCATGTCAGTATCATGTCAGTATCATGGTCAGAATCATGTCAGTATCATGACAGTATCATGTCAGTATCATGTCAGTATCTTGGTCAGTAACATGTCAGTATCATGACAGTATCTTGGTCAATATCATAGTCAGTATCATGTCAGTATCATGACAGTATCATGACAGTATCATGATCAGTATCGTGGTCAGTATCATGTCAGCTTAGTCAGTATCATGACAGTATCATGGTCAGTATCGTGGTCAGTATCGTGGTCAGTATCGTGGTCAGTATCATGTCAGTATCGTGGTCAGTATCATGTCAGTATCGTGGTCAGTATCATGTCAGTATCATGGTCAGTATCATGTCAGTATCATGGTCAGTATCGTGGTCAGTATTGTGGTCAGTATCGTGGTCAGTATCATGTCAGTATCATGTCAGTATCATGTCAGTATCATGGTCAGTATCATGGTCAGTATCATGGTCAGTATCATGTCAGTATACTGGTCAGTATCATGTCAGTATCATGTCAGTATCTTGGTCAGTATCATGGTCAGTATCATGGTCAGTATCATGTCAGAATCATGTCAGTATCTTGGTCAGTATCATGTCAGTATCATGACAGTATCATGTCAGTATCATGGTCAGTATCATGGTCAGTATCATGACAGTATCATGTCAGTATTATATCAGTATCATGTCAGTATCTTGGTCAGTATCTTGGTCAGTATCTTGGTCAGTATCATGGTCAGTATCATGGCAGTATCTTGGGCAGTATCTTGGTCAGTATCATGTAAGTATCATGTCAGTATCATGGTCAGTATCATGGTCAGTATCATGTCAGTATCATGGTCAGTATCATGTAAGTATCATATCAGTATCATGGTCAGTATCATGTCTTCCACTTCCTTTGCAAGCTTCTTTTCCTAAAATGCAACGTGCGCACACACATTTCAAGTGTCTAATAAATTATCCCACATTAAAGGCGTTAAGGGTTCACCCTAGTTCACACAGAGGCATCATCAACCATTACACACACTGTCCTTTACAGTTCCAGCATCATAGAACGTAGGCTATTATATGAGACACATCTCAGTAGACATTATACTCCATTAGAGTTTAGATGGGTCAGATTAGTTGTGAGCCCACTGACCGTGACGTATTACCCCTTGCATAATTCAGTGGGATTTGCATGTGAGGTGGATGCAAGGATGGGGACATTGTGATGTTTATCTAGGGTGATACACTCAGATACACTTGCTAACAACTATGGCTCTGAACCCCAGATGTTAACCACTGGTTACCTTCCAGGCAGATGTGCTGTCATGACTATGATTTGACCTTGTGACACTACCTACTAGCATCCAGCACACCTTGAAGGAATTCCTCATAACCATTGACCGTGACCAATGCAATGACACTCGCCAACAATGTGTGTGTGTGTGTGTGTGTGTGTGTGTGTGTGTGTGTGTGTGTGTGTGTGTGTGTGTGTGTGTGTGTGTGCGTGTGTGTGTGCGTGTGTGTGTGTGTGTTTCCGGAGCTAATCTTGCAAACTGCTGGACCGATCAGTGCCTAAACCTCGTATGCTCACTCCCAGCAGGCTAAATAAGTAAAAGTATAGCCGTTCTCACGTTTTATACCTTTTGAAACATCAAACATTGATTATTTTATATTGGAATTCAACGAGGAATTCAGCTTAGGTTGAAACCTTGCCCAAATCAGTCATTACCGTAAGTCATAGACATTGTCATAGATGAATGTGATGACATGAATGATCCCGGAGAATGGATCCTGAGAACCACTTCTTCTTTTGTGTAACGTCAGAGGTCCAACTCGGTGTCTTGTAGCCATGGCCGCATCTCTGATCCTAGGTCGAAGGGGCTGGCTTCCAAGGGTGGTCTACATAAGGCATTGGTTCTCAAAGTGGGGTCCGGGGACCCCTAGGGGTCCTTGAGGGAGTTCCAGGGGGTCCCCAGCTAGATGATAGATTAGGCACCAAATGGACCCTTATGGGTCTGTAACTCTGAGAGTGTACAAATGGAACCAAATGGACCCTAACGGGTCCATTTGGTTCCATTTGTACACACTCAGAGTTAAATTGCCATAGATTTTACAATATAAATTGGGGTCCAAGTGATAGAAATGCTATTAAATGGGGGTCTGTAGCCTAATGCATGTCAAACTGGTGATCCTTGAAATTAAAATGGTTGAGAATCACTGCTAGAGCCGTAAAAAAATCTTCTCTTATGGGGGTCCCTGGCATATCTTTTGAAATGGGGGTCCGCGGGCTAATAAGTGTCAATTTGGGGGTCCCTGGCATGAAAAAGTTTGAGAACCACTGACATAAGGGGCAGATGGTGATTATATGGCCGGCGGTCTGCTCAGGGTCACCGCACTCGCATGCCGCACTGTCCGCCAAGCCCCACGTCTTCATTGATGTTTTAAAGCGACCGACCCCAGTTCGTAGACGGTTCAGTGTGGTCCATTGCCGGTGTGGTTGGTCGTCTCCTCCAATTGCGCCATCTCCTGGGTCCCAGATGTAACGGTGGATTCGGGAGGGCCCGGCTGACTCCCACTCCTGCTTCCAAGCCGCTGCCAACCATGCATCTCTGGAGATGTCCTCAGAGGTGGAGTTGAGCATCTCTTGTGCTGGCGGGACTTGAGTCTGCTTGGAGGTGCTGGTATACTGTTGTGCCTTCCTGGCCAGGGCGAGGGTGGCAGCCTCCCGTCGGAGGCCGGTCGGTGCTATTCCCGCGAGGACTTTTTTTCTGATTTCTTTTTCAGGACCATCTGGTGCCGTGTAAAAGTTTCGGACACGTTGTGACAAACATTTTCTCAGGGAGAGAGATAGATAGAGAGAGTGAGTGAGAGTGAGAGAGAGACATTTGATATGCGTCAGCCCGTGAGATATTGATGTTTGGATCACACTCTTGAGTCTAGACAAGCCTCCTGGAGCGGGGGAAGCCCCCCTCGCTCCCTCGCCTTCCCTGCCTCTCCTCAACACAACACCTCAGGTTGAAAAGACAGGCTTGTTGACAGGCACACTAGAGGAGTCACCAGTGGTATAAAGTAAATAAGTACATGTACTCAAGTACTGTACTTTAGTACAATTTTGAGGTATTTCTTTTTACTTTCTTCAGTATTTACAATTTTCAATACTTTTACTTCTACCCCACTACATCTCAGAGGAAAATATTGTACTTTTTACTCCACTTAAATGACACGAAAACTTTAGCTACTAGTTACTTTGTAGATTTTGATTATTATTACAAAACACACTAGCCATGTCAGCCGTAGGCGTATATATATCTCAGCCATTTGAAAATAGCAGATCTACAAGCTCAGAATGCCTTGTGTCTTGATGCAACGCATTGTGAGCTTTTAGATCGTCTATTTTCAAAAGATTTATATATGTTTTTACTTGTGAAATGGGACATTCTGCACAAGGAGTACTTTTACTTTTGGTACTTTAAGTATATTTTGATGCCGATACTTTTGTACTTTTACTCAAGTACATTTTGAATACGGGACTTCTGCTTTTTAACAGAGTATATCTACATTGCAGTATTTACATAAAAGTACTTCTTCCATCACTTGAGGAGTCAGTCCCAAAATGATGTGCATGTTCTCCGTGCTACAACTCACCTGCTGAGAGACTGCCAAAACAACATGAAATATAGATCACAAGAGCTTGTAGAGCTTGGTGGCAACCCCAGACTGCTCACAATACTTGAATGCATATTCATGGCACCCCGCAGTCATAACATTTATAGTGTTGAATGCCTCTGTCCCCTTTAAGAGGAGGGCTAATTTGGGAACTGGCTGACACATAGCATAGAATAACACAGGCTCCCAAACTATGGGCTCTAAAAAGTTGCTTCTTAATTAGTAGAGAGTATTTACACACATGGGCTTTTTTTGGCTTAAAGAGTCTACACCATGAATTTAAAAAATAATAATAATATTTAATATCATATTGTTTATGTCCCTCAAACGTTTTTCAAAAGGTTTGAGCCTAAATCAAGCCTCAGATATACTCATTCCAACTAACTTCTCTCTGGCTTATAAAGCACTTTCACCTGCAATACCACATTGTCCTGTTTGGCACGGGGCGCTATTGAGCCAGTTTGTATGCATGTTATCTCCTGGTTCTGTGTGGAAAAAGTAAAAACTGAAAAACGGGAGGAATTGTTCCCTGACGTGACGTAGGCAGGGGGAACAAATCTGACGGACTGTTTTCAGACCAATTTACATAAAAACCACAGATAGCCTATGAAAGCCTGCATGCTCGAAGTCGGGTATTTTTTGGAACATAAGAGAAGTGGGGGAGACCAAAAACACACAAAAATGAAGAAAAAGTTAAAATTCATGGTGTAGACCCTTTAAATATTATGTGACAAAAATGTGTGCAGGCTACGAAATCCACAGTGTCAATATTGGCGGCAGTAATAGGCCATTTTTGCCTCTGCCACCAGGGGGTACAAAGGAAATATCGGGTTGATATGCACATACATATGTGACATATTCGTAATTGGCCGCCTGCATATAGACCTATGTCTCTACATATATGTACATATATATCCATATATGTGGCATATATGTGGACATAATATAAGCTATATATGAGATATATATATTTTTTAAATATAAAAAAAGATATATATTTTATAAAAAAGAATTGTCCAGCCCCCTGGGGGGGCAAGTGGCCGGTAGAGCGTCTGGGAACCGGGAACCGTGCGATCACGGGCTCCCAGGTATCAAAGTGTCCTTGAGCAAGACGCTGAACCCCTAATTGCTCCCGATGAGCAGGTCGGTGCCTTGCATGGTCTCCTCCGCCATCGGTGTTTGAATGTGTGTGTGAATGGATGAACGTAATGCACAACCGTTAAGCGCTTTGGATAAGGATAATTCCTTTAACAGGTCCGTTCATGACAGTCCTTGCGGTCTTGTTTCCAATGAGGGCCTGTGAGCAATTAGGGGTTAAGAGTCTTGCTCAGGGACAAATTTAATTTCATCGACACATTTGCTGGCCTGGCCTAGAACCGTACCTGGGGCAACCAGGGCCTTTGGCAACCAGGGCCTTTGGCTCCCTAGGCGGGCTCACTAACCACTCAGCTATGGCCGCCCCTATATAAATGCATCATTAATCAATACATCAATACACCAATAAATCAATAGTAGAGCCACTAAAGGTTTGGCAGTGTGCAGCATGTCATCATATGTGACTGGCCATGAAGGACGGACAGTCTTCTTGCATTCTGTGAGTAAAGGGTTCATTCACTGACTTGTACTGTACCCGCCACGGCGCAGTGAGTTTGTGCTAAAAATAGCTGATCTACAGGACAAGCTGTGAGATGTACAAGCTCACAACATGTTGCAACGCGATGTGACACCGCCATGCGACAAAGTATGGCATACTTATAGCCTCCACCTGGCAGACAAGCAGGTGAACTGCCAGAGCAAACATACAGGACAAGCAGCACGCCATAAACAGCACACAGAGCACAAACAGCAGCACATCTGCCATTTCACTGTTGCCGGGCAGAAACCTCTTATCTCCATTATTCCAACTCTAAAGTTTTTTTGTTAATTAACGCCAGTGGTGTAAAGTAACTAAGTACATTTACTCAAGTACTGTACTTAAGTATAATGTTGAGGTACTTTTACTTGACTGGAGTATTTCCAATTGTCTATACTTTTACTTCTACTGAACATCTCAGTAGGCTACATCTCAGAGGCAAATATTGTACTTTTACTCCAATACAATTATTTGAACACTTTAGTTACTAGTTACTTTGCAGATGTATATTATTACGTTATAAAACATACATTAACCACTTTAGCCCTATTTTATACCTGAAAAAATAGCAGATCTACAAGCAGATCTACAAGCTCACAACGCGTCGCATCGCGACGCGTTGTGAGCTTGTAGATCTGCTATTTTCAAACATCTGAATACTTTTACTTTTGGTACATTTTGATACCAATATTTTGTACTTTTACTGAAGTACATTTTTAATTCCTGACTTTTACTTGTAGTCAGTCTTGTACTTTGTACTTCTACATTGTAGTATTGATACTTTTACAAACATTTTAAACATAAAATAAAATAAAAAACACAAAACATAACATAACATTAAAAAAAAACATTAAACATTTGAGTACTTTTTCCACCACTGATTAACGCCCTATACTTGATCATCCAGCGTCCGACAAAAGCATCAAAAGTCGCAGATCTGCCAGCAACGCGTTTCGAGCTTGTAGATCTGATACTTTTGCTGCTTTTGAATTCGAATCCTGAAAACAGTAACAGTCGTGGACATATGAGGTTCCCCCCCGACAGAGACGGTACCTTATGATCGTCTCGATCCTATATAGGCTACAGCATGCATCTGCTAGAGGCTGCAGCACCTTTGCCTTTTATGGTGGATGAAAACGACGTAGGCTAATAACGATTAAATGGAAGGCGATAAACAGTTTATGACACACACACACACACACACACACACACACACACACACACACACACACACACACACACACACACACACACACACACACACACACACACACATCATAGGAGGGCTATTGTCCGTTTATGAACATAACAGTGGAATATTAAGGGTTGAGTCGTTATGTCAAGAGCCAGCTGAAGCATGCAAGTGTTTTATTAGTATTGGAAAAGAGCCCACAGGCATGGATGGCTTGGTGGCAAGCGTTTATTTTTTTTTCTCTCTCTGATCATTCCCTTATCTCAACTCATACATTAAACATACTTTTTTTTTTTATTAGAGCACCAAATGGCATTTTGGCAAATTATGCAGGAATGACAGTGTATAAATAAACCAATGGAAATAAATTGTTGCTGTCAAGGCAGGGAACCTTTTATGTCCAAAATGGTTACTTTGTAGGAAATGTGAAAAATAACTTGTGTTCCAGTGGGTCCAATGTAGTTTTCAGTGGTGGAAATACAATTTTGAGGTATTTTTTACTCTACTGGAGTATTTCCAATGTTCAGTACTTTTGCCTCTACTGGAGTATTTCCAATGTTCAGTACTTTTGCCTCTACTGCACTACATCCCAGAAGCAATTATTGTACTTTTACTCCACTACAATTATTTGAAAACTTTAGTTACTAGTTACTTTGTAGATTCAGATTATTATTAGGCTACTAAACGTAAATTAACCACTTCAGCTCTATATATATTTTGGCTATTTGAAAATATAAACATTTCCAAGCTCACAACGCGCGATGCTACACATTGTGAGCTTGTAGATCTGCTATTTTCAAAGGATTTGTATACATTTTTGAAAACTTCAAATGGGACATTCTGCATAATGAGTACTTTTTACTTTTGGTACTTTTAAGTATATTTTGATGTCAATACTTTTGTACTTTTACTTAAGTAAATTCTGAACACCAGACGGAGTATTTCTACATTGCAGTATTGATACTTTTACTTAAAGTAAAAAATGTGAGTACTTTTTCCACCACTGGTAGTTATCATTTAGTCAAAAGCTTTTAATTCCTTACATTAGTAATAAAACCAACAGACAGAGGTATGCTACTTTCACGCTCATGTTTCAACAATAGCAGATCTACGAGCTCACAATGCACCGTGATCATTGTTGGTCTTGTAGATCTTTTTTTTTGTTGCTACTTCTGTACACTTGGTATGACACCAATAGGCTCTATGCCATAGGCCTATGCACAGCAGCCATATTGTGAAGACATTCACAGGTGTTGCCAATGATACTAATGAAGGCTCTGTTCCATTCTGGTCAAACAGAGTCAGGGTGCTGATATTGTGCATGTTGGCTCACTGGAAACACTCTGCTACACCAGTGGGTCTAAAATTGGGGTCCAGGGACCCTCATGATTCCTTAAGAGGTTTCCAAATGGCCCCTTACGGATGTGTAACTCTGAGAGTGTACAAATGGAACCAAATGGACCACTGTGCTAAACTAAATGGAACAGAGCCTTCATTAGTAGCATTGGTAACACCTGTGAATGAAGTGATTACATTAAGCAAACACATGAAAAGCTGAAATATGGAGATAATAAGGTTTCTGCCCGACAGCAACGGTAGTTAGAAGTGTGTTGGTTTTATGCCACGGAGAGCCTAACGGTATGTACATTCAGAAATACAGAACAAATAAATACTTTCATATGAAACAAAAGCATTATATTGTGATTAATTCATGTCATTAAACGTAATACTGATAATACTCAACAATTTAAGTGTGCGATAGATACACTAAGCTAAATAAATATGCTAATGATCCCTTCATTTATGACACCTGAGAAATTCTTTGAACTAAATGCTAACGTTCACATCGATTAGAGTATTGATCAGTGGTGTAAAGTAACCAAGTACATTTACTCAAGTACTGTACTTAAGTACAATTGTGAGGTATTTTTTTTACTTTACTGGAGTATTTCCAATTTTCATTTTTTCATTTTCAGTACTTTTACTTCTACTCCATTACATCTCAGAGGCAAATATTGTACTTTTACTCCACTACAATTATTTGAAAACTAGTTACTAGTTACTTTGCAGATTTAAATTATTACATTATAAAACATACATTAACCACTTAAGCCTTATTTTATATCTAGGCTATTTATATCTAGGCTATTTAAATAGCCGATCTACAAGCTCCCGAGCTTGTAGATCTGCTATTTTCAAACATTTAGTACTTTCACTTTTGGTACTTAAGTACATTTTGATACCAATACGTTTGTACTTTTACTCAAGTAAATTTAGAATTCCGGACTTTTACTTGTAACAGAGTACTTCTGCATTGCAGTACTGATACTTTTACTTAAGTAAAACATTTGAGTACCTTTCCCACCACTGGTATTGATCAGCTGTGATTGTCAGGGTAACTTTTCATTTCATTTCATAAACATATAACACTCATTTTCCTAATTCTATATACTGGCATCTTCACTTACAATATGTTGCATAATTCCCTTTGGCTGTCGAACAACGACAGATGCACTGGACATTATCTCACAAGGCACTGGAAAGACAGTGGTAAACGCAGAGCTCCATCAACATAGGTAAAAAATACATAGTCAAACTTAGGCATCCTATTTTACACATAATCATGGCTTTGAAATCAGAGCGATTTCTTTCTTGTTTCAGTTTCTGAATAGGCTCTATGCACAGCAGCCATATTGAAAAGAAATTAGGCCTCTTCTTACTTCCTTCACAGGTGTTACAAATGTACTAATTAAGGCTCTGTTCCATTCTGGTCAGGGTGCTGATATTGTGCATGTTGGCTCACTAGAAACACTCCATTTTGGTTCCCAAACGGCCCCTTATGGTGGGTGTGTAACTCTGAGAGTGTACAAATGGAACCAAATGGACCCTTACGGGTCCATTTGGTTCCATTTGTACACTCTCAGAGTTATGGGGGTCCTTGAAAATAAGACAACCACTGTGCTACACTAAATGGAACGGAGCCATAATTAGTATTATTGATAACACCTGTGAAGGAAGTAAAGAAGGGGCCCAAGTAATTCCCAATATGGCTGCTGTGCATAGAGCCTATTATAATCATTCATTATTATACAAATTCTTATCTCACAAAGGTACATCAGTGGCTAAGAAAAATAACGTACGTAAAAACAAAAAACAGTACCCTGATATTGTCCCAACGGTCATAACACTACAAACATGAACATAATTATAAACGTATCTGTACACTGCTTTGACAGATGCATAAAGACACCAAAAAAAAGTGAGGTACAGAACATTTAAACCAAAATGCTGTGAGGTACAGAAAGCAACGTCGTACAGGTGTAGCTTCATGTATTTCTCCTGTATAGTCGCTGCACTGAGGTGAAGTATGCATTATTTCATGACGCTCCGGCTTTGATGACCTGCTTGTATATGGGATCTCTCTCTCTCTCTCTCTCTCTCTCTCTCTCTCTCTCTCTCTCTCTCTCTCTCTCTCTCTCTCTCTCTCTCTCTCTCTCTCTCTCTCTCTCTCTCTCTCTCTCTCTCTCTCTCTCTCTCTCTCTCTCTCTCTCATTTGACGTACTAAAGGAAACATCTGGCTACTTTTGGCAGCAGCTGCCTGTGTCATGGTCTTTCCTCTCCCCATTCAGCTGTCTACCTGGCTGCCGCTCCCCAGATGACATGTGCAGAATGGGAGAACGGGCTACGCTTCACTACCCTGCCCTGTGATCTGAACCATCTGGCTGGGAATGGACCTGCACCTGGCCCTGTTACAGAGCACAGTGGCTGGGAATGGACCTGCACCCAGTGTTGCCAGATTCTGTGAGAGAAACAAGCAACCAGGTCTAGGAAAACCAGCCCAAAAGAAGCGACTATAGGGCCACATGAGCACTTTAACATATACATCAGCTATTTGAAATTAGCAGATCTACAAGCTCCAACGTTGTGAACTTGTAGATAGGCTATTTTCAAATAAAATATTGCAGGGAAATTATAATAAGCAGATCTGGCAACCCTGCCTGCACCTGGCTCTGTTACAGAGCACAGTGGCTTAGCCTCGGTCCCAGCCTCACTTATCTGCGAAAAGAAGAGTCTGGTCACGACCTAAAGCAGCGAGTGTCTAGGAAGTCCTGAGTGGGTAGGATTTCCGTCGTACGCGTTTCCCCCGGAAACGATATATTTTTGACCAATCCAGGCGCGCGGGAAGTACTTAATAGCCAGGGGGGCTGAGCCGAGCGTCGGGGGAATCCGCTTGACGCATGCACGCGCGCGCAGCGCATGCCGTGCGATTTTTTTGCGGGTTCGGGTCGAAAAATGTGCGGGTTTGAGCGGGGTTTGGCACTTTTTTTCCTTTACTTTATTTCGGTTTTAGGGTTAGGGTTAGGGTTAGGTAATTATTTTAATTAAATTTAAATGTAATAAAATTAAAAAAAAAAAAATCCCTTCCCATCACCAGCAGCCCCCGTAGCCCCCCCCCTTCCCGCGCCACTGGGCCAATCACAACACTCGTTTCATTCACGGAGAATGTTAACAGATTTGTAAAGCATCAACGTCATTTCCTTGGGCGGTACTTCCGTCAAATTCAACCGTTTCCGGTTCTTCACTTCCTAGACAACCAACATCCCAGGTCTTGCCCAGCGTGACAGTGGCTAGGAATGGACCTGGCCCTGTTACAGAGCACAGTGGCTAGGAATGGACCTGGCCCTGTTACAGAGCACAGCGGCTAGGAATGGACCTGGCCCTGTTACAGAGCACAGTGGCTAGGAATGGACCTGGCCCTGTTACAGAGCACAGCGGCTAGGAATGGACCTGGCCCTGTTACAGAGCACAGTGGATATGAATGGACCTGGCCCTGTTACAGAGCACAGCGGCTAGGAATGGACCTGGCCCTGTTACAGAGCACAGTGGATATGAATGGACCTGGCCCTGTTACAGATCAGTGTGGTAGCGCACAGCAGTGCTTCTCAAACATTTTCCTGTCAACAACCCCCAAATTGATACGTATTTGGCCACGGACCCCCAGAACAGAAGATTTTTTTTTTTTTGCTTTTAATCTAAATTATTCCAAATTTGTCAATTCGAATTTATTCAGTGGTGCAAATGGGCTTCTATAGATTTTGCTCAAACTAAATGTAACGCCTCAACTCCTACAATTCCAAGCGCATGTCAGGGTGGGGGGTCCGCAGTTCAAATACGATTATTTGGGCTGGTCGCGCCTTGAAATGGATGAGAACCACTGATGATACCAAGCCAATGGAAAAAACACATGTACACTTCACTACATTGAAAGAAATGTTCAAACTAACTATGACTGCAAATTCCTGGGACTGGCTGAACAAACCGGAGAGCTCATTATAAGCGAAGTGCCTTTGAGCAAGGTTGAACGTTGAAGGTCATTATGGTAAGAATCGGGCAACAGCTATCAGGTCTGATCGCGTGCGACTGCGAGTGCGATACGAGTCCATTGCTGAAAAAGGGCATCATGTACAAAAAAAAACTCACTGCATTTAAAATTAAACCATTATGGCTGTCCATCATCCCACTAATCATGCATTATTGGATTAAGCACAGCCAACTGGGCAAGTTGTAAAAACAACATACAGTATGATCTCTCAATAAGTGCATTATGGATTCATGACAGTACTACCAACTTATGACAAATGTCCAAAAAGGAAGGCACATTTTGGCAGGTAATGCATACAAAAAAAAAAGACACTGTGTGGTATTTGCTTTTGAAAACACAAACCTTAAATTATCTTACAATAAAAAAATAAATGTGGAGTATAATAAATAATTCATTTTTAACCATACTATGTACAGTACTTACAAAAAAAAAAACTCCATTTACATTTTATACACGTTGGAGGGAATCAGATGTAGTAGCGGAGCTCCAGTCAGCTGTAGCACCAATGACAGAGGAGGGGGAGGGGGAAGTGGGCGGATCTTGACATGACCAGCACCTGAAGACAGCTGCCAAAACCTGAAGACAGCTGCCAAAGAGATGGACACATATTACGAGAAATCTGAAATTGGCTTAACCCATTAAGACCTGAGGCCGATTCTTAAAATGTTTTCGAAATCCTTTTTTTTTTAAACATACAAAAAAATAAAAATATGAAAGATATGAATATATATATATATATGATGTTGCGAGGGGGCCGTGTTTTTTCGGTAACTTTTTTCATTTATTTTTTTAAACGAAAAAATAGATAAATAAATAAATGAAAAAAGTAATGAAAAAACACGGCCCCCTCACGTATTAGGAGGGCAGGGTGAGTCACCAGAACCAAGGACGGGTGTTTTTGATGAATCTAACATGTTAAAAATGGAGTTTGAAGTTATAATGGGTTTGTATAGGAAGGGGGCGTGTCTGATAAAATGAATATCAAATATCAAAATACTGAATCAAGCAACTTAGAAACGGTCTGGGGGGCTCACAAAAGCCTGAGTAGACGATAAAATGACCCAACGTCTTTTTGAAAGTGAAATATCCCTTTAAGTAAAAAATGTGAGTAGGCCTACTTCTTCCACCACTGGAAATGAGGTTGAAATTCAACCTCATATCACATCTGTCATAACTTGTTATGTGTAAGAGATAGGTTTGAATGAATATGATGGCTATAAACATAATGGTACACCAACACATACCTTAAATCTCTGCCACTTTCACTGGCAGGCTGGAACCAGAGGAGGGAGTACATTTACCACAATAGCCTCCACACATTCCTGTTACTCTGCTGCCATCCTGCGGGCACAAGAGGAATCGCATGATTAAAATGTGACTATCTCAGGAAAGTGGGGGGGGGGGACTATACATTTCATCAGTTCCAGAGAATAGGCTCTATTCACAGAAGCCATATTATGAAGACATTCACAGGTGTTACCAATGATACTAATGAAGGCTCTGTTCCATTCTGGTCAAACAGAGTCAGGGTGCTGGTATTGTGCATGTTGGCTCACTGGAAACACTCTGTTACACCAGTGGGTCTACAGTTGGGGTCCAGGGACCCTCATGGGCTTCCAAATGGCCCCTTACAGGTGTGTAACTCTGAGAGTGTACAAATGGAACCAAAGGGACCCGTAAGGTACGGGTCCCTTTGGTTCCATTTGTACACTCTCAGAGGCTATGGCAAGGAAGTAAGGAAGAGTAAGGAAGAGGCCCTCTTCCTTACTAGGCCCAATTTCTTTCCAATATGGCTGCTGTGCATAGAGCCTATAAAAAACTAAAAAGAAAAGCAAAGACTACTAGCGGAGTGATATGGATGCTGAGACCATCTTCTTTTTCATCTTTTTCTTTTGTCTAATAGGCTCTATGCACATGCAGCCATGTTGGAAAGAAATTGGGCCTCTTCCTTACTTCCTTCACAGGTGTTAAGTAATGAAGGCTCTGTTCCATTTAGTGTAGCACAGTGGTTCTCAAACCTTTCAATGTCAAGGACCCCCATAACTCTGAGAGTGTACAAATGAAACCAATGTGTACCTTACGGGTCCATTTGGTTCCATTTGTACCCGTGAGGGGCCATTTGGAACCCCTCAAGGATCCACGAGGGACCCTGGACCACACTTTGAGACCCACTGGTGTAGCAGAGTGTTTCCAGTGGGCCAACATGCAACAATACCATCACCCTGACTCTGTTTGACCAAGAATGGAACAGAGCCTTCATTAGCATCATTGGCAACACCTGTGGAGGAAGTAAGAAGAGGCCCAATATCTTTCCAATATGGCTGTCGTCGTGCATTAGACAGCCAATATCATACTTTGTTGATTTCCATCTGCTTCTGTTCTCTGCGTCTTCCTTGGTCACTCCAGCCACCTGCATGTCCTACTCTCACCGAGTCCATAAACCTCCTCTTTGGCCTTCCTCTTCTCCTCTTTCCTGGCAGTTCCATGTTCAGCATCCTTCTCCCTGTGTACCCCCCCCCCCCCCCCCTCATCCCTCCTTTTCACATGTCCAAAACCATCTCAACGATCGCCTCTCTCGTCTTATCTCCAAACCTTGTAACCTGGGCTGATCCTCTAACGCATGGGTTCCCAAACTTTTCAGCCCGCGACCCCAAAATAAGGTGGAAATTGACTCGCGACCCCACCTAAACCTGGAGGTCATTTATGCACATAAACTTGCACGTTCGGTGCGCACGTTCGGTGCGCATTTGTAATGTGTTAATGTACCATTTGTGATCATTTTAGATTGTATTTCATTCATTCTGTTGAATTTAAAGTTGAAAAAAAAAAGAAAGAAATGACCCAATATAATGTCGCGACTCCACGTCAGTCACCCGCGACCCCAAGTGGGGTCGCGACCCCTACTTTGGGAACCCCTGCTCTAACGTAGTCATTTCCAGTGGTGTAAAGTAACTAAGTACATTTACTCAAGTACTGTACTGAATTACAACGTTGAGGTGCTTTTACTTTACAGGAGTATTTCCAGTTTTCAGTACTTTTACTTCTACTCCACTACATCTGAGAGGCAAATATTGCACTTTTATTCCACTACAATTATTTTAAAACTTTATTTACTAGTTACTTTGCAGATATAAATTATTACATTATAAAACATACATTAACCACTTTAGCCCTATTTTACGCCTATAGGCTATTTGAAAATAGCAGATCTACAAGCTCACAACGTGTCGCGATGCACCACCACTGGTCATTTCTGATGACCAGTGGTGGTCATTTTCCTCCTGATGACCCATAGAAGCTGTAAAGACGTATTTAGCACTTGGCCAGAGGAAAATAACTCTCTTTGCAATGTGTTTTGTCCTGCCGAGACCCCAGGGAAGGGATGAGGGATGGAAAATGCTTGGACAAGTCCAAGTGGCCTGAGACATTTTGTAAGTGACATGGTTGTTTAGATCAGTGGTTCTCAACCGTTTGAGGCCATGACCCTCCAAAATAATCATTTTTTTTTTTTGATAAGCACTTGGAATGTAGGAGTTGAGGCATTACATTTAGTTTGACTCGGTTCCACAGATACATATTGTAGAATATTTAATTTTATTATTTTCAAATTGTTTGCCTCTTTCTTATATTATCTGACAATAGTCATAATATGTCTGCTGTGAATAGAGCCTATTTGGCCAATGTTTGACCAGTTACTTTGTTGATTACTTGATTACTTGGTTTTAGTAGTCCTTAAATTGTCACTTCACTGTAATCTGGGGACCTCCCCCCCCAAAAAAAAAATCATGTGGGGACCCCCCTGGGGCCCCCGACCCACAGGTTGAGAACCACTGGTTTACATGGCACAGAAATGTGCTCTGTCTGCCATCTCAAAAAACAGTTTTCTTTGCATAAAAACTGAGGCTTGACAAAATTGGCTTCCGCCAGCCAGGTATACGGAACGCAACTCTTGAGCAGTGGTGGAAAAAGTACTCAAATGTTTTACTTCAGTAAAAGTATCAATACTGTAATGTAGAAGTACTCTGTTACAAGTAAAAGTCCGGAATTACAAATTTACTTGAGTAAAAGTACAAAAGTATTGGTATCCAAATGTACTTAAAGTACCAAAAGTACAAGTACTAAAATGTTTGAAAATAGCTATGCGACACGTTGTGAGCTTGTAGATCTGCTATTTCAAATAGCCTCTGTATAAAATAGGCCTAAAGTGGTTAATGTATGTTTTATAATGTAATAATTTATATCTGAAAAGTAACTAGTAACTAAGGTTAAATCAATTGTAGTGGAGTCAAATTACAATATTTGCCTCTGAGATGTAGTGGAGTAGAAGTAGACAACTGGAAATACCCAGTAAAGTAAAAGTATAAATTGTACTTAAGTACAGTACTTGATTAAATGTATTTAGTTATTACACCACTGCTCTAGAGTACCAACAAGGGAGATGCAACAAGCTGATTAATCTCCAGCATTTCCATTTTACACTATTCACACACGCAAACCCACTTGAAGAAACAAAAGAACAAATACAATATAAATTGCGTACAAAAAAACGCTATCCCACAACATGAAAAGCACTGAGTGCCGCGCTATGAGCGTGTAGATCTGCTATTTTTTCCCCTTTTTTATTTAAAAAAAATCGTTTTAAAAAGTTTTAAATCGCAAATCTTTAAATATATATATTTTTTAAGCGAACATTTTTTAATATTTTGTTCCAGGGACCCCTCAGAGTTACAAATGTTGACTTTAGATTTGCACACATTTTCCCCAAAAAAAATCCCCTCAAAAATAGCAGATCTACAAGCTCATAGCGCGGTGCCGCACACTGAGCTTGCAGATCTGCTATTGTTGAATATAGCCAAAGAAATCTAAAAAATGACAGAGATGCGCTCCCCGTATTGAATGAGTTAAGCAGTAAGCTTCAAGTGCCCACCACTGGTTCTCTGACCATGGATTTCAGACCGTGAACACTTTTTTTTGGGGGCAACTCAGCCAACCCCCCCTCCGTCCCCCTCCGTCCCACCCACCCACCCACCCTTTCCTTTTATATTCCTTGCCAAAAAAGCACTCGTCCCAGAGTTTGATCTCCATTTCAAAAAGGGCAGGAAGGGAGCGCTTGAGAAGAGCAGCTGTCCAGTAAGGACTCCTCTCTCTCTCTCTCTCTCAGCAGGTACTTGAGGAGCCAGAGGGACTTTATTGGGACGCGCAGCCACACTTGGGTCCGTGCCGAGCCAGCCAGCCTGACTGGCTGGAACCAAGAGGACAGGCGTGTGTGTGTGTGTGTGTGTGTGTGTGTGTGTGTGTGTGTGTGTGTGTGTGTGTGTGTGTGTGTGTGTGTGTGTGTGTGTGTGTGTGTGTGTGTGTGTGTGTGTGTGTGTGCGCGCGCGCGCGCGTGCGCGTGCGTGCGTGCGTGCGTGCGTGTGATAGACCGTGGTGTAAAGTAACTAAGTACATTTACTCAAGTACTGTCCTTAAGCACAGTTTTGAGGTGCTTTTACTTTACTGGGGTATTTCCAATTTTCAGTACTTTTACTTCTACTCCATTACATCTCAGAGGCAAATATTGTTCTTTTACTCCACTACAATTATTTGAAAGCTTTAGTTACTAGTTACTTTGCAGATATAAATTATTACATTATAAAACATACATGAATCACTTTAGCCTTATTTTTTTCGTTGTGAGCTTGTAGATCTGCTATTTTCAAACATTCCTGTACTTTTACTTTAGGTACTTTAAGTACATTTTGATACTAATACTTTTGTACTTTTACTCAAGTAAATGTGTAATTCCAGACTTTTACTTGTAACAGTATTTCTTCAATGCAGTATTGATGCTTTTACTTAAGTAACAAATGTGAGTACTTTTTCCACCACTGGTGATGGAACGGCGGCTTCGAAACCTGTGGGCCGGGCGGGGCCCATTGGTGGATCACGAGGACATTGCAAGTGGCCCCCCAGATAATTGGCAAAACACTAAGGGCTCCATTCTTGCCACTGATTTACCCGCACCAGCTGCCCTCTATACCCGTGAATTACGGATAAGGGAGCTGGCACTGTCCCTAAACGGTATCTTGCGGCTGCTATACTCCGCTATTCATTATGCCGACTCCGTTATTTGCGCCGGGAGGTGTGCTTGCCCACACACGTTTGGGAAAGCGCATAGCGGATTCTAAAACCACCCGCTATGCCAAATGAATGTCTAGTGACCCTGGAAGGCGCATATTGCCGCCGGGGGGCAGCCCTGGACGACACATAGTGCCTTCCTGGGGTTCTTACCAAAAGGCAATATGTGCCTTCTTGGGAGTGAGACTGTGTTTGGTAGAGCGCGCCTGCAATGGACATGTTGGGAGTCGGGCCGGGGGCGCGCAACGGCACAACATTAAAAGGCTCCCCTCTCTCCTAATTCTCAACGCTTCTCTGTGATTCTAATTTTCCTATAATCGGCAGAAGGGAGAGTGTCGATTCCTTGTGTCAATTGTGTTTATATAAGATGATAGTCTATTCAAAGAAGACAATTTGTGCGTCGTGCAATGCAGTGCTCTCCGGGTTACACACTTTTGTGTTCATTCATCGATTACGCAGGGGTGAAAGTGGGCCGGAACGGTCCGGAACGGCGTTCCGGTAAAAGATTCGGTCCCGGAACGCCGTTCCGTTAAGAAAAAGTCAAAGGCAGCTGTGAAAATCCCATATTAAATAACCTGCCACAGACCCATGGCCATGTTCAAGAATAAAACATAATCTACTAACGTCAGATTAACATACAGGGCGTCACAACCATTCATTAATTTGTGCGTACGACGGGACACTCTCACAGATCTGTGATTTCCCCCCACTGTTTGTATGACTTCTTTTTTTTCTCTCCCCCCGTTCCGCATAAACTGCTGCAGCTTTCGCGTGAAGTTAAGTAGTTTCAACTAGGCTACCTGGGTACTTCTACTTCCAGTAGTATGATTTCAAAATAAAACGCGTGTTGAATTGTAACATTACAAGGATAGAGTTTTAAAAAACCTCTTATTCTGAAATGCACATCGTTTTGAAAGGAAACCAGATTTATTTTCTGGAGGCCACTTGACAGCTTTCTGCTCACGGAACACAGCTCCACAGACTAACGTGCATCGTCAAAAAATGTAAACACGGACGTGGGTCACGGGACATTATGGAATATTAAGACTTTGTGGCAAAAGTTCATATATACAACCATGATCTCTGAAACCAAGACAATGTGGGGCTATGGAACAAAAGTGTGTTTTCTTTCATCTTTTCAGAAGGTGAGTAATTCATCTTATCTAATGCTGATAGTGGTGGAAAGTAACTAAGTACATGTACTCAAATACTGTACTTGAGTATAATTTTAAGGTAATTTTACTTGACTGGAGTATTTCCAATTTGCAATATTTTTATTTCTATTCCAATACATCTCAAAGGCAAATATTATACTTTTACTCCACCTCAATTATTTGAAAACTTGAGTTTAATACTACTAGTTACTTTGTGGATTTTAATTATTATGACAAAATAGGCCTATACATAAACCGCTTCAGCCCCATTTAAACTTTGGCTTTTTGAAAATGTACTTATTGTACAGTATGGTCAACTTGGACAATATAGCTCTGTTTTCATCATGTGTATCAGGCAGGGGTGCAGCCATGGGTGGGCCCAGGGACGGGATTTATTTATGAGAACGAAAATTAAATAACGTAACCCTAACCTAACCCTAACCCTAAACCTAAAACCGAAATAAAGGAAAGGAAAAAAAGTACCAAAACCCACCCAAACCCGCACTTTTTTCGACCCGAAACCGCAAAAAAATCGCGCGACTGACACATGCACGCGCGCTGCGCGCGCATGCATGTGTCAGTTCCGGCAAGAAATGTCAACCACTTTCACCACTGCGATTACGCAGGAAATAATGAAAGGTCCGGAATTCAAAATGTACTTGGCTAAAAGTACAAAAGTATTGGCATCAAAATGTACTTAAAGTACCAAAAGTAAAAGTACTCATTATGCAGAATGTCCCATTTAAAAATTTCAAATGTTTAAAAATCTTTTGAAAATAGCAGATCTACAAGCTCACAATGCGTCGCATCGCGACGCATTGTGAGCTCGTAGATCGGCTATTTTCAAATGGACGAAATGTTTATAGGGCTGAAGTGGTTAATGTATGTTTTGTAATAATAATCAAAATCTACAAAGTAACTATAGTAACCAAAGTTTTCAAATAAATGTAGTTGAGTTAAAAGTACAATATTTGGATCCAAGATGTAGTGGAGTAGAAGTAAAAATATTGGAAATTGGAAATACTCAAGCAATTATACAAATACCTCAAAATTGTACTTAAGAACAGTACTTAAGTAAATGTACTTAGTTACTTTCCACCACTGCACAAAGGCGATAAAAATGATGACATTCGCAGACAATCACAGAGGACAACATGTTCCTTTGCAGTTTGCAGGTACCTGTGACGTGTGGACGTCTGCCACTGCATAGTTCCCCTGGGAGATCCACTTGGTCTCCTCAGCCACCTGGAGGCCTGTTCCTGAGAGGTTGATCCTGAAACGCCCCTGAGAGAGAGAGAGAGAGAGAGAGAGTGTGTGAAGGTCTGGAACCTAACGGTCACATTTTTTGAGCGGTGTAGCCGCTCCTATAAGTGGGGTTGGGACCCATGTCCCATCCGTCGTGAAAATGTGTCTTTCGCTGTACTGTGATTGGCTGATAAGTATTCAGACCCTTTGCTCAGTATTGTGATTGGCTAGCGAGACGCATGATGAAATTCATAACCTATAAATAGCACCACGCACTTAAAAAAAAATACTTTTTTGTGAGCTTCCATCACTGTGATGACCTTAAATAACACCGCTCACTTCACACTGGGTGTGATTTTTTACTTAAGTAAAAGTATTAATACCCTATTGTAGAACATGTTTGGTACCGGTATTCAAAATTCACTTGAATAAAAGTACAAAAGTATTGGCATCAAAATGTACTTAAAGTACCAAAAGTAAAAAAAAGTCATTGTACAGAAGGTCCCAAATGTATAAAAAAATCACACCTGTGTGAAGGTAGCGGCGCCTTTGATATATTTTGTCATAGATATTTGTTTCTACTAGAGAAACAATATTAAATCTCTGTCAATTTATTTCAAGGCTTCCATTGGCACTAAATAGTGCCATTGGAAGTGAATCACCAAATACATTCCAAGGTAAGTGGCAAAAACTGATCTGTCATATCTGATAGAGTGGGTACCTAAAAAATAAACTTTGTGTGTGCGTGTGTATAAATGTGGTACCAGAAAGATATGTATGTGTTATGAAATAATCTATACAATTTATAAGCCCTACCCAGAGTGTTTATGTTCCTGACTTTTACAGTTTATATAAACCATCTAATTTTGTATTCATGATATAATATTGATGTCATGAATAGTTCCCTTGCCTGACCAATCAGAACGTTGACGGGCCTGACCAATCAGAACGTTGACGGGCCTGACCAATCAGAACGTTGACGGAAAAGCCAGGTATAGAGCAGGATCATCGCCGTTAAAAATACATACAAAAAAAGAAGGGGGAAAAGCATGAGAAAATAAAAATGAAATTATTAAATATTTCTAGATATTACTCATTGTTTATTTAGTCATTGTTTATATAGACATCTAATTCTATATTCATGACATCATAGTGATGTCATGAATAGTAACATAGTGATGTCATGAATAGTGACCAATCAGAACGTTGGCGCACCTGACCAATCAGAACGTTGGCGCACCTGACCAATCAGAACGTTGGCGCACCTGACCAATCAGAACGTTGACGCAAAAGCCAGGCATAGAGGGCTAATAGCCGCTCTATACCTAAAGGTATAGAGCGGCTAGCGCCGCTAAAAATCCTTTGAGCTTGTAGATCTGCTATTTTCTAATTGCCAAAGTATATGTATAGGTCTGAAGTGGTTTTGTAATAATAATCAAAATCTATAAAGTAACTAGTCGAGTAAAAGTAAAATCTTTGCCTTTGAGATGTAGTAGAGTAGAAGTAAAATTACAGAACATTGGCAGTACTCCAGCAAAGTAAAAAAAACAACAACCTCAAAATTGTACCCAAGTACAGTACTTGAGTAAATGTACTTTGTTACTTTCCACCACTGGAACCTAAAGCGTAAAGCAGAACATTCCAGTCACATAATAATCATTTCCAGTTCGAAAGAAGATAATGTTTCTGTCGGGTGGAACCCTTGTATCTCCGAAATGTATCCACGATCAGTGTTGCCAGATTCTGTGAGAGAAACAAGCAACCAGGTCTAGGAAAACCAGCCCAAAAGAAGCGACTATATGGGCCACATGAGCACTTTAACATATACATCAGCTATTTGAAAATAGCAGATCGACGCGTTGTGAGCTTGTAGATCGGCTATTTTCAAATACAATCTTGCGGGGAAATTATGATAAGCAGATCTGGCAACCCTGGTAACGCTACATTTTAACAGCGATACAATGCGCATCACGATACGATACATGGACGACATTGAGTCATTCATGGCGATACGATACGATTCAATGATTTAAAATCGATACAGTAACTATTTAGCAAAACAAATGAATCTGTGTAAAACGTGTGGATAGAGCAGGGTTTTTAAGGGAAAAACATATTATTATGGATATCAATAAGTAAACACAGTGATTCTCACACAGTGATGGACATTGTATTTGAACACATATGGACAAACCCGCACCTTGACATGAACACAGAGATTACACACATTTATCGATAAACCAAGTGTAGAGATATGGAATGGAAAAGTAATTAAAACCCCTCTTTCCCTTTATCCTTCTTAAAACTGCTAAATGCAACGCGCAAGTACTTAGTATCGATAAAAATCGGTTATTTGCATTGCAGAACGATTCGATACGATACAAAGTCAAGCGATACGATATTTCGCTGTTTGCATATCGATATAAATTAGTAGATTGTGCGAAATTAAAATCGATTTTTTGATGCAACTAGTATTGTTAGTAACCATGCTTTCACTTAAAAACTAGCAAGCTACTACTTACTAATGATACTAATGAAGGCTCTGTTCCATTCTGGTCAAACAGAGTCAGGGTGCTGATATTATGCATGTCCACTCCCTGGAAATGTGGGTCCGCAGGCACCCTCATGGTTCCTTGAGGGGTTTCCAAATGGCCCCTTACGGGTGTGTAACTCTGAGAGTGTACAAATGGGTCCATTTGGTTCCATTTGTACACTGTCAGAGTTACGGGGGTCGTGGATATTGAAACATTTGAGAACCACTGTGCTACACTAAATGGAACAGAGCCTTCATTAGTATCATTGGTAACACCTGTGAATGTCTTCACAATATGGCTGGTGTGCATAGAGCCGATTGCCTATTCTTTGCTACTTTTGTGTGACACTGTAGTATGACAAAGTAGGGCATTAATTGAAACATGGATTTACAAGGTTTCCGCCCCGACAGCAGCAATATTACACCGTATCATGCTCTCTCACAAACTGAAATGAGCCTATATGAGACATAATATCTGAGTCCTTTACTTGGCATTTCACATTTCTTCAAAAGCTATTAACCCATTCACTCCGGGAATGCAGCTGTGTCATTTTAGATGTCGGCTATTAAAAAATAGCAGATCTAGAAGCTCATACATCTGCTATTTTTGAAAATAATCGTAAAAAGGTGTACACATCTTTGAATATATAGCCTATATATACATTTTTAACTCAAATCTTTGCTTCTGGGGGTCCTTGGAACAAAATATTTTGAGATGGGGGTCCGCGGACAAATACATATCATTTTGGGTGGTCCTTGACATGAAAAGGTTTGAGAACCACTGATATATAGCAACATACGTTTAAAAAAAAAAAAAGGATTTAGAAGACATTTGTGGAATTCCCAGAAGCAAAGATTTGAGTTATAAATTTTCGCTTTGAAAAACATAAACATTCAAAGATTTGCACAAATGTTACAAAGAAAGAACAGATCTACAGTGCTAGCCTGGGATCCAGCCTGCTTCGCTACGTTCGGCGGATTTTTTTTCCCGCTACGTTCGGCGGATTTTTTTTTCCAAAAAAATCCGCCGAACGTAGCGAAGCAGGCTGGATCCCAGGCTGCTACAGTGCGGCACCGAGTGCCGCGCTATGAGCTTGTATATCTGCTATTTTTGAATAGCCAAAGAAATCTTAAAATGACACAGATGCGTTCCCGGTCTTAACACATTGATTGCCTAGATCGCATATATGTGTTTTTTCAAATCCATCGCTTGATTGCCGCAATTCTGAAGAACGCATATATGCGTTCTTTGGAATTTTCATTGTTTAATCTGTGATGTTCTGTGAATTTTTCATCATCAGTTTCGTTTTCTGTTTACATCACACTCATCGGGTTCCGGATTCATGACGCAGATTCCGTTTCCGGTTCTCGGAAGGCCTTTTTAGGCATTTTAGGCGGGAATACGGAAAAACACGTTTTTTCACACGGTATAAAAAACTAACGGAGAGCTCCACTTCTATTGTCTTTAGTCTGGGTGACTAACAGCCATCGTCGTCGTGTATCACATCGAACAGAAGGCCGATCGCCGATCTGCGAAAACGTCACATCCGCTTATGACGTATGGACTGTTTGAGCCTGTTTGGGGGGGGGGGGGTCGAGCGAGCGAGCGAGTGATCAAGGTGTGGATTTGCTGCTCTCTGCTGGTCGATCTGTCGTATGTGTTTAAAACCGCAGCCAGACAAACTATTTGAATGAAAAATTGCAAAATAACAAAAACAAAAAAAAAACACGCAAATCGCTGGCACAGGGGTGAGTACATTATGAATAAACTCTGGCAGTCAATGTGTTAATAGAGGAAAGATACATTTTTGATGGTAAGCAGCAGCGTCATGGCTTTCAGCCAGCTCTCCTCGAGTGATTTGGAAGCGATGTGGAGGAGAGTGAGTGTGACAAAAGAAAAAGAAAGTAGGTGAAAGGATGTCTGGAGCTTTTTCTCATTCCCTGATGGTTTTACTGGCTTTCCCTGGCGGTTTGGCCGCGCTGCCGTCTGCATGTCAGCGCTTAGGAGACGCAGGTCATCTGGGCAGCAGATTGGGAACGCTCAGGGAATGGAAACCAGGAGGAGTGTGTGGGAGGAGTGTGGGAACCGCTCATATGGAGGCACACGAGGACAGCCAAGCAGAAATAAGGACTATACAGTGCATTTGACCTACAGTATATCAGGGGTCTTCAATGGTTTCAGGCCAAGGAGGACCCCCTAGCTGAGAGAGAGATGAAGCAGGGACCCCCTCTCTATATTGTATAAAATTGTGTTTCAGATAAACTTTTGCTGCTCTTTTTCCCCTCTTAACACCTATAACTCTTTGCCAAAAATAGCCGATCTACAAGCTCACAACGCCTCGCAGCGCGAGGCGTTGTGAGCTTGTAGGTCGGCTATTTTTGGCTAAAGTTCTCCTCAGAAAAGGGATGCTATGGTTCAAGTGGTTAATGTAAAAACAAATAATCATATCACACAAAGATTTGGGGGACCCCCTGTTGTAACTCTGAGGACCCCCTAGGGGCCCCGGACCCCCTGTTGAAGACCCCTGACCTATATTCATTCCATAGGCCATTGGTTCTCAAAGTGAACCTCAAGGGATCCTTGGGGAGGTTCCACTGGGTCCCCAGCAAAATTACAATCACTTTAACAGCTTTATGCATATTTTATACTTTGGCTGTTCAAAAATAGCAGATTATGTATTTGTATCTGCTATTTTTTATTTTTTTTTATTTTTGAGAGAGAAATATCAAAAATGTTTGGAACATTTTTAATCATTTTGAATTTTCTTTTACAAAAATCTTCTCTTCTTGGGGATCCCTGGACTCCCTGGACTCAAAACCTTTTCAGATAGGAGTCCGTGGCCAAATACATAATGGGGTCCTTATTGGCACGGAAAAGTTCGAGAACTACTGCTTTAGGCCGGTAGGTTCTTCTCAAACCTTTTCATGTCAAGGACCGCCAGATTTAATACATCTGCTGCTGTCGGGCAGAAACCAGCTAACTCCAAAATGTTCATTTTTCAGGAAATGAAAAAAAAAAGTGGAGTTAGGAGGTTTACATTGATAAGAACAGCTGAATGGACCTCCAAGCTCACAATGAGGTAGGAGGTCAAAAGGGGGCGGAGCCTGGACTATTTATGGGGAAAAAAATGCAAAAGCATCAAAATGGAGTTAGCTGGTTTCTGCCGGACAGCATTTGTCCGTGGACCCCCACCATCTGAAAATATGTTGTGCCAGGGACCCCCATACAACATACATTGTGTTGATAGAATGTTTTGAATAAGAATATTCCAAAACGTTCACATTTTGTTCAACATATTTCTTTGAAAATAGCAGACCTACAGAGCTTGTAGATTCTGTAGGTTCTGTGGAATATCAAAAAAGGTCCCTGCAGTGCTCACCTGTGGACAGCGGGCGGCGCTGTAGCAGTCTCCAGCCGTGGCGTAGGGGACCCTGTTGCCTTCGCGGGTAAACGCAAACTGCCAGTCTGTAGCTAAAATGTCAAGGGTTAAAAAAGATCAGTGGTGGAAAGTAACTAAGTACATTTACTCAAGTACTGTACTTAAGTACAATTTTGAGGTATTTTTTTTTTACTTTACTGGAGTATTTCCAATTTTCTGTACTTTTACTTCTACTCCACATCTCAGAGGCAAATATTGTACTTTTACTCCACTACAATTATTTGGAAACTTTAGTTACTAGTTACTTTATAGATTTGTATTATTATTACAAAACATACATTAACCACTTCAGCCCTATATGCATTTTGGCAATTTGAAAAAAGCCGATCTAAGCTCACAATGCGCATTGTGAGCTTATAGATCGGCTTTTTTCAAATGATTTGTATACATTTGTAAACTTGAAATGGGACATTCTATACAATGAGTACTTTTACTTCTGGCACTTTAAGTACATTTTGATGCCAACACTTTTGTACTTTTGCTCAAGCTAATTTTGAATTCCGGACTTTTACTTGTAACAAGAGTATTTCTACATCGCAGTATTGATACTTTTACTTAAGTACAACATTTGAGTACTTTATCCACCACGGAGAATGGACAAATAAACTGGGCATAATAACAGCTTGCATCGTCCGTAATGATGACTGCACTGTGATTTGAAACCTAAATCCGGTCTTATTTTTAGGGTCAACCCGAGAAGGCAATATCAGTAGAAAGAATACCGTCTACTTAGCGCTTATTCTGTCTAAAGCCCCTCAAAGCCTTTTAATCGTGTGTTGCCTAAACGATCCTTGAAGACATCTTGAACCCATTAACCCCTTGTGAGCGCGGACGTTAATTAAGCCGTGATGAGAGGCTCTCCAGGAACGGGTTTTAAACGGCGATTCCAATGTGATTTAGTGAGAGTGATGGTGTAGCACTGGCTGTAATTAATACCTGCATCGGCCTGCTACTGAGGCTGTGTGTGTGTGTGTGTGTGTGTGTGGCTGTGTGTGTGTGTGGCTCTGCGTGCGTGCGTGCGTGCGTGCGTGCGCTCGTGTGTACTGTATGTGAGCCGCACCCTAATGCACACACACACACACACACACACACACACACACACACACACACACACACACACACACACACACACACACACACACACACACACACACACACACACACACACACACACACACACACACACACACACACGTTTGTATTTCTACTTGTGAGGACATCAACATTTTAGGATAGCGATTGTGTGCCATTTTTTAAACGTGTTGGCTTAATAGATCAGCTATTTTTCTGTGCAGGACACATGGCTTGCAACCAAGTACAAATCATGTTGAACTCTTCATTCCAACACAACGTTTTAACCATAGCTGGCAGGGAATTCATAAAGTTTCGTCACTTGGTGACACGTTTTAGATTTTTGCACAAGGTTTACAAAAAAACATAGCAAACAAGTTGGGCTGGGTTGGCAGAAACTCCCAATACTAGATGTGTCAGTATATGGCTGAACCCAATATATGGTAATTGATACAAAAGATTTTTCAATGGATTCTGTTACTATTGGGCATGCTAAATATCATGCTAAAATCTAGGAGAATTCTGGAAAGGCGTCTGCGATGGCTGCCGGGAGCTTGAAATGGCTAAATCTCAATGACTATTCAACCTAGAAAGGTGGTTTTGGTGTCTAACCCGTTTTAGCACTCAAGGAATGCGACTGAATCAGTGAAATTACCATCAGTTAAGGCATTTAGACCGGAACATAATCGGTGTCATTTTTAGATTTCTTTGGCTATTCAAAAATAACAGATCTACAAGCTCGTAGCGCTACAACGAATGCCGCGCTACGAGCTTGTAGATCTGCTAAATTATTTATTTTTAAATCGTGACAATTTTCGAACATTAAGTAAAATATTTCGTTCCAGGGCCCCCTCCAGAAGCAAAGATTTCAGTTGCAAATGTTCGCTTTAAAAAATATAAATTCAAAGATTTGCACACGTGTTCACGATTTTTCAAAAATAGCAGATGTACAAGCTCATAGCGCGGCACCGAGTGCCGCGCTATGAGCTTGTAGATCTGCTATTTTTGAATAGCTAATTAGTTGTTGTAAAATTCAAGATGGCGTTTAGGATTTTGGACATGATATTCCCTCCCAGCTACCATGCTAGACTCATTGAAAACCCCCCTCCCTTTGCGACACACTCACTGATGATGTGCATCTTGCTGAGGTCCAGGCGGACCTTGGAGAAGGTGGACAGTCCCGCGGCGGTGTAGTCCCTGCGACACTCGCAGTCCTCCCGCCTGGAGCCGTTAGCCGGGCACTGGTTGGGGTCCAGAAGCCTGGAGAAGAGGAGGAGGGGGGGGGGGGGGGTGTACAGAAATTGTTAAAATTATGTTTTTATGTGGACACGCCTCCATTTCATTAAGTATACCATAGCACCACCCACCTGTCCTAGTCCCTCCTCCTCCTCATGCCCACACCTGTTGTGTTATGATAATGAGGGGGAGGGTATATTTTTTACTATGTGACTGAAGCGCTGTTTCTCTATTGGCACGTTTGACCCTCAAGGTTTCAGCCTCCAGGAAGAAACTCCAAATAGTCAGAGAAGACATAAAACACCATAAAAACACCACCGGGGGGCTTAATGAAGTTCTATCAACCTCATACAAATGAACAACAGAAAAAGTGCAAAACCATGGCACCACCTCTTTAAAGGTTTAGATTACAAGCTGGTTTGCAAAACATTAAAAGTCTTCATTGGTCCTTCAAACGTGTATGCTAAAAGGTTTTTTACTGAAAAATCCACTCCAGTGAGTTG
Source organism: Gymnoscopelus microlampas (assembly GCF_963454915.1). NCBI lineage: Eukaryota > Metazoa > Chordata > Actinopteri > Myctophiformes > Myctophidae > Gymnoscopelus > Gymnoscopelus microlampas. The sequence goes on from NC_139944.1 coordinate 5,690,272, forward strand.
CAGATTTACAAGCTCAAGCTCATAGCGCGGCACAAAGTGACGTGCTATGAGCTTGGATATCTGCTATTTTTGAATAGCCAACATATGAAATATGGTTAAAGTGGTTAAAATGATTGTGAAGCAATATTAACAACATTTTCTGGGGATCCCTTAGTAAAATAAATTTGAGAATCTAGTTTGAAATGACCAAGCCTGCCTACTGATGATGTCACTGGTAGGCAGGTCTCAGAGCTGTCCCTCCTCTGAGACAGAGTGAGTAGACAGAAATGGGGACATCTTCCGATGAACATTATTGAGGACCAATTTCATGAAGATAAGGTTGAGAATGGGTGAAGGCGTCCTTTATGCTGGACTAAAATCTTAAACGATTTGGAAATGTGGTAGCATCAAAGACTGCAGGATAATCTTATAATATTCTATTATAAGATTCTCTTAAACATGCACACTGCATATCCTACAATATTTAAAAATAACTAGATTAGACCAGTCCTACATTGTGTTGATCAGAACAATGGTCACCGAGTTATCATCATAAGCGATCATAATGGATATACATTTTATGTAACCAGTTACCAAGGTACAAAAAATGAAAATCGTTGGCAGTGGGCAAACACAACCAGAAATAAGTCTGGCAGTGATTAAGTTAATATAGGATGGGGCATCACATACCGTACCACAGGATTTTATTAGGGTTATTATCGGCGTGCTCGCCGGACCAACCCAAATGCAGCGCCTCGTAGAACCAAGCCCCCAGAACCCAGTGGTTGCGTTGAAGCGCATTGGACATGCTGGCCATTCGTAGGTACTGCAGCTTAAACGGACAGGGCCACTGCACAATGTACGAGCTAAAACGGTTTCGACCAATGGGCTCGACTCACGGGACCGCGCACCTCTGTGACGTAAAAAGCGTCACTTCTGTGACGCAGAACGTGTCACAGTGGCCCATCACACTTTCCAACCCGGAAGAAGGGGTGATTTCGCCTCATGCGCTGGGTGAGCAACTCAATGCAAGTGGATGGGAAGCGATATCCGGTGCCCTCTCTATTATTTTCAACTCTATGCGTAGAACGCAGAACCAGGGACTCACATTGTTGTCTTATTTGCAAGTTTACCTGAAGCCAAAGACCTCGGAGAAGTTCTCTCTCTCCCCGGTGGTCAAGGTGATGTACTCCAGCGGCCTCTCTGTCTGCATTCCTGCACAGTATACCTTGTGGACAACCAGGTATAACTTATACACACACTGTATATTTGGCATTTGGCGTGATATTTACAGTTTTACTAATAAGTAAGTAAGTAATTAACCTTTCTTCTGTTGTCCACAGATTTTATATTTTGAAAAATAAAATAAGAGAAAAAATTGAGAGAAATAAAATGTATACATAAAACCATCGGAAAATTTGAGAGAGTACAAAACCATACACATTTGTGAATTCATGTAGTTTACATGAGTAATAATACATAATTGACACAATTAGATGAGAATTTAATAAACGAGAAAGTAATCCTTTCCATAACATAGAGTATAAGTTATCTATTTATCAATTCCTGTATAGTGGGGGCATTGGGAAGCAACCAACGCCTTGTAAATACTTTTCTACAGGCAGATGTTAAGATGCCAAATAAATCATCACCCTTACCGGGAAATAATATGGAAAAATGCAAGGGCAGATTAACATTAAATAAGCTATTTAATGCTTTATGGAACTCTGCCCAGAACTGCAAACCTTTCATAGCCATGAAAATGACTCTTCCCCTCAAGGAGACCAGAAAATGTCTCCATAAGTCACGTTTGTCTGGTTTTACAATCCTATAGTATTCAGTGGTGGACACTGGACAGTAACTAAGTACATTTACTTGAGTCCTGCACTAAGTAAATGTTTCGAGTTATTATGAATTAACCACATAGGCCGTATTTCAAATATAGTGAAAATAGCAGGTGAATACTTGAGTATTTGCGTAGCCTATATGCCACGTCCAGTGCTGAAAAAAGCACTCAAATGTTTTACTTAAGTAAAAGTATCAATACTGCAATGTCGAAGTACTCTGTTAGAAGTAAAAGTTTGGAATTCAAAATTTACTCGAGTAAAAGTACAAAAGTATTGGTATCAAAAATTTATGTTTTATAATGTAATACTTTATATCTACAAAGTAACTAGTAACTAAAGTTTTCAATAATTGTAGTGGAGTAAAAAGTACAATATTTGCCTCAGAGGTGTTGTGGAGTAGAAGTAAAAGTATAGACAATTGGAAATACTCCAGTAAGGTAAAAAACGTACCTCAAAATTGCACTTAAGTACAGTACTTGAGTAAATGTTACTTTACACCACTGACCATGTCCACCACTGGTAATCTTACCTCGAGGGCTTTTCCCTGGACGTTGAGGAAGTAGTGTCCGTCCGGGACGTGGGTGTTCATACGCTGGACGTCTTCACAGCTGCCGGGCAAATGACCTGTCAGACACACAGAGGGTACATCCACACATGAGCGCACGCTAGCGTGAATTTGTCCCATCCACTCCAATGTTAAGTTAAAAACCGGAAGTTCCGGTCCGGTTTTTCCTATAACATGGGAGTGGACGGGACTTACGACTTCCGGGCGTCAAGTTAAACAGGACTGTCATGCAAAGGTTCCACATAGATAGATAGAGAGATACATGGTTTCACCAGCACACACGCACAAATGCAAATAGCCGATCTACAAGCTCGTAGATCGAGCTTGTAGATCGGCTATTTTCAAATGTCCGAAATGTATTTAGTGCGGAAGTGGTTAATGCATGTTCTGTAATGAAAATCCAAATCTACAAAGTAACTAAAGTTGTCAAATAATAGTAGTGGAGTAAAAGTACAATAATTGAGATGTAGTGGAGTAGAAGTAAAATAATAGACAATTAGAAATACTCTACACACACACACACACACACACACACACACACACACACACACACACACACACACACACACACACACACACACACACACACACACACACACACACACACAGACGTTAATGCAGAAACACAAATGTGAACCCCATACACTCACTATCGCGGTTCAGTCACATGCAGTGTTGCCAGATTCTGTGAGAGGAACAAGCAACCAGGTCTAGAAAAAACAGCCCAAAACCAGCCCAAAAGAAGCGACTATGGCCCACATGTGCACTTTATCATATACTGTACATCGGCTATTTTCAAATAAAATCTTGCGGGGAAATTATAATAAGCCGATCTGGCAACCCTGGTCACGTGCAGCAAACGTCTGTATTGAATCAGAGAAAATGAACGTTGATAAGGACAAAAATAAATGAACCCGTTGTAACTTCAAACTCCATTTTAACCATTCATTGAAAACAACCGTCCTTACCTGGTGACTAATATTGGCCATCTAATGCGTGAGGGGGCCGTGTTTTGTTATTTACTTTTATTCACTTATTGTCTCCACCAGGCCCGATCGACATGAAATCTGAAACTGTGCACAAACACAGAGCAGAACCTCTGCCGCAAATTTTTCACGTTATAGCGCCACCAGGAGGCCGATTTTTGAAATGCCGATTAAATATATGTTTTAATATTGCTCCTACAGGTAAAATGGTAAATGGTGCATTTACATAGCGCTTTTATCCAAAGCGCTTTACATAGATTGTGCATTACATTCACCCATTCACACACACATTTACACACCGATGGAGGAGGAAACCATGCAAGGCACCAACCTGCTCATCGGGAGCAATTAGGGGTTCAGCGTCTTTCTTGCTCAAAGACACTTCGACACTAACTCTGGGGGAGCCCGGGATCGTACTGGGAACGGTTCCCATTCGGCCACTCTACCACAGAGACACTGCCACCCTGTGTCTGTGCAATAACTTCATCAACATTAACCCTTTAAGACCGGGGACGCATCTGTGTCATTTTAAGATGTCTTTGGCGATTTTTTGAAGATATTTTTTACGATTTTTCAAAAATAGCAGATCTACAAGCTCATAGCGCGGCACCGAGTGCCGCGCTATGAGCTTGTAGATCTGCTATTTTTGAAAAATCGTAAAAAAAATGTTTTTATATTTTTTTCAAAAAATTCTTAGGATTTAGAAAACAATTTTAAGAATCGCCTCAGGTCTTAAAGGGTTAATCCCTCGACTTCTACAGATTCCACTCACCTCTATAATGACTGAATTCCGAACATTGCTGGCCCACAGTAACCTACCTGACGTAGCGGAGACCTGTGCTCCAAGGAGTACTTTTTCTAGTTTTTTTGTTATTCTTTTTGAAAAAAATGTAATAATAAAATAAAATAGAAAATACAATAAAAAATAAAATAAATGAAAAAAGTAATTGAAAAACTACGGGTCCCTCACGTATTACAAGGACAATATCAGTCACCAGAACCAAGGACGGGGTGTGTTTGAGAGTGAAATATCCCTCAAATACTTGTTGTAAATCTCTCAAATCCACAAATACTTCAACTTGGGCCAAATCATTGGAGACGAGAAGAAGGTTATCACACTTTTTTTTTGCATGTGTCCTCAGCCTGTGCGGCAGGATACATGTGTCTGTGTTTTGGAGCATGCAGTGGTGGAAAGTAACTAAGTACATTTACTTAAGTGCAGTACTTAAGTCAAATTTGGAGGTATTAGTACTTTACTTGAGTATTTCCAGTTTCCAATACTTTTACTTCTACTCCACTACATCTCAGAGGCAAATATTGTACTGTACTTTTACTCCAGCACAATTATTTGAAAACTTTAGTTACTAGTTACTTTTCAGACTACTTTCTAGATATAAATCATGATATTATGAAACATACATTAACCACTTTAGTCCTATTTTATACCTAGGCTATAGCCGATCTACAAGCTCACAACGCGTCGCGATGTGAGCTTGTAGATCTGCTATTTTCAAACATTGTATTACTTTTACTTTTGGTACTTTAAGTACATTTTGATGCCAATACTTTTGTACTTTTACTCAAGTACATTTTTAACGTTGGACTTTTACTTGTAACAGAGTATTTCTATATTGCAGTATTGGTCCTTTTTTACTTAAGTAAAGAATTCGAGTACTTTTTCCACCTCTGGGAGCATGGCCAGGCGGCACTGGTCCCGGTCCGTGATGTGTGTATGTGTGTGTCTGTGTGTGTCTGTGTGTGTGTGTGTGTGTGTGTGTGTGTGTGTGTGTGTGTGTGTGTGTACTCACAGCTGGGGTTGCTGCAGGCTTTCCTGGCCTCTGGCGCCGTGACCTCGGCGCCGGCGCACGGACTGCTGCCGTCGTCCTGACCGCCGGCCGTGACACACTGCACCGTCCTCTCCATCACTCCCTCTCCACAGCTCACCGAGCACTGTGGAGCGACCCACAGCAACGAGAGGAGTATGAGGAGAAATGTGGATCGCATTTTCACCCAAAGGACCCAGATTTGACTCTTGACGTGTGGAAGCGTATTGCCGCGCAGTGTGCAACTGACCGAAATCACTCAGAATAACAACTACAAAGTTGATTTAACCCATTGAGACCTGAAGCCGATTCTACATGTCTCCTAAATCTCAACAGTTTTCTGAAAAACGTATGTTTCTATATCAGTGGTGCTCAATCTTTTTCATGTCATGGACCCCCATAATGATATGTATTTGGCCGCGGATCAAAATATCTTGTTCCAGGGACCCCGAGAAGCAACGATTTGAGTTAAAACTGTTCGCTTTAAAAATATATATATTCAAAGATTTGCACACATTTTCACGATTTTTCAAAAATAGCAGATCTACAAGCTCGTAGCGCGGCACTCGGTGCCGCGCTATGAGCTTGTATATCTGCTATTTTTGAATAGCCCTAAGTGTAAAATAATGCTTTTTAGCTCAAATCTAAAAATGACACAGTTCCAGGTCTTAATGGGTTAAAAGGGATAGTTCACCCCCAAAATGATCGATTAACAGTCACCCCATGGAGACTTGAATTCATGGGTATTTTTTTTGTTTTTGTCGCATTCCGAAGCAGAATAATTTGATGACCGGCAGCGGTTCCGGTAGGAGACACAAAGAGTCTCCTTTGTGTCTCCTACCGGAATTGGCTTAGGAATGCGACAAAAACAAAAAAATGATACATGATTTCAAGTCTCCATGGGGTGACTAATCGATAGAAAAAAAAAATATTTTGGGTGAACTATCCCTTTAAATTATGCCTGTACGTACTGTAGGCTACAATGTTTTTGAAACGTCTAACGTCCAGGTGCATTAAAATAAACGTGTCATGTGTTCCACATAATGGCCATAATTCATTGCATACAAACTTTTGATAAATCGTCTCTGTCGGGTGGAAACCTCATAGGCCTAACGGTATGTCCAAAACCCTAACTTTTCAGGATTCAAATTCAAAGGCATCAAAAGTAACATATCTGCTACTTTTGATGCTTTTTGTGTGAGTGACGCTGTAGTCAGTGGTGGAAAAAGTACTCAAATGTTTTACTTAAGTAAAAGTATCAATACTGCAATGTAGAAGTACTCTGTTAGAAGTAAAAGTCCAGAATTCAAAATTTACTTGACTAAAAGTACAAAAGTAAAAGTACTAAAATGTTTGAAAAAAGCCGATCTACAAGCTCACAACGCGTCGCACCGCGACGCGTTGTGAGCTTGTAGATCTGCTATTTTCAAATAGCCTAGGTATAAAATAGGGCTAAAGTGGTTAATGTATGTTTTATAATGTAATCATGTATATCTGCAAAGTAACTAGTAACTAAAGTTCTCAAATGATTGTAGTGGAGTAAAAGTACAATAAATTGCCTCTGAGATGTAGTGGAGTAAAGGTAATTAAAGTATAGACAATTGGAGATACTCCAGTAAAGTAAAAGTACCTCAAAATTGTACATAAGTACAGTACTTGAGTAAATGTACTTAGTTACTTCACACCACTGGCTGAATATGATCAAGTAGGGCACTATAATTCACGAAAAAAAACACAAAAAGTAGAACATGGAGGATAAGAGCTTTCTGCCCCGACAGCAACAACGGTACCAAATGAGATTCCATAAACGGGAGGAGGAGGAGGAGCCACTACACTCCACTAGCCACTCCACTCACCGGCCCCCAGATTCCGACCCTCCACCACCCCTGCGGAGGGGGGGGGAGGAGCTGGTGCTGGCACGGCTCCAGGCTACACGGCGCGTAGCTCTCGGGAGGGGTTCCGGGGCAGTCGGACGAAGACTGATGACCGTACTCGTAGTTGTCGTTCCCGGCGTGCACCTCGCTGCAGGAGACCAGGCGCCGGCGGTAGCCGGGCCCGCAGGTGACCGAGCACTGTGCGAGGAGAGAGAGAGAGAGAGAGAGAGAGAGAGAGAGAGAGAGAGAGAGAGAGAGAGAGAGAGAGAGGGGCAGAAACAACAGATGTGACAGAGGGGTTTAGCCACACGTGACTTGGTCTTTGGAATTATTATTATGAGCGAAACAGGGACGTTGCGAATGGCAAAGCAACCCCAAAAAGCACATTAAAGCTGTGGTTCTCAAACTTTTTCATGTCAAGGGACTCCCCCACATTGTCACTTGTTAGCCCGCGGACCCCCGTTTGAGAAGATATGCCAAAAGACCCCCCCATAAGAGAAGATTTTTACGGCTCTAGTAGTGATTCTCGACCATTTTCATTACAAGTACCCCCAGTTTGACATGCATTATTAGGCTACAGACCCCCATTTAATGGCATTTAAATCTCTGGGACCCGAATTTATATTGTAAAATCAATGTTAGTGTAACTCTGAGAGTGTACAAATGGAACCAAATGGCCTCGTTAGGGTCCATTTGGTTCCATTTGTACACTCTCAGAGTTATAGACCCATATGGGTCCATTTGGTTCCTATCCATCATTTAGCTGGGGACCCCCTGGAACTCCCTCAAGGACCCCTGGGGGTCCCCGGACCCCACTTGGAGAACCAATGCATTAAAGCACATTTACTGTTGAGGTCTGTGAGGTTAGTTCGTTTAGGACCTAGGTTTTTTTCACCTGGAACCCCACCCCCCTTCTTACATCTGACACAAGCTACGTGTGCGCACGCACGCACGCACGCACGCACGTACGCACGCACGCACTTGGATTGTTTTTTACAAATTAATCCCTATATACTCTACGAATTTAGTCAAAAATAGTCAGCACAACGCGCCACGTGTTCGCATTGTGAGCTTGTAGATTCTATTATCAAAAGATGTTTATACATTTGAAAACTTTAAACGGGACATTCTGCATAATCAGTACTTTTACTTTCGGTACTTTAACTACATTTTGGTGCCAATACTTTTGTACTTTTACTCAAGTACATTTTGAATTCGGGACTTCTACTCGTGACAGAGCATTTTCCATATTGCAGTATTGAGTTCCAGGGACTACCCCCAGAAGCAAAAATGTGAGTTACAAATGTTCGCTTTAAAAAATATACTGTATATATTCAAAGATTTGCTATTCAAAAAATAGCAGATCTACAAGCTCATGAGCTTGTAGCTTGTAGGTCTGCTATTCTTGAATCGCCCAAAGAAATGGGTTTGACCTGGAACGCATCTGTGTCACTTTAGCTGTCTTTGGCTATTCAAAAATAGCAGATATACAAGCTCATAGCGCGGCACCGAGTGCCGCGCTACGAGCTTGTACATCTGCTATTTTTGAAAAATCTTGGGGGAAAAAAAGTGTGATTTTTTTCAAAAAAACTACTAGGATTTAGAAAATATTTTTAAGAATCGCCTCAGGTCTTAATGGGTTAAAACAAGCGTCTCTCACCTGGGCCCAGTCCCCGGTGATCCAGATGAACTCGCAGGCGTGGCTGTTACAGCTCTCCGAGTCCGGAGGCCTGATCTGGTTCACGCAGTAGGCCTCGTGCACCTCGTCCTGGTCCCCGTCCGCACACTGCAGCTCCCGCTGCCGCTGGCCCGTCCCGCACGACTTACTGCACTGGAGGTTGGCATAGGCATAGGCAGTGGTGTAAAGTAACTAAGTACATTTACTCAAGTACTGCACTTAAAGGTATTGTCGGCAACATTAAGCCTAAATTTAAAGAAATATTTATATAAATATATTTTGCATTTTTTCCCCTCTATCAGCCACTATATAATGATGCTGGGGTGTTTTCCTGCATTGAAACACAGTCCTCTTTCTGAAATCTGTATTTTTTGTCCATTGTTTATGTCTGTCCGGGACGTAAATTAACGCACGCATGTGCGCATCCGTGTCCGTGTGACTCTATGGAAGTCTATGGAAGCATCACCCCCTGGTGGCCGGGGAAACGAACTGCACAAACATAAACAGTACAGGGAAAATACGGTTTTCAGAAAGAGGACTGTGTTTCAATGCAGGAAAACACCCCAGCATCATTATATAGTGGCTGATAGAGGGGAAAAAATGCAAAATATATATATATAAATATTTTTTAAATTTAGGCTTAATGTTGCCTACAATACCTTTAAGTGCAATTTTGAGGTATTTGTATTTACTTGAGTTTTTCCAATTTTTTCCAATACTTTTACTTCTAATCCACTACGTCTCTTCAAGTAAAGTACAAATACCTCCAAATTTGGGTACAGAATTTGGGTACATGTACTTAGTTACTTTACACCACTGATAAAGACCCTGAAACCTTTGGGATCTTTGAGATCTGTTTATTTTGACAGTGCCTCAGTCTTTCTGATCGGATTAATCTCTCTGCTAATCTTGCAAACGATCAGCGCAACATTTCTTGTGCATGCTGCCAGTAGGCCAAGGAAGTATAACTCCTTGAAATTTCTTTCATGTTTTCTATTTTTGAACACTTTAAACTTTTCAAAACCCAAATAATGCACATGACATTATAGGCCGTATGCCAATACGGCTGCATTTTATGCGCAGACTGAGACAGTATTACGTGGGAAAAAAGTGTAATGGTACTCTTCCATCGATCCTTCGTGGAGAGTGCACCGACTTTCTGTTTTGTTTCCTGGTATGGCTCATTATCATTGGTTAATAAGAACAAACTCCATAAAATCATCAATGTATCCAGCAAGATAGCTGGGGTACGACATGAAAAAAAAATGTAATGTGATGCTTGAACCATGACTGGTGGCCTTGCCTGTTTGTATGTGTTTGTGATTTTTTGTATCCTGATGGCTGCTTGGCACAAAAGGAATTTCCGCAAGGACAAATAAAGTATCTATCTATCTATCTATCTATCTATCTATCTATATTAGACCCCGTCTTGTTTTTCCTTCTCTCACTGGAAAGCCTCTTACTAGCGATCTGTAAACCATCAGCGAGTGAGAACGTGGACGAATGATGTCAAAACAGGAGATAAGAACATGGACAGGGAGACCCAGAAGAACACATGACCTTGACCAAGTAAAGACAAGCGTTTGCGAAGCTTTCGGGAACACTCCGTGTCACTGTTGACCAGCGGTGGGAAGTAACTAAGTACATTTACTTAAGTACTGCACTTCGGTACAATTTTGAGGTATGTGTACTTTACTGGAGTACTTCCAATTTTCAATACTTTTACTTCTACTCCACTACATCTCAAGAGGCAAATATTGTACTTTTACTCCACTACGATTATTTTAAAACTTTAGTTACTAGTTACTTTTTTTCCCCGATTATTATTACAAAACATACATTTATCACTTCCACCCTATACATTTCGGCCATTTGAAAATAGCAGATCTACAAGCTCACAATGCGTCGCACCGCGACGCATTGTGAGCTTGTAGATCGGCTATTTTCAAAAGATTTGTTATACATTTCATATATTTGAAAACTTGTGGGAATGGGATACTCTGCATAATGAGTACTTTCTACTTTTGGTACTTTAAGTGCATTTTGATACCAACACTTTTGTACTTTTACTCAAGTCAATTTTGAATTCTGGACTTTCACTTGTAACAGAGTATTTCTACATTGGTGGTATTGATACTTTTACTTAAGTGAGTACTTTTTCCACCACTGCTGTTGACCTTTTGTAGTTTGGAGTCAGATTTTGGAACAAAGATTGCTTGATGTCAGTGAAGACCGCTGAAGCGCGGTTGTGTTTATGTATGTGTGACGTAACCCTGGGCCTGCCACATCCAGGCCCATGCACTAACTCAAGTGTGTTGACGAGTAGAGTATAGGACAGTTGGTAAGGCCAGTTCAGAGAGGCTTGTGCCTGCGTCATAAACACTCTATTACAAATGTGGCTTAAGTCCAGTGGTGGAAAAAAGTACTCCCTTTTTTTTAGTTAAGTAAAAGTATCAATACTGCAGTGTAGAAGTACTGTCTGTTACAAGTAAATGTACAAAAGTACAAAAGTATTGGTATAAAAAATGTACTTAAAGTACCAAAAGTAGAAAGTAGGCTACTCATTATGCAGAATGTCCCATTTTGCAAGTTTTCCAAATGTACAAATCTTTTGAGAATAGCAGATCTACACGCTCACAATGTGCCGCATCGCTTGTAGCTTATAGATCGGCTATTTTCAAATGGCCGAAATGTATACGGGGCTGAAGTGGTTAATGTATGTTTTGTAATAATAATCAAAATCTGCAAAGCAACTAGTAACTCAAGTTTTCAAATAATTGTGGTGGAGTAAAAAAGTACAACATTTGCCTCTGAGATGTAGTGGAGTAGAAGTAAAAGTATAAACAATTGGAAATACTCCAGTAAACGTAAAAGTACCTCAGAATTGTACTTAAGTAAATGTACTTAGTCACTTTCCACTACTGCTTACACCAGCTGGTCTTCATCACTCTTTATAATGTTGAACACTGTCAAACAACTGGAATACCTGGAAGTGTTATTGTGAACTGAACAGTCCTGTTGCTTACGAAGAATCTAGCCTGAGCACCAAGCAAATATTGTACTTTTACTCCACTACAATTATTTGAAAACCGTTTCAATGGTTAGGAAGCGTTACAAAAAGCGTTCTTTTAATTGTTTTATACTATCTGTGGATCGTTTCTCTTAGCCAGTGGAGCTTTAGTTACCGTGAGCTGTGTTTTCTTTTTCTGTTGATTTTCCATCTTCAAATCTTGAGGTATCTGTACTTTACTTGAGTATTTCCAATTTCCAATACTTTTACTTCTAGTCCACTACATCTCAAAGGCAAATATTGTACTTTTACTCCACTACAATTAGTTGAAAACGTTAGTTACTAGTTACTTTGCAGATATAAATTATTATATTATAAAACATACATTAACCACTTTAGCCCTGTTTTATACTGCGACACGTTGTGAGCTTGTAGAACGGCTATTTTCAAACATTTTAGCACTTTTACTTTTTGGTACTTTAAGTACATGTTGATACCAATACTTTTGTACTTTTACACAAGTATTTGTTTTTATTCCGGACTTTTACTTGTAACTGAGTACTTCTCTTCTACATTGCAGTATTGATACTTTTACTTAAAGGAGGAGTTCACCCAAAAAATTACTTATTTACTATCAATTGCACACCCCATGAAGCCTTGATTTCATGGATTTATTTTTGTTTTTGTGGCATTCCTAAGACAATAATTTCATGACCATGTGTATTTCCGGTAGGAGACACAAATAATCTACTTTGTGTCTCCTACCGGATACATTAGCAGGTAGGAGACGGGAATCAAATTATTGGCTTAGGAATGCGACAAAAACAAAAAGAAATCCATGGATTCAAGGCTTCATAGGGTGTGCAATTGATAGAAAATAAGTCATTTTCTGAGTGAACTCCTCCTTTAAGCAAAACATTTGAGTACCTTTTCCACCACTGCCGAAGTGTATCAATTGAAAGTAAAAAATAAACGTGTGAAAATGTTAAACAAAATCTGAAGTCAACAGTTTGGGGAGAGGAACGCTTTTGATGAAGTGTTTATAGCCTCACTAGGGGTGGGGCTCCAATAAGTAAGATTATTTGGGACCAATAACTTTGGTTTTGCCATTACAGCGCGACACAAACTGACGCACTGTGAGCTTGTATATCTGCTGTTTTTGAAAAGCTAAAGTATAACAACAATATGGTTAAAATTGTTTAAAATGATTGTGACGCTGGTATTAAATAATTTAGCTGGGGACCCCCTGGCGGTGGCCTTTCCTTAAGCACTCCTTTTTCTTGCTCCCTTTCGGACAAACTTTCCAGTTGGGTGCATGGCGCAGCATGGCCTCTAGGGGCTGCTGGGTGGCTTTTTTTTTTACTCTTTGACCCTGTTTGAAACAACCCAATGTGATTTTTGCCACTCTTTGCACTAAAGGTTGGTCAAATATAGAAAACCCTTCCACGTTTTAATGGTACAAAAAAACACTCAAGATGGAGGAGATATCGATTCTCACGCAGCGCAACATTCTCACCCTGTACCAGTGGTGTGAGCCTCGTTTGGCACGTTTCCTCTCAACGCAATTCCTCTGTAATGAATGCAGTGAAAGCATAATTACATTTCTTCTCAAAAAGTCTAAAAATAAGGGCTGAGTGGTCTGTTTGCTGGCCTAGCTATTTTTTTCCCCCCCCTGCTTTTTGGAAACGTCAATAAAGTGGCTATGGTCAGTTTAACTCCCAAAACGTTGTGAGCGCCCGCAGGTGAACTGTCTTAATTAACCTCCAGCTGTGCTCTTGGCTGAGTGCCCAGAGGGCACTTGGTGCTATACTAATTAAACCTTCCAAGCGCACTCACGCTGCTTGCTGACCTAGTTTGAAAACCATTTGAACACGAGGAAGAAACATGCCGCTTCAGCCGGTTTATTCCTAGAAACCGCAACTTCTCAACATATTTGACGGTACGGTCGAAGGAGAAGGCATGCATGGAAGGCAATTACTTCAAAGGTAGTCTGACAGGCTCATTATTTCTGGTAGGATATATCCTTCCCTTTATATGGCTGTGTAAGCTCTAGATCGACGATCACATTTTGCAGGGGGTCCCCAGCAAAATGTGTTAATTACAGCAACACTTTATCTATTTATATACGTTGGCTATCTAAAAATAGCAGATCTACAAGTTCACGGCGCGTCACTTTGTGCTGCGCTGCAAGCTTGTTCATCTGCTATTCTTGAATTTTGATTTTCTTTTAAATATCGGAAATGTTTGGACGTTTTTGGATCATTTAGAATTTTTCTTTAACACAAATGTTCTCTTCTAGGCAAGGCAAGGCAAGAAAAGGCAAAAATGAAAAAGTTTGAGAACTACAACTGATCTAGATTTGAGCTCAGCCTGAAAAAAAAAATGAAAAAAGAAATCATCTTATTTTCATCGCGGACAGGCTCTGTGTTCCTTCCCCCTCCGCTCTGCTCTGCTGAGTGCTGCATGCCCTGCCCTGCCTAGCTGTGTGCTTCCACTCAGCTCCTCTCTCCGCCTGGCCTCCCCACAGACAGACAGACAGACAGACAGACAGACAACCCGACAGACAGGCAGACATGCAACCAGCTCTGCATCTGCCCCGCTGACACGGCTCACACTCCAGTGGAAGACCACAAAAGCTAATACTCTTCGCATGACTTCAACAGACATGTAAAACTTTTTTTTCCCCCCGCTTTTCTTTTCTTTCTTTTTCTTTTTACCGTCAGGCACACAGTGCTGTGGACCCAATGCTGCTGCTGCTTGCTTGCTTGCTTGCTTACCGGCTGCCACTCTCCCCCTCTCCAGCGGTAGCGCGAGGGACAGTCGGCGTTGGCGCCGCCGCCGCAGTTCTGGCTGGACGCCGGGCGGGAGGACCGGGGGCACTCGTCGGCGTCGTCGGCGTCCCCCTCGTGCGGGCTGACGCGCCGCTCGACTCCGACCTGGCAGAAAACGTCTCGACGCTGTATGCCGTGGGCGCACGATGTCGAACACTGAAAATGAACAGGCAAGACATCATGTAAAATTGCATTTTTGTCGCTCCGTAAATCGCGCCGGTCAACTTTGTTTCCGTTCGGCAAAGAGTTCGGCAAGTGAATTGTATTCTAGACGATGCCATTTTTGTGTGCTTAGTTTTGATTTGACGACTATTCACATGTTTTTGTTTAATGGTCATTCTTCTAATGTTTAATTTGAGGTGTATCCGACGATGATATATTTGTCCTGCTAATGTAGCGGAATTGAACAAAATGGTGACAATTGCCTGTACCTTCAGTAACCAAGCTTTAGGCTATGTAAGGCTATTGCCAACTGCTGGTGTTTTGTACAGTATTGCAAAAATGATATTGAATCTGTTAACAGAAATAGCCTAAAGAAATGAAACGTTAACCCATTCAATCCGGGAACGCATCTGTGCGTCATTCTCAGATTTCTTTGGCTATTCAAAAATAGCAGATCTACAAGTTCATAGCACGGCACTAGTTTGTAGATCTGCTATTTTTTGAAAGAAATCGTGAAAATGCGTGCAAATCATTGAATATATATTTTTAATATAACATTTTTAACTCAAATCTTTGCTTCTGGGGATTCTACAAATGTCTTCTAAATCTAGTTTTTTTTTAAATTATTATTACTTATGTTGCTATAATATCAGTGGTTCTCAAACTTTTTCATGTCAAGGACCACCCAAAAAGGATATGTATGTGGCTGCGGACCCCCCTATCTCAAAATATTTTGCTCGAGGGATCCCCTCCCAGAAGCAAAAAATTGCAGATCTACGAGTGCCGCGCTACGAGCTCGTAGATCTGGTATTTTTGAATAGCCCAAAGAAATCTGACAATGACACACAGACGCGTTCCCGGTCTTAATGGGTTAAGCTTACAGTGAAAGGCTGTCAGAGGAATGCTCTCTGTCTGAACATGCGGTTCTGCACAGAGGATATAGTGTGAGAGTGCAAATCGCTGCCGTCAGCAGAAACCTCTTGTCTCCATATTCTAACTTTTTTTTTTTTTTTTTTGTAAATGAACGCCCTACTTGATCATACTTACCCAAAAGCATCAAAAGTAGCAGATCCACAAGCATGTAGATCTGCTGCTTTTGCTACTTCTGAATTTGAATCCTGAAAAGTAACAGCTTTGGGACGTGTGAGCGAAATGTAACATTTGTGCACTCTATGAGTTAAAAAAGGATAAATTATCTTTTTTTTTAATGTTTATAGTGGACGTGTGAGCAGTGGTGGAAAGTAACTAAGTACATTTACTTAAGTACTGTACTTAAGTACTTAGTATTGTACTTTCACTCCACTACAATTATTTGAAAACTTTAGTTACTAGTTACTTTTCAGATATAAAGTATTACATTATAAACCACTTCAGGCCTATTTTATACATAGGCTATTTTCAAATATTTTAGTACTTTTACTTTTGGTACTTTAAGTACATTTTTATGCCAATACTTTTGTACTTTTACTCAAGTACATTTCGAATTCTGGACTTTTTCTTGTAACAGAGTATTTCTATATTGCAGTATTGGTACTTTTACTTAAGTAAAGAAATTTACTTTTACTTACATTTAATACTTTTTCCACCACTGCATGTGAGACATTTTAAATTACAATGATTCAAGGCGCCATCTTTGTATTACAATATAACAAGTTGTGAATTGACAAATATATGACTTGCTTTTCTGTCAATGTGTCTTACAGCCATTAAGGAGGAGTGAACTAATGACGTGATGATGTAAGTGCCAAAACTGCCTACCATGTACGGTAATAGGCTCATTTTGCATGTTCTCAGCACTGTTATTTGTTCAGAACGTCTATAGCACTTTAATAGCTTGGACAATTACTGCAGTGTGTGTGTGTGTGTGTGTGTGTGTGTGTGCGTGTACGTGTGCGTGCGCATGTGCGTGTGTGTGTGTGTGTGTTGGCCCCTGTGCAGGCATGCATGGGTGGCCTAATTAATATTTGTCTGTTCATGCGTGTGTGTGTGTGTGTGTGTGTGTGTGTGTGTGTGTGTGTGTGTGTGTGTGTGTGTGTGTGTGTGTGTGTGTGTGTGTGTGTGTGTGCGTGCGTGCGTGCGTGCGTGCGTGCGTGCGTGCGTGCGTGCGTGCGTGCGTGCGTGCGTGCGTGCGCGTGTCAGAAAGCACCATAAGTGCTCATAATGTTTAAACAGAGGTTGTAAACCTATCCAGACATTCAGGCAGAGGTGTGAAGCTAGCTTGTTATAAATTAATGAGATCGAGAGAGAGAGAGAGAGAGAGAGAGAGAGAGAGATAGAGAGAGAGAACCACTCTGGAGTCTGCCAACCTTTACATTGTATCTACATTTAGACATGGTCAAGTTCTATCAAGTGTTTTACTGAAGATGAGAGAACATGGGCTCACTCACAGTGTAAATTGATGGTAATAATATTGCAAGGTAATATTGAGACGCTTTCCAGGGCCACTGTCATGGCATGTCTCTGCGGGAGGCTGGCCGTCTATAAGAGGGTGTGTGTGTGCGTGCGTGTGTGTGTGTGTGTCAGTGGTGTAAAGTAACTAAGTACATGTACTCAAGTACTGTACTTCAGTACACTTTTGAGGAATTTTTACTTTACTGGAGTATTTCCCATTTTCAATACTTTTACTTCTACTCCACTACATCTCAGAGGCAAATATTATACTTTTACTCCACTCCAATTATTTGAAAACTTTAGTTACTAGTTACTTTGCAGATATAAATCATTATATTATAAACATACTTTAACCACTTTAGCCCTATTTTATACATAGGCTATTTGGAAATATCCGATCTACAAGCTCAAAACGCGTCGACGCGTTTTGAGCTTGTAGATCGGATATTTTCAAACATTTTAGTACTTTTACTTTTGGTACTTTACTGTAAGTATATTTTGATGCCAATACTTTTGTACTTTTACTCAAGTAACATTTTGAACACAGGCCTTTTACTTGTAACAGAGTACTTCTACATTGTGGTATTAATACTTTTACTTAAGTAAACAAATGGCTGTACTTTTTCCACGTGTCGCTATGCGACGCGTTGTGAGCTTGTAGATCGGCTATTTTCAAATAGCCTTGGTATAAAATAGGGCTAAAGTGGTTAATTCTTGTTTTATAACGTAATAATTTATGTCTGCAAAGTAACTAGTAACTGAAGTTTTGAAATAATACCTCAAAGTACCTCAAAATTGTATTTAAATACAGTACTTGAGTAAATCTACTTAACGATAAAAGCTGAGTGCAAGGGCCTTTATTATTGTCATAACGGCAGGGCTCTGTAGGGCTAGTTTTGCTTACAGCACAACGCCTCGCTACAAATTAAAATCATATGCAAAGCACGAACCAATTAGGTTTAAGACTTTAACCACTTAAACCCCATATGGTTGACCGGAATCCCCCAGGGCTCTATACTAGTGTGTTTTCTGTTTTCTGTTATTGTGGGAAAAGGCTTTCGATCTGCTATTTTCTGCGAAAGCCTTTTCGGATAAGGATGCTGGGGTTTAAGTGGTTAAAATCATCAAAATGCCACATACAAGCCATGCGGTTTCTGGACCCTGTGTTGTTGCACTTTCAGAGTTGAATTAACCACTTGAACCCCATTATGCCTATTGTGGGGGGAACATTCTCCCAGAAATAGCAGATCTACAAGCGTGTAGATCGTGAGCTTGTAGATCGGTTCTTTTAGGCCAAAGAAAGTTGGTTTAGATGGAAAAAAGAGCTCCAAGTACAGTTGTAACTCAGCTCCGGTGTACTAAGAACAGAGGGTTTTAAGTGGTTAACACTCCAGATTTTATACTTCGCTCCACTGTGAGTAATCACCAGGCAATAGATCATTATTAGTATCATTTAACTCCAGACCTGTGTGTGGACCTGCCTGTTCCACAGCTGTCTGGCACAGAGGACAGAGAGACAGAGAATGCACCATGCCATGGTCCTGCTCTCCCCAGCAGAACCTGGCACACGGTGAGGGTCTCTACACTGTGTGTATGGTGAGTGTTTTTCTACATGGTGTGTATGGTGAGTGTTTTTCTACATGGTGTGTATGGTGAGTGTCTTTCTACATGGTGTGTATGGTGAGTGTCTTTCTACATGGTGTGTATGGTGAGTGTCTTTCTACATGGTGTGTATGGTGAGTGTTTTTCTACATGGTGTGTATGGTGAGTGTTTTTCTACATGGTGTGTATGGTGAGTGTTTTTCTACATGGTGTGTATGGTGAGTGTCTTTCTACATGGTGTGTATGGTGAGTGTCTTTCTACATGGTGTGTATGGTGAGTGTTTTTCTACATGGTGTGTATGGTGAGTGTCTTTCTACATGGTGTGTATGGTGAGTGTTTTTCTACATGGTGTGTATGGTGAGTGTTTTTCTACACGGTGTGTATGGTGAGTGTGTACATGCTGTGCATGGTAAGGCAGCAGGGCACAACACGTACAACAGACCCAGAGAACATGTGGTTGAAGCAGAAAGCCTGGGTCCTCAACCTTTTGGTCAATGGACTATGACATTTTCAAATTTTCAGATTGGAACCATTCATAGTTTTTGTCAAAAGGGGGCAATAAAAAGGGGCCATTAAACAAACAAAAAATACAAACATGAGCTATTTCAGCATGCGTCTACCTTGACATATAGTAAGTACCCCACATCCCCAAGCGAAACCCTAGACTAGAGCTAAATCCCAGAGCTAACCCCTAGATTCTAAGATCTAGGTTAAAAAGGGTCCATGGAACTAGAAAAAAGCACAACAAATATGAGCTTCTTCAGCATGCATCGACCTCCTCATAGTAAGTACCCCACATCCCCAAGCTAACCCCTAGGCTCTTAACTGCAGAGCTAACTCCCAGAGCTAACCCCTAGACTAGAGCTAACCCCTATAATAGAGCTAACCCCTAGACTAGAGCTAACCCCTAGACTAGAGCTAACCCCTAGACTATAGAGCTAACCCCTAGACTAGAGCTAACCCCTATAATAGAGCTAAACCCTAGACTAGAGATAACCCCTAGACTAGAGCTAACCCCTAGACTAGAGCTAACCCCTAGGCTGGATCAAAGATGGGAGAAGAGCACTCCTTCTCCTCTTTCATTCCTCCTTCAGTTGTTTCTGTTCCTGTACTGTATAGTGCAACGCGGCCACAGCGGTGAACCGCGCTCACAGTTCTCCATCTGCAGTCCCCTCAGGGCGAGAGGGGTCTGTCTGCAGACTGCAGACTAGGGGCGTATCCTATTGGGGCGTTTCCCATTGTAAGGGGGCGTTTCGTATTCCTCATTATTATCCAATGGGGCAAACGCAGTCCCCACAACATCATTTACGATTCTGTGCCTATCGGTACATAACTCGGACGGCGCTTAGTCGACTAGCAGACCATCGGCCGGTCGTCGCGGGCACTCGCGCCTGGAGGCGCTCGGGCGCGACTCCTCGGCCTCAAGGCCTGCTGAGTCGGCGCGCCTCCGTCATGGTCCAAGGAATACGGAATGCCCCCTTACAATGGGAAACGCCCCTAGAGTCTGCAGTCTGCAGATAGACTCTCTTGCTCAGGGCTGAGCTTCAACCAGTGTTGCCAGATTTAGCTAAATAAGCAACCAGGTCTATGAAAACAAGCCCAAAAGAAGCAACCATGGTACATGAACACTTAAAGTTTAAACCTACATTGGCTATTTGAAAATAGCCAAGCTCGCGTTGTGAGCTTGTAGATCTGATATTTTCAAAACAAATCTTGAAAGAAATTGGAATATTTTTTAAACATTTCCCTGGTACAAAATATTTTCAGGTGGGAGTCCGCAGACAAATACATTAATTAATCTGGGGGTCGTTGATATGACAAGGTTTGAGAACCACTCGTTTAACCCATTGAGACCTGAAGCCGAATCTACATGTCTCCTAAATCCCAACAGTTTTCTGAAAAACGTATGTTTCTATATCAGTGGTGCCCAATCTTTTTCATGTCAAGGACCCCCAAAATGATATGTATTTTGCCACGGACCCCCATCAAAATATTTTGTTCCAGGGACCCCCCAGAAGCAAAGATTTGAGTTAAAAATGTTTGCTTTAAAAATATATATATATTCAAAGATTTGCACACATTTTCACGAATTTTCAAAAATAGCAGATCTACAAGCTCATAGCGCGGCACTCGGTGCCGCGCTATGAGCTTGTATATCTGCTATTTTTGAATAGCCAAAGTGTAAAATAATGCTTTTTAGCTCAAATCAAAAAATGACACAATTCCAGGTCTTAATAGGTTAAACAACATTTCGGAAGCAAGCCTAAATAAGCAACTACACTTTAAAAAAAACGCAAACTACCGATATTTACAAGCGACTTTACAGAAAAACAAGCCCAAAGTCGCTTATAATAAGCAGACTTGGCAAAGCTGGCTACAACAACATGCCACAATGTGATGTGTAACAGAACACTAGATTTAGCGGCCAGGACGCACGGTGGAATAGAGACCACAACACATGTGTTCCTTTTCCACACTCACACTCAGTGGTGGATAGTAACTAAGTACAGGTGCTAAGTGAGGTACTTTTACTTTACTTGAGTATGTCCATTTTTGTAAATCTTTCAATACTTATATGAAATATTCGGGGGAAAAAAAGTGAAATGGGCCAATCATAATGACTACTTTTACTTTGGTACTTTAAGTATATTTTGATGCCAATACTTTTGTATTTTTACATCAGTGGCCACTTTGGACACAAATAACATGGCAGCCAACGTCTTTGACTTCATTACCCAAGATTCTCTGCAGGCATGTCCGGCGAGGACGCGCTGTGATTGGCCAGTCGTCGCGTTGACTGGCAGTTCTGCCTTGGCAATATGCCAGGATGAAACTCATTGTCTCCCCTATAGTAATACAGTCAAGCCCCTAGCAGGGACCCCCCTGAGTCTATACATGTATTGTAGAAGGATGATTGTTATAGCTTAAAGAAGTGACTTTATAATTGTGTGGGACATATGCTATGTAGTTGTTAAAAAGTGACTTAGTGCTGCTTTAAGTACAATTTTGAATAGCCTACAGGCCTGTTACTTGTAACAGATTATTTCTACGTTGTGGTATTGCTACTTTCACTTAAGCAGTGGTGGAAAGTAACATTTACTTAAGTACTGTACTTAAGTACAATTTTGAGGTATTTGTACTTTACTTGAGTATTTCCAATTTCTATATACTTTTACTTCTAAATATTGTACTTTTACTCCACTACAATTATTTGATAACTTTAGTTACTAGTTACTTTTCAGATATAGATTATGATATTACGAAACATACATTTACCACTTTAGCCCTGTTTTATACATAGACTATTTGAAAATAGCAGATCTACAAGCTCACAACGCGTCGCGATGCGACGCGTTGTGAGCTTGTAGATCTGCTATTTTCAAACATTTGAGTACTTTTACTTTTGGTACTTTTAAGTACATTTTGATGCCAATACTTTTGTACTTTTACTCAAGTACATTTTTTTATCCTGGACTTTTACTTGGAACAGAGTATTTTTATATTGCAGTATTGGTACTTTTACTTAAGTAAAAAAATGTCAGTACTTTTTCCACCACTGCTTGTAACAGATTATTTCCACGTTGTGGTATTGCTACTTTCACTTCAAGTAACAACAAATCTGAGTACTTCTTCCACCCACTGCACAGATGTGTTCCTCTTCCTCTGCACTCCAACTCAAGCTGTGAAGCATTAAAACTGGCATGAGGAGTAAAGCCTGCCGCTCTGGCAGTGTGAGAAGAACGCCGGCTGGGTACTGAAGGGTTTTCTTGCAGGGTGAAATAGTTCTAACGCACTGCAGTGGTGTAAAGTAACTAAGTACATTTACTCAATTACTGTACTTAGGTACAATTGTGAGGTATGTTTTACTTTACTGGAGTATTTCCAAATTTCAATACTTTTACTTCTACCCCACTACATCTCAGAGGCAAATATTGTACTTTTACTCCACAATTATTGGAAAACTAGTTACTAGTTACTTTGTAGATGTGGATTATTATTAGAAGATATACCACTTCGGCCCTACATACTGTATACTTTGGCTATTTTCAAAAGCTTCTTTCACATTTTGAAAACTTAAAATGGGACTTTCTGCATAATGAGTACTTTTACTTTTGGTACTTTAAGTATATTTTGATGTCAATACTTTTGTACTTTCACTCAAGTACATTTTGAATACCAGACTTTTACTTTCACTTTACATATCAGTACACATTATCTACATTGTGGTATTGATATTTTTACTTAACCCATTAAGACCGGGGAAGCAGAGTGTCATTTTAAGATTTCTTTGGCTATTCAAAAATAGCATATCTACAAGCTCATAGCGGGGCACCGAGTGCTGCGCTACAAGCTTGTAGATCTGCTATTTTTGAAAAATCGTGAAAATCTTATATAGGCCTATATATTTTTTTTTAAAGCGAACATTTGTAACTCAAATCTTTGCTTCTGGGGATTCTACAAATGTCTTCTAAATCCTAACAGTTTTTTGAAGAAAAAAAAACACCTATGTTGCAGCTATAATATCAGTGGTGCTCAAATCTTTTTTCATGTCAAGGACCTCCCAAAATTATGTATATGGCCGCGGACCCCCATCTGAAAATATTTGGTTCCAGGGACCCCCAGAAGCAAAGATTTGAGTTAAAAATGTATATCTCTATTCAAAGATTTGCCCATATTTTCAAGATAAAAAAAAAAAAAAAAGCAGATCTACGCGCTTGTAGATCTGCTATTTTTTGAACAGCCAAAGAAAAAAAGAAATGACACAGATGCGTTCCCAGTCTTAATGAGTTAAGTAAATAAAGAAGTGAGTTTTTCTTCCACCACTGGTATACACCGTATACCTCTTCCCAGTTGCCAGTCTTCCACTTGGGACAGCGCGCCCCGCGGCAGCGCCTCTGCCTGCTGGGCTTGGAGGAGGGGGACAGGCGCTGGCAGTTCTCCTCCGGGACGGGGCGGCCCGACCGGGTCACGCAGCTCACCTTGCGGTGCTTGAACCCGCGGCCACAGGACGCAGAGCACTGAGAGAGAGAGAGAGAGAGAGAGAGGGCCAGAGGTAAAAAAAAAAAAACAAACAAAGGGTTAAAAAACAATACGAAAGAGCTTTTGGTGGTGAATGAATGTCTTCGTGAAGGATTAAAAAAAAGGTGTGCAAAATTGTAAATGAGTGCCACGCGCTGAGAATTTTTGGGAATTAAAGCTTTGTTAGTGGGTTAGTTTGGTTTTAACGTCATTTTGTTTTGTTTGTGTTGATTTGAGCATACTGGAAATCAGAGGACGGGGTTCATGACTGTGACAAATAAAGTGTGAGGATTGAGAACAAATGTTTCAGGTTGGTGGTGAGAAAACATCCTGTGGCTGTTTCCTAATTTAAGCCACACAGGTTTGACCGCATAACCACTTACTTCGTCGTAGTGGCGAATGACAGAAATACCAGATCTACAAGAATGGGGGTGCTTGTATAAATCAACTATGTACGCAATTGTTTTTTTAAACATTCGACTTCCAAAGACATTTTGAAAAGATTTGAACAAACAGTGACAATTTTGACAATATTTGAAAGTGTTCACCTTTAATCACACGCCAACAATAGATTGAAAGTGGCACAAAAAAAGAGAAACTTCAACTTGGTACAGACAGACGGACGGACGGACGGACGGACGGACAGACACGTCCACGTGGCCCCCGGTGGACCAATGGGAAAGAGTGCCGGCGCGGGCAACCCGGCAGCACTTTGTTTCACCTCCGGGTTCACTGAGCTAGCCAAAATATAACTTGCTGTGACAGGCAGACGCCCCCAGAGCAGCACACACACACGCGCACACACACACACACACACACACACACACACACACACACAGTGCTGCAGGGAGAATCAAAGGGGGTGTTGCGTGTGGGGATGGATGGGAAGTGACAGGCTCCGAGTTGAACGGGTACAGCGGCCCAGCGTGGCGCGGCGCTCCGACCAGCATGGCACCCTGGCAGACAGGAACACGCCATGACCTCTCACCTCATTCTGGGAGGGGGGACGGGACGGGGCGGGGGTCTGACAGTCCCTAGTCTACACTGTAAAATCCTCGGTGCTCATTCGACAGAGTAGGTTATTATAACCCATTTAGACCGGGAACGCATCTGTGTCATTTTAAGATTTCTTTGGGCTATTTAAAAAAAAAAAAAAAAAACTCTTGAAAATGTGTGCAAATCTTTGAATATTTGTTTTACTCAAATCTGTGCTTCTGGGGGTCCTTGGAACATAATATATAATATACAAGGTTTGAGTTACAAATGTTCGCTTTAAAAAATAAGTATATTGAAAGATTTTCACGATTTTTCTGCCGCGCTATGAGCTTGTAGATCTGCTATTTTTGGAATAGCCAAAGGAATCTAAAAATGACACACAGATGCGTTCCCGGTCTTAATGGGTTAACTGTGTAGGTCCAAATAAAACACTTGTTTCCAAACTTCAACTGGGACTCCTTTACTTTGCATGCCGGTGTGAATTTGAATGAACTTGAAAGGGATTTGTTTGTGTCGTCGGTGATGCCAATGAACTGAGTATTTGTACAACCCCCCCCCCCCTCCCCCCCAAGCATCACCTGTTCAGGCCCTCTAATCAAAGCGGTATAAAAATGGTTCATTCCAGTGGGATTGGGGGAACGGGGATCGTTTTACTTTCAGCATTGTTGTGACAACAATGTAAAAGTCCAGTGAAACCGGCAGCGTTCTACGATTTTGGTTTGCATCTTCAAATGAAGGCAAATGAGACATTAACGTTGTGTGATTCCTTATATGGTTGTTTTTAAATGTGCTTTATAAATAAAATTGACTTGACTTGACTTGACTTATATGGCTACATTCGTTGTGAGCGAGGAACATTTCACTTTGATTTCACATAAATAAACATGACGTTTTGTCGATGACTGTATGTTGTATATGTGACGTGATCAAGGTTATGGTTGATGTGAATATCACCGATCCATATGAACCCGTATTTGTGCTGTAACTTGGGTGAGCAGAACACATGTGTTGAACGGTACTAAGGTGGGCCCATTCCTTATAGGAGAAATAGGGCTCTGCCGTGAAGGTTTAAATCATTAAAACGTAGGCATTTTACAACCCCTAGGCATCCCGCCAGGCTGCAGTTCTGTTCAAATGTCAGGTCATTCCTCAAGGTTTATATACTCTTAAAAGGGCTTTTCCAAGCCATTGTGCTGCACTCAAATAAAACGCTATTACCTTGGGGATCTTTCCAAATGGGTCAAAGTAAATCACCATTCATTTTCTCAGCCCTGTGAACTCCCATAACTGCTATATTAACTTAAGTGTGTAAGAATTCTCTAGTGCGCTGCAAATAGCAATCAACTTATATCAACTTCGTCTCGCACTTCAGCCTGTCATTACCCACTTAATCATTTAAAGGAAAGGTAAACATGATTCCACAGATAGCCGTGACGGCATCAGTCACCCACCAGCTAATCGACCTGACATGGTTTTATTGGACGGCAAACTTCGACAGACATTTGAGCACCTTTTTTGCTAGAATCTACACATCGCAATTACAGACACAAAATATATTATTGGAATCATTATATAACTTTATTTAGAGAGTCCAAAGGAACAGAGCTGACATGCGTCTACATACATACATACAGTACATCACATTCCAACAGCATGTGCTTTGTCTGGGAAATCCTGAGACTGCTAGTGGCCTCTCTTCCGGCACTCACTACATTAGTGGTTCTCAACCTGTGGGTCCCCAAATGATTTCGGGGGGGTCCCCAGATGTGACAATTTAAGGACTTTTAAGACCCTTTTAACCCATTGAGACCTGAAGCCGATTCTACATGTCTCCTGAATCCCAACAGTTTTCTGAAAAACGGTGCTCAGTGGTGCTCAATCTTTTTCATGTCAAGGACCCCCAAAATGATATGTATTTGGCCGTGGACCCCCATCAAAATATTATGTTCCAGGGACCCCCCAGAAGCAAAGATTTGAGTTAAAAATGTTCGCTTTAAAAGTATTTATATTCAAAGATTTGCACACATTTTCACGAATTTTCAAAAATAGCAGATCTACAAGCT
Organism: Gymnoscopelus microlampas; assembly: GCF_963454915.1. Taxonomy (NCBI): domain Eukaryota; kingdom Metazoa; phylum Chordata; class Actinopteri; order Myctophiformes; family Myctophidae; genus Gymnoscopelus; species Gymnoscopelus microlampas. The sequence goes on from NC_139944.1 coordinate 5,717,099, forward strand.
CGTAGCGCGGCACTCGCTATGAGCTTGTATATCTGCTATTTTTGAATAGCCAAAGTGTAAAATAATGCTTTTTAGCTCAAATCTAAAAATGACACAGTTCCAGGTCTTAATGGGTTAAGACCCTTTTAATACCTCAAAAGAAAAAGAAAGAAAAGAAAAAAGAAAATGTGCTCCGAGGAGCACAGGTATCCGCCAGTACTGTTCCCGATTAACCCTGTCTTACCTCACTTCAAAAGATATAAATGATATTTTGAAGTGACACACCTATTTATAGGACTCTATTTCATCATGCGTCTCGCTAGCCAATCAAAGCACACCCTTTCAACATACTGTCACGTGTCACGTGAAGCTTGACCAACGTTAGCTTGGTGGACACACGGAAGGACGAGAACGAAAACATAGTCTCCTGGCGGAGACAAAAAGACCATTACTGCATCAAAAGTAATCAACAAACTATACTATAAACACTGGTCAAACATTGGCCAAATTGTCAAATAATATAAGAAATATATGAGTATTTTGGGGGGGTCACGGCCTGAAAAGGTTGAGAACCTCAGAACCAATGCGCTACGTCAGCGACTCCCAGCCTATGGGCCGGGGCCAACTAAAAATGTCACACCCAACATAAAGTAAGCTGTGCCTCATAGCCAGGTGTTGCAAATATTGCTAATTAAAGAATAAGGCCAGGTTGCTGCTGTCTCTCTCACTATATTTTAAAAGTGTAATAAGTTGAATATTTGTGTTGCATTCAGTTGCAGCTGTTTATGCCATACGTACGTACGTACGTACGTACGTACATACATACATACATACATACATACAAGCAAACAAACGCACAAAGCCACTTGTAGAAGCAGCTGGCATCTCTTAAAAAATATGTTGAAAATGTCATGGTATTTTTTTTTCACTTGCTCTGAAAATGCACAAGGCCCACACACCCATCTGATCACTTCCGGCTGCCGTGTTAAGTGGACAGATGGGTGGGCCTCGTGGCCTTTCGAGATTTTCAAGCGGGCCCTGATCCAGAAAAGGTTGGGAAACAATTGTGCTGACTAGCAGGGCCGCCTTAACCGTGGAACTTAGTGGAACTTGTGTTCCACGGCCCGCAGCCTGCAGGGCCCTGTGAGAATTGCGTATTTAATATTTTTATTTTTTTTAATTAAAAAAAAAAAATGTTTTAAAAAAAATGTCATTATAATAATTTTATATATATATATAGCGGCCACCAGCAGGGGGGCCCGACCTGCGCTGATACAAATATTTTTACAGCAAAAAAAAGAAAAAAAGTTGATTTATATTGGTCAAATAGAACCGAATAAGACCCGAATTAGACCCGAGTTAGACCCGAAACATTTCGCAGGTTGTGCGGGGGGGGGCCTTTGATTTTGTGGCGTTCCACGGCCCTGAGGGGTCTTAATGCGGCCCTGCTGACTAGACAACAGGTTTTCCGAGTTTGTTTTGCCTTTCTTTCTTTTTCCTGGAATCGCACAGCGATTTCCCAGGAGTCAGTCTGTTCTGATGAGATAACCCAGGAAGGGCCCCTTCCCAGATCAAACGTGACCATTGACCCCACCAAATGCACCCCGGCATTGTTCCTTCCTGACGGCCCGCCATTTGAGTCACCGTCAGCCGCCCCCACCGACCGACCGTCGGAACAATGTCATCAATCCGCATTAACCCGGAGGGGCGTGGCTGAGGGAGGGGCTAAACTGAGCTGGCGACTTTACGGAGTAGCACGTGTTGCCGCACGGTAAAATCCTGAGTGTGCGTTTTATTTAACTCTGAGAGTGTAAAAAAAAAACTAAGTGTACAAACAAAAGCGCACGAAACTCTCGGGAGCTCACACCAAGCGATCGTTATAACTCAAGTGAATGGCAGAGTTCACACCACAACTATAACAAAGACAACAGTGAACGATATAGTTATAGTTATCATTATAGTCATAGTGCTCGGTGTAAATGCGTAAAGGATCCGTTTGTACATTCTTGGGAGTCACAGACCCATAAAATGTCTATTTGCATGCTCTCAGAGTCAAATGAACACTCAGGATTTTAAAGTGCAGGCACCTCCCCCCCCAAAAAAAAGGATAAAAAAAAGAGGAGAAAAAAGGCGGTAGTGGGCATTTGGAGTGACTGAACACAGTAAATGAGATGGGAGGCTCCGGGGGGAGGCATTGTCACACAGAATAAAGATTTACCTTGATACAAAAAAAACGCTTTGAACTCCACACAACAGACAGGAAAACAACACATCATTGCCCCCAGAGAGGTTAGCATAGGCCCTGACCTCATAAAACAACAAAAGATATTGCTCAGTGATATGTGCATTTTTCATTCAGCAAAAAAACTGCCCCCCCCCCCGCCCCCCCCTCCCTTTGAAAATGCTGGCTAAGCGGGGGAGGGGGTGGGGGGGGTTGCTTTAAAATCTATTTGTCGGGAACTCTCTGATTCAAACCTTCCCCGAAATGAGAGTTTCCCCCGTCTAAATCCACAGGTAAAGCGCTAAATAATATGGGACACCACCACTTCCATGTTCACGCTGTAATTACAATGAAGCTCAAGCCGGTAATCTGCATGTTAATCTTTTAAATTGAGGTGTACATGTTGCTGAACTTGTTTTTTCTTTTTTCTTTTTTTTACAAGGATACCGCGTTCAAGGAGGCAAGCTTGGCAGTAATGAATGTTTTCACATGTCTGTTAGTGGGTTCTCATAGCAATTATCTCATTTATTTAGACTATTTCTGGGACCACTGTTCCGGGGTGTGAGTTAGTATCAACCTTCCCTGAGAACAGTTAGTATTCAAAGCATATTATGCTTGCCAGGAATAGAGGATATATCGTCTCTGTCGGGTGTCCAAAACTTTCAGGATTCAAACGTTTTTGCAAAAGTAGCAGATCTACAAGCTCCCTACTTTTGATTATTTTGTGTTACAAAAAAAACACACAAAAAGTAACATAATAAGATAAGAGGTTTCTGCCCGACATCGATGATATTCAGAAAATCTTTCTTTTGGCGTCTGGATTTTGGCCATGACATTCTAGGCAAAAATCTTTCAACCTACTGTATATTTCCAAGATTTTCCAACATTTAAATAAAAAGATTAAAAATAGCATATGTACAAGCTCTACAAAATAGGCAATCTACAAGCTCAAGAAAGCGTCGCAATGCGATGCTTTGGGGGGCTTGTAGATTGGCTATTTTCGTCATGTGGTGTAACCCCGTCATGCGACAAAGTATAGGGCTTTAACCCATTGAGACCTGAAGCCGATTCTACATGTCTCCTAAATCCCAACGGCATTCTGAAAAACGTATGTTTCTATATCAGTGGTGCTCAATCTTTTTCACGTCAAAGACCCCCAAAATTATATGTATTTGGCCGCGGACCTGCATCAAAATATTTTGTTCCAGAGACCCCCAGAAGCAAAGATTTGAGTTAATAATGTTCGCTTTAAAAATATATATATTCAGAAGATTTGCACACATTTTCACGATTTTTCAAAAATAGCAGATCTACAAGCTCATAGCGCGGCACTCGGTGCCGCGCTATGAGCTTGTATATCTGCTATTTTTGAATAGCCAAAGTGTAAAATAATGCTTTTTAGCTCAAATCAAAAAATTACATAGTTCCAGGTCTTAATGGGTTAAGGCAATACGTGTTGATCCAATAAATAAAAGATGATCATGATGAAAAATGATTGGTGAGACTTTGTTCAAATGATAAGAACGATAGAAACCTTTAATAGTACCTCTACTTCGCTTTAATTGTAACCTTGGAGATGAATTCAAAATAAATCCATAAAGAAAATTAAATATTGACATTGACATGATAATGAAGTAGCAAATAAATACAAGTAATTACACAAATATACACAATGAGACAGACTAATACTGCCGTTGGAAGTGAGAGGCATGGAATGGACTTTATTTCAAGAGCCTGTTGGTAGACTTAATTGGTACACAGCCAAATCCTGAGTGTTACTTTAAGTATTAAAAACATGGACCCTTAAGTGGGTCCACTTTAACACTCTGGATTTCAGTGTGTGTGTGTGTGTGTGTGTGTGTGTGTGTGTGTGTGTGTGTGTGTGTGTGTGTGAACATACTCCACCACCTTTACTGGCCACTGGGACAGTACGGTGTTAAAAAAGCGACTCCGAAATAAATATATATAATATTCTACAGCGCAAGAACCAACGTTTTGGAGGAATTGGAATTGGAATGTACGCCACAGCTGTGTCGCGTAAACCAGTGGTTCTCAACCGTTTTCATATCAAGGAAATGAATATGCATTTAGCCATGCGTGGACCCCCATCTGAAAAGGTTTTGTGCCAGGGACCCCCACACAGGATTTGTGTAGTTGAATGTGTCAAATTATTCTCACAAGATTTATTTAAAATAGCAGATCTGAAAGCTCACAAAACACACTAAAGATCTCGACTCCCTACCCAAACTCAAAGATATCCTAAAATAATGGCTGACCTTAAAATACAATTGAGCAACAGTTAACTCCTTGAATTTCCCCCACCCCTCCTTTCTCTGTGAATATACCATATAGCCTTATGATGCTATTGAGTTTTATTCCAATATGTATTGTTTTGTATTGTACTGTATGTTTTACTGATTAATTTAGTACAATGGACCAGAATGGAAACAAGCCCCCTGGGGCTTTTTGGGTTATCCTTTTAGCATAACCTTTAACTGCACCAGTGGTGGAAAAAAGTACTCAAATTCTTTACTTAGGTAAAAGTACCAATACTGCAATTTAGAAATGACAAGTTAAAGTCCGGAATTCAAAATTTACTTGAGTAAAAGTGCAAAAGTATTGGTATCAAAATGTACTTAAAGTACTAAAAGTATTGGTATCAAAATGTACTTAAAGTACTAAAAATAAAAGTACTAAAATGTTTGAAAATGCGATGCGACGCGTTGTGAGCTTGTAGATCGGCCATTTTCAAATAGCCTAGGTATAAAATAGAGTGGTGGTTAAAGTGGTTAATTTAAGTGTTATAATATAATAATTGATAATTGCAAAGTAACTAGTAACTTTAACTTTACTTATTTCAAATAATTGTAGTGGAGTAAAAGTACAATATTTGGATCTGAGATGTAGTGGAGTAGAAGCAAAAGTATTTAAAATGGGAAATACTCCAGTAAAGTGAAAATTCCTCAAAAGTGTGCTTAAGTACAGTACTTAAGTAAATGTACTTAGTTACTTTACACCGCTGGACTGCACTACCTGTACTGTTAACAAACGTGTTAATAAAGTATTCAATCAATCAAAAACAACGCGTTGCATCGCACCACATTGTGAGCTTGAGATCTGATATTTAGAGGTTACGGTGTTAAAGTGGTTAAACCGGTTTTTATGCCATATTAACAAACTTGGCTTGGGGGTCCCTGGACCCCATGTTGAGGACCACTGGTGTAAACAAAATGTCGTACTTTCGCTGATTTGAAAGTAGCCAGATATGATTTATTTGTGATACATTAGAGACATGTGAGAGTCATTAAGGTCGTTGATTTAGTGAGCGACGGTGTCGGGGGGGGGGGGATAAATGCGCTCGCTGCAGGGTTAACAGGCCCTTAAAATAAGGTGTAATGTCAGGACAAAACATTTATGACCATGAAGAGGCAGTCAACTGTGTGGGCTATAACAGGCATGAGACACGGGGCTATTTCACTTTAAGAGCACTTCTGGGGTCATTTCAATGTCTGTCTCAGGCCTTTTGGGATGCATGTTGCTCGATTCAAGGAAGATATTTGATATTCATTTCATCAAAACACGACCCCTCCTGCTATATAAACTCATTGTAACTTATAACTCCATTGTAACCATGTTAGACACATTGAAAACACGCCTCCTAGGATCTGGCAACTGATATTGTCCTTCTAATGCGTGTTTTTATTTGCAATATATATATATTTTTTTCATTTAGTTCATTCTATAAAAAAAGATCATACGGTAAAAAAAAGGCAATAGGCTCTATGCACAGCAGCCATATTGGAAAGAAATTGGGCCTCTTCTTACTTCCTTCACAGGTGTTACCAATGATACTAATGAAGGCTCAGTTCCATTCTGCTCAGGGTGCTGATATCGTGCATGTTGGCTCACTAGAAACACTCCATTTTGGTTCCCAAATGGCCCCTTATGGTGGGTGTGTAACTCTGAGAGTGTACAAATGGAACCATTTGTTCCATTTGTACACTCTCAGAGTTATGGGGGTCCTTGAAAATAAGACAACCACTATGCCACACTAAATGGAACAGAGCCTTAATTAGTATCATTGGTAACACCCGTGAAGGAAGTAAGAGAGGGCCCAATTCATTCCCAATATGGCTATGCTGTGCATAGAGCCTATTGCAAAACTAGCCCCCTCATTGAAAACACACATTGAATGTGTGTTCTCAATGAGTCTAACTCTAAAAATGAGTTTGAAGTTGAAGTTACAATGGGTTTATATGGGGGGGGGCTGGTATGGATATCAAATATCCAAATCCTGAATGAAGCACCTTAAAAACCTCTGGGGTTCACACAAAAGCCCCCAAGTTAAGAGGTTAAAATGAGCCCAGAAGTGTGTTCAGGTGAAATGAACCCCTTAACCACAGATTCTGGATCGGTTTTCACTACCCCCACTGATAAACATGGTAAGCATTACGAGGTAGAAGATGACACATACCCTGGACCTGTGCCTACGCTGCAAAATCCTGAGTGTTCATTTAAATGGTACACTGTCTCTCAAGAGTTACACACCCGTAAGGGTCCATTTGGTTCCATTTATCTCAGAGTTAAACGTTTTATTTTTTTACTTGGGCAAATATTTCAAAAGAAAACATCCACAGAGCTTTTAAAAACGGTGCAGAAGTCAAGTATTGCGTTTCCCAAGATGTATTTTTTATCATCATCGTGTAATAATCATTTGAATGATTTTTGTTGGGTTCAAATTTTTTTTTTTTCCATCTCTGTAAGCTGACACCAGCCATTAGGCCTATCCATAGGCTCTGCGTGCAGGACTATAGTTAGAAGGCGTCATTCCCGTTTTCCTGTTCCCGGGTCAGTTTCTGATAGCTTAATTTGATTGGCTCAGCAGCAGATTTGAACCGGAAAGACATACAGTACTTATGAAGGTGTCATGTGTTTCCTGTTCAAATCTGCTGCTGAGCCAATCAAATGAAGCTAGGATGAGAAACTGACCCGGGGACAGGAAACTGGAATGCAGCCTTCTGTAAAAGGGAACTAGGGTCATGCACAGAGCCTAATTGATGTAGGCCCGATTCAGGGAAATAAGGAACCTTTTGCAACAGAGGTGTTGTTGCGATGTGGAGTGTAGTGGCTGCATGTCGTCTATCGTAGTGCACCTTTAATTTGACACTCGGGATTTTACAGTGCAGGGCTATTATTGACTGCATTGGATATACTGTAGTTGACAAGGCTTGGTTAATCTTGAAAAAAAAAAAAATCCAGTGAGAGAGAGAGAGAGAGAGACAGAGAGAGAGAGAGAGAGAGAGAGAGAGAGAGAGAGAGAGAGAGAGAGAGAGATCCGATAGGGGGCAATCGTAACAAGGATTGAGGTAGACACATTAAGCCTAATTTATGCTCCATCGTGCAATGGTGTTGCGCGCCGAGATCGACCAAAGAAGATCTGAACTTCAAGCTAACAACGCTGTGAGCCGGTAGGGCAGGTCAGTCTTGGAACGCGACACCGTCATGCAACAAAGTATGAATCAGGCTTTAGGTTGGCTCAGCGAATGAGCTCCATATACAAAAAAATACTATTAACTTCCCCTGTGGTTACAGGTATCAGGTGTAAAAATAAAAAAAATAAAAAACATTACAACAGGGGACATTCTCTTAAAGTGAAGCATGTTGATGATGATGATGATGGATATATATATATATGAACACACTTACAATATATTTTAATCAAATCTAGGACATAGATAGCTTCGGAAGTTAAAATCAATCAACAAACTGCTCATAGAGAGAGAGAGAGAGAGAGAGAGAGAGAGAGAGAGAGAGAGAGAGAGAAAGAGAGAGCTAGAGAGAGAGAGAGAGAGAGAGAGAGAGAGAGAGAGAGAGAGAGAGAGAGAGAGAGAGAGAGAGAGAGAGAGAGAGAGAGAGAGAAAAAGCAGAATATACAAACAAATTGAGTATCAAAATGCAAGGTGCCACAGGAAAAACACCCAACCTTAGATTTTGATTTGGAAGTGTTTGATATTTATATATATATGTATGTATATCTCGTGTCTCCCTTGTTTTGCCTAAAAGCACCATGGTTGTACAGGTTGTCGTAGGTTAATGGCTAGTTGAGCTGAGTTCCAAGTGAGGTATTGTTGAGCATAGCATAATTAGCAACACCAAGTATTTACAAAGCAAACATTATCTAACACAATATTATCTAACACAATATATATATATATATATATATATATATATATATATATATATATATATATATATATATATATATATATATATATATATATATATATATATATATATATATATATATATATATATATATATATACTCACATCAAGCACCTTTGGAGCAAAGACCTTGCAGCCTATCGGTACAGCAAAGATCTTTAAGTCCACGCTAAGGAAATCTGGCTATTATATCTAATTAGCAATAAAACATTTGTGTGAAACACTTTATTTTACAGTCCTATTTTAAGTCCTATTACGTATACTCTGTATTGAGTGCGTGTTGTCGTTTTGTTGTAAATTAATCATTTTGAAACCATAGTTTTTTTTTGCCCAAGCTATGTAAAGGAACTGCAAAATAAAGTGTTACATTGAGATTAGTAACTTCTCTCTAAACAAACCACATGTGCCTTGAGACAAATTGAATTCTTGATACAATAGCCAGTTGAGCGCGTGTGTATACAGTATATATATACTGTATAAATACTATATCGTCTCTGTCGGGTGTTAACCTTATACGTCCAAGACTGCTACTTTGAAAACAGCAAAAGTAGCAGCAAACGTAGCATTTTCGAGCTTGTAGATCTGCTGCTTTTGATGCTTTTATGTGACGCTGTAGTATGATCAAGTAGGGCCTTCATTTATGAAAAAAAAATGTTTTGAAGATGGAGATAAGAGTTTTCTGCCCGACAGCAACGATATACTGTATATATATACAGTACTTAAAGTATTCAGCACAAATATAGTATATAGCATGTAGGCCGGTGCTTTCAATCAGCGTTCACCGTGGAATGCCTAAACGTCATGTGTAGCACCAAAAACGTTGTGGTTGTGGGTCATTCTTTGGATTACAAAAACAATGCATTGCATATTCCTGATATACAAAAACATTCATCAGCATTTGCTATGAACAATTGGCTACGGGGGGCGAATACAAAGAGCTAAGACACAAACTCACTTTTTAAAAGGTTAATGCTATTTACAAAAACAAAACAAAATATCTTAAGTAATAAATTATCTTTTAAAAACAATATCTTACAAGCTAACTTTGATTGTGATACAAAAAAAAGTGATCCTGAATGTTTTGTTTCCAATACGGTTAACAAGGACCAACAGTGGCTTTATGGTAGCTAGAACAAGACCAAGAAAACGTTTTTAAAAATCCTTATAGTCACAGCTGTCAATGAAGCATTTTGGAAGTGTTTTTTTGTGTGTAACTTTTTACAGTTTGGCAGAGATATTGTATCTTTGTCGCTATCTTGTCATCTTTGCTTGGTAAGTGCAACAGAAATATACATATTATTCCAATTACCACTAGACTGTTGACCAATCACTGGTCCCAGAAGAAAAATATGGGCGGGTTGGGTGGGAGATTGGTTGGGGGAGAGGGGGGTGGGGGGGTTTGGTTAGATGTGAGGGGGCAGAAAGAAGAGTGGAATCGGTCCAACATGAAAGAACTAAACAGTCATCCTGCCCTCTGTTAAGGACGTGTTGCCCGGCGTGTTCATGCTTACAACAGTTTAGCAGTCAAACTCCATTGTGAGGTGAAAGGATGAGGAGATTAAAAAACAAAAAGGTATTAGAACAGTGGTTCTCAAACTTTTTTTTCCTTCATAACTCTGAGAGTGTACAAATGGGACCGAAAGGGACTGTAAAGCTAAAAATATCGTCTCTTTCCGGTGGAAACCTCATACGTGCAAAACTGTTGCACGACCAGATATTCTGACTGTCCGAACTAGTTCTGAAAGCCCTGTCCGGGAAAAAAAAAACATTATTTTTTTCAGACATCAGGAAAGGAGCATTTACATTGACCTCTGTTAGGGTCCTTTCGGTTCCATTTGTAACGCTCTCAGTGTTAAAGGCCTGATAAGGGTCCATGTGGAACCCCCCCCCCCCTCCTCAAGGAACCCAGAGGGTCCTGTTGTGATAAATAAGGCTGCCCCCTAGGGGGACGGAGGTAGTTCTAAAACAAAGATGGCTTACTGATAAACATACCGTTGTGAAAAGAGATTTGGATCCCCCTTCTGACACCATGCAATATCAATATATATTCAGAGATGTATGTTTATCAGTCAGCCATCTTTATTTTAGATCTACCTCCGTCCACCCCAAGGGGGCAGCCTTATCTCTTATCACAACAGGTCCCAGGGAACCCCTACTTTTTTGAGAACCACTGGTTATAGAATATGGTTATGATGAGCGTACCGAGCTCCAGGGATCTGTGCTCCAGTGGGGGCTAGACGGGCATGACTGAGTATTGCACTGCTCGCGATCCGGCGGCTTGTCCAGGATCTCACAGCTCAGGTCGTTGAAGCGCTCGCCGTTGGGCCGCTGGCACACCACCAACCTCGTCTTTATCCCTCCCCCGCACGGCTTGGTACACTGCAGGGCGACAGGAGGATGGGTGTAGAATCAGTTGGTGTAAAGTAACATCTGTGTAAAGTATGTACATGTACTCAAGTACTGTACTTAAGTACAATATTCAGGGTCCCCACACATTTTTAGCAAAGAATTTCCAAAACTTTTCCAAAACTTTTCCAGAATATTTAGCCCAATTTCCAGGCCTATATAACAATCATTCGGCGCAATAATGTGTCTCTTACTCCTATGTAGAATGCCCAAAGATAGGCAGTGTAGCAAAAATAAAGTTTGAGACATACATTAGGCTGCTGTCACACAGCCCGTTCGGCGAAAAACTACTTATGTTACATATTTCGTGTAATATTATTCATGTTTATGAAAATGTTTTGTTTTAGCAAAATCAATAGCCAAAAACAATGCATAGCCAAATATTTTTCCAGGACCCTTGATAAATTCCAGGACCTTTGATGATGTTTGATCAATTTCAAACCTTTTCCAGTACTGGATTTTTTTTTTTTTAATTTCAAAATATTTCCAGGAATTTCATGACCGTGGGGACCCTGAATATTGAGGTATTTATTTCCTTAATTTCCAATACTTTTACTTCTTCTCCACTACTTCTCAGAGGCAAAATATTGTAATTTTTCCTTTTACTTCTTTTTTCCCCCCAAAATACTTGTATACATTTGAAAACTTGTGAAATTGGACATTCTGCAAAATGGGCACTTTTACTTTTAGTACTTTAAGTATATTTGGATGGCAATACTTTTATACTTTTACTCATGTAACCGTACTTTTACTTGTTATAGAGTATTTCTACATGTCAGTCAGCATTGATGCTCTTACTTAAGTAACAAATGTGGGTACTTCTACCACCACGGTGTAGAATGCGTAGCAGTGTTAATGTTGTTGACCAAAACTACGACGGAAAATGTTCGTCGACTACCTTTTTTTACACTGAAGAAGACTAAATGAAAACAAAATAAAAAAACTAAGCTATGATAACTAAAACTATGACTAAATATAGGCTACCGTCAACAAGTAAAAACTAGACGAAAAAGCGGGGGGGAGGGACTATAGTGGAGAAGAGATCCAGTAGAACTAAGAGACTTAGTCATTTTTAGCTTGCTTGTGTCTAAAACTAGACTAAAATCTAAAACAAAAAAAAGCTAATAATTTGATTCCCGTCTCCTACCGGAAATACACACGGTCATCAAATTATTGTCTTAGGAATGCCACAAAAAACAAAAATAAATCCATGAAATCAAGGCTTCATGGGGTGTGTAATTGATAGAAAATAAGTCATTTTTTGGGTGAACTCCTCCTTTAACCATTATCTTATACTTTGGCTATTTTTGAAAAAGCGTGAACATTTGTGCAAATCTTTGAATATATATCCTACATATAGTTAACGGAACGTCAGTAAGTCAGTCTGTCTGACGTGGCCATTCATCATTAGCAAAATGCCCACCGTGAGGACGCCTGTTTCTCAAGCTGTTTATTAGCGTTTTCATGTCAAAGAATGTTGCCATGGTAACGACCCCCCCGAGCTACGGGATGAATGATCAAACTGCACATGCGTCGAATCCACAGACCCCACTCTGTTAGACTGTTGCCGTCTGGCACAAGCACACACAGAGAACGTGCTGAAACTTAAAGGACTTTCAGAGTAAATTCATATAGTATTTCATATAGTATTTATGACAATGTTTATTAACCCATTAAGACCTGGAACTGTGTCATTTTTAGATTTGAGCTAAAAAGCATTATTTTACACTTTGGCCTATTCAAAAATAGCAGATCTACAAGCTCATAGCGCGGCACCGAGTGCCGCGCTATGAGCTTGTAGATCTGCTATTTTTGAAAATTCGTGAAAATGTGTGCAAATCTTTGAATATAAATATTTTTAAAACATTTTTAACTCAAATCGTTGCTTCTGGGGGGTCCCTGGAACAAAATATTCTGATGGGGGTCCGCGGCCAAATACACATCATTTTGGGGGTCCTTGACATGAAAAAGATTGAGCACCTCTGACATAGAAACACACGTTTTTAAGAAAACTGTTGAGATTTAGGAGACATGTAGAATCGGCTTCAGGTCTCAATGCGTTAAGGTAATAAAAGTCTAAAGTTTGTGGAAAAACCCACCCACTTGAATGGAGAAAAAAATCTTTCTGACACCAGCAGGAGTAAAACAGCAAAACTACAGGCCATTCATAAGAACTGTCACTTCCTATATAGACTCAATTTCAAAGCAGGAATCTGGGCCCTTAGCTATAAGCCAGACCAAAAAAGAAACCCTGGCATCGTTGTCTCACCTCTCCCCAGTTGCCGTAGACCCACTGTGGACAGGGTCCCGACTCACAGCTCTGCTGTTCGATGGGCCTGGTGCGCTCCTCACAGTTGTTGGCCGAGTAGCCGTTCTCGTCCTGGCACACCACCACGCGCCTCTGGAAGCCTCCCGCACATGTGCTGGAGCACTGTGACGTCACACAAACACACACACACACACCGCAGAGCACTGTCACACACACGGTTCTCTCCAGTGGTGTGAAGTAACTAAGTACATTTACTCTAGTACTGTACTTAAGGTCTCGTTTTAATTTTGAGGTACTGTACTTTGACTTTACAGGAGTATTTCCAAGTTTCTGTACTTGTACTTCTACTCCACTACATCTCAGAGGCAAATATTATACTTTTACTCCACTGCAATTATTTGAAAACTTTAGATACCAGTTACTTTGTAGATTTGGGTTATTATTACAAAACATACATTACCCACTTACAGCCCTGTATAAATTGCAGCCATTTGAAAATGGCATTGTGTGCTTGCTGATCTGCTATTTTCAAACATTTTAGTATTTTTTACATTTGGTACTTTAAGTACATTTTGATAACAACACTTTTGTACTTTTACTCAAGTAAATTTTGAATTCCGGACTTTTACTTGTAACAGAGTACTTCTACATTGCAGTATTGATACTTTTACTTAAGAAAACCATTTGAGTACTTTTTCCACCACTGATCATAGACATGGGATGCACAGCAAGTGTTACCAAACGTTTCTTTTAGCAGAAGTACCATGTAACGCATACAAATAACACGGTGTTACGTGAACACGCAACTACTGTATGAAAATGGCAGCTGCCAAGCACATTGTTTGCATACGGTCAAATACATCCAAGCAGACATTAGACAATAACGAATAGGCGACACTGCTGCTTAGGATATAAACACATTAAAGAGATTAATGACTGACAACTATGCTTGCCTGTGCGCACGCACACACACACACAAACACACGTACACACAAAAGTACACACACACACACACACACACACACACACACACAGAGCCCCCGCTGCGATAGAACGGCGCCAGTTCACAGTTGACAATACCACGAGACAGCTCAGTGTAAGCAGAGCGACTCCTAACTGCGTCTTATGGCTACGTTAAAAAAGACAATATCCTCTGGACAGAGGAAGGAAGAATCACCCCGAAATAGATCTCATCATTTCCCAGAATTCTTTAAAAAAAAAAAGCCCTGGGTTATTTTTGGGGATAGAAGGAGTGATCGCTAACCCAGTTTTACAAACAGTTTGAACAATACGGAGAGAGAGAGAGAGAGAGAGAGAGAGAGAGAGAGAGAGAGAGAGAGAGAGAGAGAGAGAGAGAGAGAGAGAGAGAGAGAGAGAGCAGTCAGTTAATGTCCTCCGACACGATGCTATCATATCGTTGCTGTCAGGCAGAAACCTTCACGCCATACTTGATCATACAAGTACAGCGTCACGTGAAAGCATCGAAACGTAGCAGATCCACAAGCTCGAGGCTTTTGAGCTTGTAGATCTGCTACTTTTGAATTTGAATCCTGAAAAGCAACAGTTTTGGTCAGATAAACCCTAATCCTATTTTTTACTTTTGGTACTTTAAGTATATTTTGATACCAATACTTTTGCACTTTTACACAAGTCCATTTTTAATTCCGGACTTTTACTTGTAATAGAGTACTTCTACATTGCAGTATTGATACTTTTACTTTAAGTATAAACATTGGAGTACTTTTTCCACCACTGCTCAAACACATGCCATATAAAACGATTACTGCAACTAGAGATGCTGAAGGGGGTTTCCCTTACCGCTCCCCAGGGGCCTTTCCTCCACTGGTGGGCTTGGCTGTGGATGCCACCGTGCCCGTCGGGGGCCACGGGCAGGTTGTTCCTGTGTCCTCCTCCTCCTCCTCCTCCACCGCCCGGCGAGGGCGGGTAGGAGCGGGGGTCAGCGGGGGAGCGCGCCGCCGGGCACTGGGACATGGCGCAGTCCTGCTCGGTGGCGGGGCGGTCGTCCATGTCGCACTCGCTCTCGCTCACCTCCTGCTCGCCGAAGTTGACGCACTGCACCTGCCTGGTGGTCTTCCCCTGGCCGCAGCTCACCGAGCACTGATGACACGCACACACCCGCACGCACACGCACACACACACACACACACACACACACACACACACACACAGATCAAACGATAAGAGATACATTTTAGCATATCTTCCTGGTTTCAGATCAGTGATACAGTGGTTCTAAAACCTTTTCATGTCATGGGTCCTCAAATGAACACATTGAACACATTGAGTGCAAACTGTAAACTTAAAAAGTTTACAGTTTGCTTTGTAAACATCTCCACTGACGCTGTCTGCAAGGCACAGCTGCGCACAGACCGTATCTTAGCAACGTGAAAGCGCTATTGTCATTGGTCGTGTTTTGAGTAATGAGCCAATGAGCTGCTGAGCACACTCCCAGACAATGGCATTATAGCCAGCGTTGCCAAGTCTGCTTATGTCCTGCAACTTGTGGACACATTTTGCCTTGTTTTTGGCTAGTTTTTGGCTTGTTTTTGTAGGTCGCCTGGCACGTTTCATTGTAACACCACCGGAAACGGAATTATTCGGGATCCGGTTTTGCCGATCCCATCGGCCTCCGTTCTAATGACGAAACTGAAACGCCATTTTCTCTCTGTAGTTTTTCTCCTCGCTGATCACTGTTTAACATAAACCGCTCTAACTACAACATGGACGCACCGTTTGACACATGATTTTCACTGGTAGAAGCAGGGAGATGTCCGCGAACAAAACAAACAGTGCAGAGCTCAATCTTAAGGATTTTAACAAGGTCTATGGCGACGTGAAAAAAACAAAAAAACAACAATAAAACGTTAGCACTGGTGAGTACATTATGAGATTAACCTCTGGCATGGAATGTGTTAATATGTATTGCGCCACGGACCGCCATCTGACAATATTTTGTGCCAGGGACTCCCCCCATACAAGATTAGTGTTTTATTTTATTTTAAATATTGTACATTAGCTCATTCAGTGCCATTGACGTGTTTGACGTGTTTTTGCCGCATAGGCCCAACGTGCCAATGACGTGTTTGACGTGTTTTTGAAAAAAAAACATTCAGAACCCAAGATATCGTGATCCGAAGATTTACTGCTCCATTCACTTCTTGTTTAACTTATTACTTATAAAGGCTGTATCTCGGCTCCTGTGTACTTTTTTTTTTACTATGTATTTTTGCCCGAGACATGCTATTTTCAAAGGCGTATAAAATTGAACAGGGAGAACGCGATGACATTTTTTATTTTTTTTTCTCAAGCCGGAACCCCTGGGGGTCCCAGGACCCCACTTTGAGAACCAGTACAGTTCATAGACTTAGACATTCGTGAAGCCTGTTATCTGCAAAAGCATTGACGAGAATGACACAAAGAAAGAAATGTGCAATGGTGCACATTAAACACATGCCAAAAGACACACTTGCACATACAGTACAGAGACACGGGTGATACAGTGCGATGGTTTCAGTAAGAATTCAACTCCTACACGTCTGCTCTCCCACAGTCAGAGTTGCAGCGCAGTTGCAGTTGCAGTTGTACCATCACAATCACTTTGACCACTTTATCCATTTATTTGTTGGCTATTCAAAAATAGCAGATCTCCAAGCTCGCAGGCTCACTGCGAGCTTGTTATCTCTCCTATGGTACCAACATCAATACAGCATGGAATTGTGGACAAAATCGTATCCAACGACAACAAAACATTATGTTACTGTAACAATATTAATACCATTATTATAGTCTTGGGTCTGAGAGGCTAAATCTCATCAAATGGTGGTCCGTGGCTCAAATGCCGAATAGATAATGGCCCTTGATATGAAAAGGGTTGAAAACCAGTGCTGTATTTAACAGCAGAGCAGACACAAAGAGCTGGATATAGAAGCGTACAGTACACTACAGTACAGTACAAACTGACAGCACAGTACAGACTGTGCCGTGTGTCTCTGCACAGGACCTTGACCCATGCAGACATAACTATTTCTCTGCAGAAACCAAACAGCTTCTACGACCCAAGCACTCCTTGCTGCACCAATCAGCTGCTCCCCCATCGCTCTCTGTCTCGCCACAATGAGATTTACTACACTGGAAAGGAGACCTCATATCTCCAAAGCTGTTACTTTTCAGGATTCTAATAAAAGAAACAGCAAAAGTAGCAGATCGCCAAGCTCGTTTTGCGCTCGTAGATCTGTTACTTTTGATGCTTTTGTGTGACGCTGTAGTATGATAAAGTAGGGAGTTAATTTACGAAAAAACACAAAAGAATATGGACCGTAGGGCGGCCATAGCTGAGTGGTTAGTGAGCCTGCCTAGGGAGCCAGTGGCCCTGGTTGCCCCAGGTTCGATTCCAGGCCAGGCCAGCATATGTGTCGATGAAATGAAATCTGTCCCTGAGCAAGACTCTTAACCCCTAATTGCTCACAGGTTCTCATTGGAAACAAGACCGCAAGGACTTTCATGAACGACCTGTTAAAAGGAATGATCCTAACCGTGTTTGGCACCGGCCTAGTGTCCGTCTGTCTGTGTCCATTTAGTGCCCATATATGGAGATTTCTGTATATGTCTATCTGTGTCCCTTTTAATGCCCAAATATGGAGTCTATAGGCCAGTCTATGACGTCATATTGTTATTATTATAAACCAAAATTGTAACCCATATTTCACCCAGTGCCAATTGCCTAAGCTTGTAATCCGGGGCGCTACTCTCCCTGGTCCAGCCTGGGGAGAGCCCCGACCTGAACTCCTGCTTCCTTCAATGCATGAGGAGTTAGCAGACCGCCTCTTATCACCCGACAGGGGGGGAGTTTCCCCCGTAGGACGTAGCGCGTGGAAGGAACACGTTATTCCAACCAGTTCCTTTCCCCTCCATCAGGCGCCCCGGCTGACCAGGGGGAGGCAGTATAGAGACCAGGATTACTGCGTGTTTTTTGTGAGGGTACCTACCCTATGACGTCATATTGATGACATCAGCGCATTCCATATATGGGGATTTGTGGTTGCATTGATACTTTTGGTGATCTGCTGCTGCGACCGACTTCCCACTTGGCGCATCATATGGGCATGACCATATATAGGCATAGCGGTCGGATCGGTGCATCTGGACAATCGGATCTCCATATATGCCTATATACAATTTACAATGTAGGCATTTAGCAGACGCTCTTATCAAGCCCCCAGAACCCAGAGGTTGCATTGAAGCGCATTTGGACATGCTGGCCATTCATAGGTACTGCATCTTAACTCATTGAGTGCCCAAATTATTATTAATCTATTTCTGGCCATTACAATTTTTATTTTTTTATTTTTTCAAAGTAAAAAAAAAGTGTTTAGGAAGCGAGATACAGCATTTTTAAGTTATAAGTTAAACAAGGAGTGGATGGAGGTGCAAATCTTTTTTTTTTTTTCTTTCTTTTTTTCAAAAACACGTGAAACACGTTAATGGCACTCAATGAGTTAAAACAGCCTGGGCCACTGTCACGAAAGAGCGAAAACGGTTTCGACCAATGGGCTCGACTCACAAGCTTGCGCACGAGCTTGAGCACGGGGTTGCGCACGGAGTGGACGCAAAACGCGCCACCTCTGTGACGCAAAACGTGTCACAGAAGCCCCACCAAATAGGCCCCCGCCCGTCACATTTCCCAACCCGGAAGAAGGGGTGATTTAGGAGTATGCGCTGGGTGAGCAACTCAATGCAAGTGGATGGGCGGGGATTTCCGGTGCCACACACACACACACACACACATATATGGGCGTATCGGTTGGATCGGCGGTTCTGGACTAACCACCAATCCGACCGACTCTGCACCGCACACAGCACTCCCTCAGGTCGTCAGCGTGTGGCCGAGTCTGAACTTCAACAATTCAAACTTTGACGTCGGTCGCTGGGACGGTTCTGGAGACACGTGAACTCCAGTAAAAAAAGCTAACTTGCAGCTACGCTGTCCAGACACTGACAGTGTTTACACTCACCGTGCTCAGACGGAGAAGGTTTCAGACACTGTGCTCAGACGCACAGCGATATTATATCACACTGCTGCTTACATTGCACTGCGTAAGGTCACGCAGGCCATGAGAACGATAACAACGTTTTGTCATGCTATATATTATCGTGTCACATTTTGGAGTGCGTTCAATGCGCGCAATAAATCACTAGCGAGATAACTTTCTACTCTTTGTTGTTGCTGCAAGTCTCTGTTCCATAACGCGTGTGTGTGTAGCGCGCGCACGTGTATGTCTGTGTGTGCGTGTGTGTGCGTGTGTGTGTATACTTGATTTGTTGTGGGTGTGTGTGTGTTGGGTTAAGCCGCTACTCAGAAATAAATGTGTATGTGTGTGCACACACGTGCATGCGAGAGGCTAGGGCAAGTCTCTTTGGATCATAATGTGGTCTTGGGATGAACTACTTCCTATTTCCTGCTTGGGGTCGATGAGTGTTTTTGGCATGATGATGAGGTGTGTGTGTGTGTGTGTGTGTGTGTGTGTGTGTGTGTGTGTGTGTGTGTGTGTGCGTGTGTGTGTGTGTGTGTGTGTGTGTGTGTGTGGGGTGACCAGTGCTGTAGTCTGGCAGAGCAGTATCACCACTATGTTTGATGAGAACCATCTGTAAACAAGACTGCAGCCCCTCACTGCAGCCCCTGACCCCTCTCTCTCTCTCTCTCTCTCACGCACGCACGCACGCACGCAATCACACACACACACACACACACACACACACACACACACACACACACACACACACACACACACACACACACACACACACACACACACACACACACACACCGATTTGTGTTGCTACACATGCAGACTTTCATTTGATTTCCAGTGACTATTCACTGTTCACTCCCTAGCCCTAACTCGAACCTACAGTAATCCTAAACTTAAACCTAAATCTAATCCTAAACCCTAAACCCAAAGGTCATTGGAGAGTGAAGCAAAATGTCCTCATTTTCAAGCATTTCCTGCATATTTTAATTAGTTGTGTAGTGAGAGTACTAAATGGACATTTCCAGGGTGGGTTACACAGAGGTCCTCAACCAGTTTAAATCACAGTTCATCTGTTAATCATGTTGCACAATTTGCAGAGTGTGAAACACACAGAACCAAATGGACCCTAACGGGTCCAGGATTCTGCTGTGTATCTTTGCAATGGCATCTGGTCCTCACAGTGGTCACAGAGGCACACATACAAACACACTCCTTTTTTTCAAAAGGCTCATTCCAGCACTCCTCCCGGCCTGCACAAACAATCCCTTAACTGCCCACACCAATCCTGTCTTAAAGCGGCACTACGTAACTTTTTTTTAATGAATAAAATGTAATTTGTCCAATCTGTATGGTAAGAGTGTAAGACCTGAGGCGATTCCTTAAAACAAATCTAAATCCTAACAGTTTTTGGGAAAAAAATCTAAAACAAATATTTTCACGATTTTTCAAAAATAGCAGATCTACAAGCTCATAGCGCGGCACTCGGTGCCGTGCTATGAGCTTGTATATCTGCTATTTTTGAATAGTCAAAGAAACCTAAAGTGACACCGATGCGTTCCAGGTCTAAATGGGTTAATACAATATGACTTACACAATTGGAGTGGTTGTATTTTGTCTCCCTGCTCTTCTATTGAGACATTTAGATTGTGTCAAAGGTCACCATAACGTTTGACCTGATGGTCAAGATTCAATGTATGATCCCCCGAGCAAGCAGCTCTATTAGCTCAATGGTCAAAATGTCAGCGCTTGTGCAGGCAACCCGGTTCAAATCCGGGGTAGAAGAGTTACATAGTGCAGCTTTAACCCCTGCAAACCTCTAGTGACGCACTGATTGACAACGCAGAACGATGATCTGACTAAGCCTGTCGCAATTATTAGAACATAATTGCCTGCTCGCGATTCATATATTTTCAAACATATAAAAAATCACACCCAGTGTGAAGTGAGCGTTGTGGTCATCACAGTGATGGAAGCTCACTTAAAAAAAAAGTGTTTTTTTTTAAGTGCATAGTCCTATTTATAGGTTATTAATTTCATCATGTGTCTCGCTAGCCAATCACAGTGCTGAATAGAGTCAGCAAATAGAGTCAGTCAATCACAGTACAGCTAGACGTGTACTAATGTAGAGGGGTGTGCTATTATGAGCCAATCACAGTACAGCGAAGGGTGTAATAATGAGGTGTCCCAACCCCACTTATAGGAGCGGCTACACCGCTCAAAAAAAGAGTATATAGTCATTTAAATATATCAGTCTCTTCTTTGTATATTTAAGTTATTTGTCATATCTGCACTGTGCAACATTTTGTTTACGGAGCCTAGAAGCATTTACAGTATATGTTCCAATGCTCAATGCCCAAAAACACAATTCACACGTTAATCCCAATTATTTGCTGTGACAATGAATCGTCAAGTTAAAATGTCATGCTCCTGACAGCCCCTGGATCTGACTGATGCAGGAAGAAGACGTGAATTCCTCGCTGGGAGTGGGAACGAAGAACATCTGGCTGGCAATAGGCTCTATGCACAGCAGCTATATTATCACTTCCTTCACAGGTTTTACCAATGATACTAATTAAGGCTCTGTTCCATTTAGTGTAGCACAGTGGTTCTCAGACTTCTTAATTTCCACGACCCCCATAACTCTGAGAGTGTACAAATGGAACCAAATGGACCCTTACGGGTCCATTTGGTTCCATTTGTACACTCTCAGAGTTACACACCCGTAAGGGGCCATTTGGAACCCCCTCAAGGAACCATAAAGGTACCTGGACCCCAATTTTAGAACCACTGGTGTAACAGAGTGTTTCCAGTGATCCAACATGCACAATATCAGCACCCTGACTCTGTTTGACCAGAATGGAACAGAGCCTTCATTAGTATCATTGGCAACACCTGTGAATTTCTTCACAATATGGCTGCTGTGCATAGACGCTATAATTCAACGCATGACCAACGTTAATCAGCGATGCCGACCGTGTGTCTAATGAGCTGCAGATCTTGACGGGGAAACGCTCACAGATTGTAGCAGGAAAAATGCCATGTAAAATAAAAGAATCCCCCTCAGATCAAATATCGATTGAGCTTATTTGCGGAGTGTGTGTCCGTGTCATCGAGTCAATACGAACAGGAGTGGGTCTAATAATGGCTAATTATTACATAATCTTATTATTATATTATTATTTTGCATAATCGTCATAATCGTTTCCATGTTGAAAAATGTTCATACATTTTCAAACATTTTCCAAAAATAGCAGATATACAAGCTTACAACACATCACTTCGTGACAGACAGACAGACAGACAGACAGACAGACAGACAGACAGACAGACCATCTTATAGACCACTGTTTTCCAAACAGTGGGCCATGTTTGGGTCGTGGACCCATTTTTATGGGTCACAAGTAAATATCCCTTTTTTCCGTTTGCTACCCCAAAAAATTTTTTTACAGTTTATGGAAGTATTTTTAAAGTCTTTTTAAAGTCTTTACTCCATAGCATGGAGTTAACTTGAGTTAAATAAATGTAGATGAGGAATTTCATTAAATTAAAACAATAAAAGAAATCCCATGAATAAAAAAAAATCGCCGATCTACAAGCTCACAACGTGTCGCAGCTCGTAGATCTGCTATTTTCACTAGTTTGGGTCCCAGGGAGACATCAAATTTCTCTTTTGGGTCTCGAGCAAAAAAGGTTTGGGAACCACTGTTGTAGACGGCTACCTCTTGCAGAGCCACACCCATCCAAAATGTCAGAGCCACACCCATACAAAATGTCAGAGCCACACCCATCCAAAATGTCAGAGCCACACCCATCCAGAATGTCAGAGCCACACCCATACAAAATGTCAGAGCCACACCCATACAAAATGTCAGAGCCACACCCATACAAAATGTCAGAGCCACACCCACACAAAATGGCATTGCGTCAGATGTCCGCATTGTAGCCCACTCTGAATAAATAAGGCATTCTTACCGACGTCCATTCCAGCACTTTCCACTGTCCGCAGGCCACCACGGAGCACACCTCCCTGGCGGGGGGCTTCTGGAGGTGGGCACACGCCGACTCTTCAGCCACGCCGCCCTGGGTGTCGCGGCAGCTGACGTAGCGCATCCTCATCCCCTTACCACAGCTGGCGCTGCACTGTTGGAGCACGACGTGACACGTGAGCATGAGAGGAACTAGTGGAAACATCATCGTCTCTGTCGGGTGGAAACCTCATTTGTCCAAAACTGTTACTTTTCAGGATTGACATTTAAAGA